>NW_016690216.1:3536025-3719844 GCF_001604755.1 Lepidothrix coronata
TCCCAACCCATGCCTTCACTCAGAAGGCAACATCCCCTTCCCACAGATGTATTTATCTGAAGTTCCTTGCAATCCTACAACAACCCCTCCCCTGACCTCTATATCCTATATTCTTCCTGAAGTCTGTAGGTTGCTTTCAAAAATAGAGCATGCCCTGGCTGTGTGTCTCACTGGGCAGAGGGCCTACTGCCTGTCATCCTTGATGTCTTTGTTACTACTTGTTTCAGCTGGTTGTTTTCTCGGTATTTAAAGGCTTTGTTGTATTCCACACTTTCAATTAAGGAGGAAAAATGCTCTCTCTGTTGTAAGAATGAAACTGGCAGTTGTATGCTTTGGTTTGTAGCATAAACAGTTGCACAAGGATCCATTGGCAAACTTCCCTTCACTAAGGAGGCTATCAGCTAAATGTCACAGATGTGTCTGGGTCTTGCCAAGAGCTGGAAATGTACTGGGAAACTTCTGAAAATGCCCTCAATGAAAAAAAAAAGCTCTCAAGGATGTAGTGGACATGTGCTAGCTGCAGCAGAGGAAGGAGACTCTGCGAGCATATGGTCAGCATCTCCTCTTGTGCATTCCTCCTTACCTCTGGAGTCCTCTTCCTCATGTAAGAGGCTGTGCCTCTCCCTTCACTTGAAGCCAGTCTTCTTCCTCAGCAGCTCGCTTCTTCCGTGTGGCCTATAAAGCTGAGCTTTTCCTCCTCAGTAACAGGATCACAAATAACATAAAACATTAAAAATGCCCTAGCCCCTTGACACCTTCATTATAACTAAAGCAACAGTGTGATCTTATTGCTGGAATGCTTGCCCTCCTTTCCCTCATCACCCATCATCACTTCATGGTTTAACTACAGCCTAATCCTGCAAACACTTCCTACCCAGCAGAGCACTTACCAGCACCTAAGTAGCCCACTGACATTGCTGGATTATTCCAGGTAGTACATTCTAGGAAAGCTAAAGAAGTGTTTGTACCACTGGGCTGTTTGGTTTGCAAGCTCTTGGGGGATATTACCTTTTGTCTATAAAGATGCACGCACATGCACAGTGCTGTATAAATAATTAATAATAACAGAACTCACATCAAACTAGCACGTATGGGAATTGGTACCACTGGCTGTTCTGGCTGCTAGAAAGAAAATCACAGAATTAGAGTTTGGAGGAAGCCTCCTGATAGTGTATCTGAATTCATGGTGTTCACCTCATTTTAGGGAAGTGTTTTCTCTTCCTCTGCACAAGAGGAAACATTGAAGGACCTTCACCTGGCAAGAAATGCACAGGAAGCATGTTTTAAGTTTAACCAAAATTTGATTAATATCTCTCAAAGGTAAATTAAAGTTCTTATCACCCTGTGTAACCTTTAATTGCATAAAACAGGAGGTCTGGGTTTTATCAAACTATTGACTCTGTGTTAAGATTTCTTTGGCTTTCAGCAATGCTGCGCAAACTGTTCCTTGGTGAAGGCCTTAAGCAATAAAGTAACTGCTAATTTTATTTCCAATGGACTCAACCTTTTAGCTCTCAAATTTCTTGCACCCTTTTCTCTCTGAAATATAATGGAATGAATCTGAATGGATTGAAATGATCAAACAAAAAACTTCCAGGCTAATGGGAAAAACAAAGGCCTCCCTTTCTTTTAATATGATCAAGAAGGAAAATAAACCGAAGCTATTTGTTAGAACACAGTCCCCTCTTGACTTCAGATGCAATCTGGATCCATGAAAATGAGCCTTTTTGTAAAGATACTGAATATGTCATGATCATACATTTCTTAGGCTTACATCACCTGTTGATAAGAGGGAAGTTCATCACTCAAGCACAGTAGTCATGAAAGAAGGTAGTTTCCTTCTCAGTAAGAAGACTTCTGTTTCCTTATGGGGAGGGTGACATACGTACATCACATTCAGCTGCTATACTTTCCATGTGATTTTGCAAACCAGACTGAATTGTAAGATGCACAGGGTGAGATTACTATGAAATTTTTTTGCACTGACGGTGTCTTTGAATAGCAGGGAGAATATACTTTTCCACCTTCAAAAAATGCTTTAGCCACCAAAACATGGAAGTCACTGGGCTACTTTACATCTCCATGGAAACCATTCCATTTTGTACAGAGTAATTAAATATTCAGTGGTTCAGAAAGTATAAAAGTGAATGTGAGTAACTGCCTCTTCATTAGCTAATATTGATATTTCACTATTTTAAGGAAAAATCCTTAGAATACCAGACTCTCTCTATCCTACTCTGCAAATACCTAAGAACCAGGTAATAGAAACAGTATTCCTTTCTTGCTGATTTAGTAAATGCTGAATAGATCTGTTCCAAATTAAGCTGGAGAGATGACACACAGCTTCAGCAGAGACTACTGAGTAAAAAAGCAGATTTTTACTGGCAAGAGTTCCTCCTTCACCAGTACTTTGTATCTTACCCAAACCAGTAAGAATCCCTGAACATCTACAGGACAGGGTATCCTCTCCTTGGGAGGAAGGGAGCATCCAACTTCAGAGTCCCAAAGTGTCTGGAGTAGGAAACTGTTCATGTGGCTAAGCAAAGTGCTTCTGAACACGCCCAGAAATTGACCTATACATGGGAAATCTGGGATACATAGAGATTTTTCCATAACTAGTTTGTCACAAGTAAGGCACTCAAACATTTGTGTATCTAGAACATAGGTGCTTCTGTTTTCAAATTGGCAGACAGATCATTTGTGTACATATATTCACATGTACATAGACACAGAAATATGTGTAGTTTGAATCCATTCACACAGAAACACACAAGTGTATATATAATTTTTAAGTATAGTGTGCATATATAATGATATACATGTTATATATATAAGAAAAAATTAGCTCCATTTTAAAAAACCAGTACCTTTTTACAGATTTTGCAAAATTGCTATTTCGTCTTAATCACTCAACTGAAATATGAAGGACTGCGGTCTGTAGAAAGAACGCAAACCATGTTTTGCTTGGGTAAGGATTCTTAGAGGTTTTTGGTAAACCTCTAAAAATTTAGAAGAAATTAGCAAAAAAAAAAAAAGTCGTGAAAGCTACTAAGTCTCTGATTTCACAAACTCTTGTTCACAAAAATGTTTTCACAATATTTTTTAAATCTGTGTGGAAACTTTTGCTTTGGATCTTGTGCAAATGAAGAATTTAGGAATACCCCTGATGCTGAAGGAAGGGACAGAAGTCTACTGCACTTAACCTTCGGGTGCCTGCAAAATCTGCCAGAAAATTTTGTACATAAGGGTGTCAATGCCTTGACAGTGTCATTTCTCTTCAACAAGCCACTTACTTTTGTGGGTATTCACAACAGGCTGATAGATCTGCTGGTGTTTCAAAAGCATTTTCCAAGTGACTCCAAAGGTGATACTCAAGATAATTGTGCCCCATAATGTGATCCAGTGGGGATCACATTTTCAGAAGGCATCCTTTCTGGTATATTTTAACTAGGTCAGTGCTATTAATATTCTGGCCCTGAGCTGTTTTGTCTATGAGTTAGAAGAAACATTGAAATAGTAGCAACACAGTGCTGTGTTGATCACATGCAACAAGTATTTCACAATAATAAGAGTAGCTGTGTTGAAGTGAGCTGCATAAATTGACTGCACAGCCATAGGCCGGGAAACTTTTCTTTTGTAAGGAACTGTTACTTCTCTGTGCTCATGTAATTGTTTACTCCTAACATGCACTATACATTGGAGCTGTAGTCTCTGCTTACCAGATATCTAACTACACTATTTCTAGTGCATCTGTAAACACTTCCCAACTTTACCTATCATCAGTGCAGTTGAACATTCATTTACCAATAACCCCAGCAATCTAACAGCTGGGGCCTCACTTAATAAGGTTGCGTGTGAAAGCTGGTCAAAGTATAGTTACTGTGCTGCACCTCGGATGGGAACTTCTTCCTTAACAAGAAAAAATTTCTGCAACTCTTTTACTTTGTATTTTGTTTCTGTATAGTAGAAAGTCAAGTTTGGTGTGCATTTTGTCATTTTATAAAATTAAATTGTCATTTTATAAAAATAAAAGGCAAGAAAGTTCAGTTTAAGTACTTGGGTTATCACAGTTATATTGGATCCAGCTAGCTACATGCCTTGGGGTTACAAGACTGGGTTAAAGTCATGTTCTGCTGAAGTCAGTGGACAAACATCTACTGTCTTCAGCAATGCCTCGATGAGCTCAGTCTTTCAGTTTCAAAAAAAAAAAGAAATCAGGTCTATTTTAGGCAATAGGTAATCTAATTTTTATCCCACAGACAGATGTCACATTTTGATTTCTTTTTCCCTATCATATTTAAAAATATCTTCTTTGTTTTGAACCACATGTGAAGACCTCCTATCTTTAAACCCAAATAAATTTGAAGAATTCAAATCTATTTCCAGCGGTTCAAATACAGTGAATTGGGGGTGTGGTGGGGGCTGGAAACAGGCAATTTTAAAACCGGGAATTAGATGACATTGACTTTACTATTATTGCCCTTGAACATTTTCAACAGCTACAAGTGGTTTAGAAAAAAGAAAATCTATGCTGCACGTATAATATAGTAAATAAGCAGCTTTAGGTGATCTGTTTTACTGCACAAATATATATTTAATATATGGTACTGAGAAGCATAAACTGTTTTATCCATATTAATTTTCTTCTCATTTATTGTGTGCTGTTGGATGAAACTCCATGTGTATTCAGGCTCCCCTAGATCCTGGTTATCATAAAGGAAAATTTGAGCCTTAGACAAGTTATATTTTCAGGTTAGCAACCAGTCTGTTTTGCTTTCCCTCTTCTCATAAATCAATCATTGAGATCTATTTAATTAAGAACAGATTAGAAACATTTTTATTGTTATTTTTTAAATTTCCTTTGTACTGAAGTGCCATGGAGTTAAAACGCCATGCACAAAAGTGCACAGCCAACCATGACTAACTGCATAAAGCAAATAACAAGCTGTATGATCAAAAACAAAAGTCAGTGTCGTTCATGTGGAATAATAGAAATCATACCACCAAAACACTTCATACACGTCTCATCTACCGACGTACACACTTGCTCAGCTCCTATCACGCCTCAGGAATGCAGTTACAAACAAAAAGGGACCTGCACGAGAGGTAAATACCCAGAGGGGAAGCAGCATTTTCCCGTGTCTCTTCCTGATGGTACCTTAGGTTTCAGCTTGTGGTTCATCAGCTGTGAGGAGGGAAAGGCAGAGCAAGCTGTTACTCAGGACACGCTTCTCTCCTTCCAGCTCTTCTAGAGAAGTCCTCGGGGAGCTATGCCAAATATACACATTGAACACTATTGCCCAGGGTAGATAACTTGCCATGTTTGAGCTGGAAAGCTGGTGAAAGACAGTCGCTACCCTTTCTCACTGGTCACAGAACAATGTCCCCCCAAAGCATACAAAATCATCATGTCACATTGTATTCAGGGCTCTGACATAGTCCCTGTCTTCACCATCATTAAAAATCACCTTCCACTGTCTGCTCAGTTTTCTCAGGGGTTGTAAAGGCCATTCTTGTTTGAGCAAAGAAAATATTACCTGTTTATGGAGTGCAGTTGAGAGTGGGGGAATTGTGGATGTGGCTGGGAGAGGATAAAAAGATTTTACCAAGCATATTTTTTTTTTATATAGTGTTTTGAAACAAGCAAACAAAACCTCAACCCTCTGCCTATTAACTGGAAAACAAATTCAGTTTAAAATTTTTGCTCAACTCTCACTGCAGGAAGTGGGAAACTTTCTGCTGTTTCATGGGGAATTGGAGTAAGCCGGAAAGAAGAGCAACAACAAGCACCACCCACCAATAAAATGCATGTAGTAAAGCACTGTCAGAGAGATCAAGGGGTTTGCATACACTTTAGGAAGGATTAAATTTCATTGTCATTTCAGGCCAAGGTGGAGGATATTCCATATTCCTGGAATCATTCATCCCAACTACTCCCCTACTGATTTTCAAAATCTGTTGTGATGCAGCCCTTTCCTCATGCTTCAGAGGGGAGAGATGGCAGAGGAAGCAAGCTCTCCTGAGGTTCCTCTCTACTGTTATCCAAAGACCCTTTAAAAATGCTGCTGATAAGTGCTAAATATTTTAAATCCTATGACTATGACTTTGATCAGAGGAAATTACATGCCAGTTTAATTCTCGCTAGAATTCAGTGAGGATTTCAGCACCACTGTAAATCGAAGGTGAATGCTGGGATGGCTGGGGACAAATATCTGCACCCTGTTTTCCAGTTCTGTGGCCCCGATGCTGCAATGTTTTGGATTTGTCAGAAGCAGCACATCTGTCCCTTTGGAAATCAGTGCTACATGTGTCACTGTACAGTAGAGAAACTTCCAGAGTGTGTTGAGTTGTTGACAGGCCAGTGTGCTACTGAAGATGACAACTCAGATATAAAATTAACTGTGTGAATTCCCGTCCTTTGAGTCATATCAGGTACCCCATTCACTCAGTGCCTTTTCCTGTGCAGGTTCTTAGTTCACTGACCCCTGGAAGGTGTTGAGAAGATTTTCTGAGAGGATACCTGAGGGTCCTATTTTCTCTAGGACATAATTCCTCCTGATTAATGAGTATTATAGGTCCAGAACTGATGACAATTAGTGTTTTGAATCCTTAAAGTGTTGAACACAGTGCCATCAATAGTGTGCTAGATAGGCAAACTGCCTATCCTAGGCCTTGCCCCTTATTCCTGCCTTATTCCTAAGCACCAGTTTGCACCTTAGATCCACTTCTGTAAAACATGGCATTTGATCATCTTTGAAAGTGCTCTGAGACACAGGATGAGATGTATGGATGTGTGCAGAAGAGGGAAATAAACTATACTTGGTACTTGACAAATAGAGATTTGACAAAGACTCTACCTCAAAGAAGGTATAATCTAAAAAATAAAAATAAATTAAAAAATATTAACTGCTGTCAGAAAAGTAAACAACCCTTTTAGAACTAATAATAACATTCAAANTGTCAGAAAAGTAAACAACCCTTTTAGAACTAATAATAACATTCAAACATATTGATAAACCTCCAGGGTCCATCATTAGCTATTTATTAAAGAAAACTAGACATAAAGTCTGCTTTGTCCCACATGTACTTATTTTAGGAAGTAAAAAACTTAAAAAATTATCAGGTTACTGGAAGAAAATAAAGTAGTTTTTATATTATCAGATTTAGTTTCTCCCCAGCCTCTTTCAGATACTGGCAGGTCAGGAAATCAGAGGAACAGCTGTGAACCAACAAGATGGAATATTGGAGACAAGTCCACTGGTTGCTGCAACATTTCTGCTGCAACGATTTCCCTCAAGCTCTTGGAAGGTTGCTAGTGATAATGCCAAACTACATTTAAGGTGCATTCCTGTATATGTGTGTGAGTACTCCAGGATTTTCTTTGAGAAAAGAATTGTTGCAGTTGGACAAACTGAAAGCTCTTCCTTGACACAGAAACCTTGGAGGCCTTAATGACACCAAAATGACGTCATGGTGTTCAGGTGCAGTATCTTGGTGAGCTGCATACAGAGGTCTTTGTGATGCCATCGGTACCGGTAGGGAGCAGGAATGCTTTCTTCAGATTATCCCAGGAAAAACTCTGTCAGCCTTCATTGGGGCCTCTTTGGTAAAGCTTTTAACCTGTGTGCTTGAAAGGTGCTTTAAGACTGCCATCTATGTGTATTTTACATAAGGCTGCACAGACTTGCTAACTTGTGGTTACAACAATCTTTAGTAAACCCTGCATTTGGAAAATAGTTAGAAAACTTGCTACTGTATGACCATCCTCCCCCAGTCTGCTTCATGTTTCTACAGTTTTGAGAAAAAAATGAGCCCCTCAACTCAGTTACTTGCCTTGTCAGAATCAAGCACAATTTTGACCAGCAAGAGAATTTGAAATATCAGTTTCATAGAGATACTCTTTCTTTACTGTTGCCCTGATTGGAGGGGCTGAATGAGCCCTCTTGGGCTCAGACAGCTGGTTGCACGCTTTTGATTGCATTTTGCTCATTTAGAGTGAGGCAAACATCGCTTTGCTGCACTCCACATGCACTGGAGCAAGCCTGGTGCTCAATGCAGAGCCCACCTGTAACAAAGCAACTAATTTGAAGTTTACTGGGCACATTTTTGTGTCTGTAGCTAGAGAACGGCACCCAGCATCAAGCTTCTGAGCAAACCAGTACAAAGGGCTCCTCTGTAGTGATGGGACAGGGAACACACCACAGTGGTTCTGTCAATGCCACGGAGACCACGCTGCCAGTCTCCTTGTCACATTCTCCCCAGTAAGTACAGCCTCTCACCCTTTGGACAGAGTTGTCAAGGAATGGCTTTGCCTCTTCCTTTTGTTCTTATTCTCTGTGGGAGGGGACAGTAATGCCTTTTGTATTCTGCATACTAGCAGGTACTGCTAAAACACAGACTGAGCCTGTTTCTGAGCTCTCTGATAAGGTGAAACAGCAGAATTTCTTCTCCAGTTGCCAATTAGGCAGGTAACATATCCCTGAGAAAGATGGTGTGCAAGAGCTAATTATTTTTGTATGCTGCTGCCTGAATAACTTGAGTCTGCCAGGTGCCAAATGGCTCTGGAAATCTCCCAGTTCCGTGGGAACTGAAAGGTTCAGCTTGTTCCTGACTCTTTTATGAAGTCAGACCCAAGAAAACTTCAAAATTCTAGTACAAAGGCTCCTTATCTGCTGGGGGTGAGAGTGAATCATACCCATGAGAAACATGAAGTGGAAAAAAGGAGTTCCATCCACTGATTCTGTGAGAACATGAGGCATGCTACCCTAAAAGCTTGTGCCAGAGGTGAATCAATGCCACTGTACCTTGCACTATTTCCTTACATTGCTGTTAGTCTACTTTCCTGCATGAGTCACTTGGGTTGTAATCCCTGGTTTACATGTTTCAGCAATCTTGAGCAATGTTGTTGTGACTGTTATGCAGCTGGGAGAAGCTTTATGTTTGTTGCATTAGGTCTGCATAAAATAAAGCATCCATATTTTGGATAAAAATTGACTTAAATGCCAGCATGTCTGGTCTAACACAGTTAGTTTGCTGAAGGTGGTGGCATGACGGAAGGTAGGTTGAACCCTGACTTTGGTGTGGTAGCCAGTCATTTGTTAGTTTGTAATTGTTTTCTTTTCAATTCTTTCTCTTAGTTGTCTACATGTGAATGATAAAGAAAGAGAAGACACTGTCATTGTACACATGAACTGATGTGGTTTTACTGCATTTGGCCACACACTTAAAAGAAATATGCTGGTACAGAGCAGCCACAGGTCTTATCTCTGCTGCCACTCCTTTCACAAAAGAATGATCTTTACATCAACAGTATTCCATCCTTGGCATGGTAATGTTGCAGTCCTCCCTTTTGCTCTTGGTCTGAATGCAGAGATTAAAAACACTCAGTTGATGCAAACGGTAGGTTGATACAACACACAGAATGGGGTGTAGATGTGCTTCACACAACAGAGAGCAGAATCGAAGGGGAAAATGTTGCTTGGAGGCAAGACGCCTCTTTAATTGATTATGGCAAGGAAAATCAAATACCATGTCTGCTTTTTTCCTGTAGTATATCGAGACTGATCATAACTAACATCTGTTCATGTTAAGCAAATACTTGTCATGATTTAAACTTCTGTTTGCATACAACTCTGAGTAGTGCATCTTAAAGTCATACATATTCATATAGAATGAAGAATGCATAATGTCTGCATAAAAAGATAAGCTGTATGACTATATATGAAGACAACAACTACAATTCTCACAGCACTGTCATTGGTTAATTTTAAAATATTCAAGCATTATTTAAAAAACAGTAAGCTGAACTTAAAACTACACTACAAAAAATTGTATAACTGAACCAATGCTGACTTGTTTTCCTCAATATTAATCAATTTTAAAGTTTCCCTTTTTTTTCTAACACTTTTTTCTAATTAGTTGTTATTTTAACCTCCAGTAACACGATCAGACTTCTTCTGCCTCTGGGTAATTGAGTTATACTCTGATCTTGAGTTCTAAGGGAAATGTTCAATTTTATTTTTTTCCACAGTTGAATAAACAGTACCATGTATACTATCTCTTGTGTTAGAATAGTGTTGTCTTCACATAAGACTCAAATAATGGTATTAGTCATTCATTTCCTTGTACACATACACCCTATTGCGTGTTGACAGGTTTATAAGGATGCAGTGGCAGCCGTGGGTGCTGGGAAGCTCCTAGACGACAGCCTTTGAATCCTTGCAGTCCTGAGCAATGGTGCCTGAGTTAGTCTGTTTATTGTCTGCTTTCTCTCCCAGATGCTTGACTTGTCTGAAAGATTAATACATTAACAAGAGTGGTAAGGTTCAGGGTTGCACATCTTTAAGACATGTTTATTACCAGATGGCACATGAGATTCAAAGGTCACCATGGAAGGTAACATTTTAAAGTGAAACAACAATATTTATGTTCAAATACTATGCTGATGAGATCATATGGAAAAACGTTTCTGATTAAATTAGTTTATAAATAGCCACAGTATATCTACTGAAAATTCCAAATGCCACTTCTAGTCTTACTTCTTTTATTCTATTACTTCCTAATTTATTTAGTAACACAAGACTACCTTCTTACATAAACAGACTAGCAGCTGGAAGAAAAATCTTTACTGGATGGACAATCCCATTTTCTTAAATGAAAATCCAGTGTGAAACTTGCTTCTATTGTTTACTACTTAAAGCCAATATTCCATATCACAGTTTTTTAAGACCTGAAAGAAATTTAAACTTTTAAATTCTCTGAGGTAAAATTCATCTAGCAGTCATAAGGACTTATTGGCAGACAGCTATCCTTATTTACAGGCAATATTATGTGCTACAACACATTTGACAAAAATCATGTTATGCTACTTACACAGAATTCATACAATGAAAAGAAAATCCTTTTCTTTAGCATTCATAGGAGGACTGACTGTCTCATAGCTCATTAGCAAACATTATCAGTAATGCTAAACTTGAAATCGTGTTTATCCTCTCAAATTGTCACAAACTGTATATAAATTCCAGAGGAAATAGTTTTGCACAGGTTTAAAGGGGCAACTAAGCTCTTAATTAACATTTCTTATCTACTATGCCACACAGGCATTAAAATGAAGAGGATTTAAATGGTACTTACTTTTCATGTGATCCGTTCTCAACTTTCATAGCCCCTTCCACTGGATCCAGTCCTTGTTCTGAAAACTGTTTCAAGGCACTTAGCGCTGCCTAAAGAAAAAATGAGTTGTCAAAAAACCCACTGACACAACTGTATTAACACCAAATGAAGGAAGGTGTGTGTTTTGATAAACTAAATTTAATTAATTTCCTCTACATCGAAGCCATCTAGGCTGCAGAGCGAATAGAGTGGGTACTCAACCCAGCCTGTGCATGGGTTGAAGATATTTTCTTCTTCCTGAACATATGCGTGACTCCAGTTTGTGTCAATTCAAGCTTCATCACCTACATAAAGAACATGATATACTTTCAGTTCTTGCCTTTCTGGCTCTCCAGAAAGCCTCTCCAGTTTCCCTATGTGCTTTCCTAGAACTCACAGTTTCCAGAGCTCCTATGGACAAGCTCTTGTCTTGCAAATGTTTGCAGAAGGTGTGAGCAATGGGAAGAGAGTCAGCAGGACACTACTAATACTCCAATATCAGGTCTCAAACATTACAGCCTGATGTCTTATGCATATGTAGTGATGTGTGCTGAACAGGGTGAGCCAATATGAAGTGATTATGAAGCATCGGCAATAGAAGAACAATCAGTTTTTCTGTGCAAGTGTGTTCTTCATTGACCACCTTCTCTCTCATCTCCACGAGCCCTGCTTCTTCTTTCCCCTCTATCTCCTTCAGTAAAGGACAAATGATTGTTTTGTAATTAATTTAGCAGAGGTTGATTATGAAACTCTCTGACACTATGTGGCTGACTTTGTAAAAACACCTAGCACAATAAAACAGTTGAGGTCAGTTCTGTCACAAAGGTGAAATGTAAAGCAGCACTGCAAAATGGATTTTGCATTTTAATCACTTCCACCTAAGATGCATTCAGAACTAACAACAGAGGAAAGAAAAGGTAACTTTTTCACAGACATTGTGCCCTAAGGTAACACCTCAAGCAGTGGAATTGACTGCAGGCCCTATGGTGCTGTTCTTCAAGGTGAAACAACAACTGTTGTTTAGAAAATTGGAAGTTGCTCTCTTCTTAATTGTTGGCATAGAAAGAATCCGTCTCTATCTTCATTTCCCTTAGAGAGGAGATACTCTTCCCAGAACAGGAGCTGCCATTGTAATGAACTACTAGATTTGCTTTTGTACTAATTCTTTGCCTGGATTCTCTCAACAACTCCTTCCCTTGAAAGGTATGTTTATACAACTTAAATATTATTAGACAATGTGTATTTTGGTGAGATGAATAGCAGCACAAAAATTGCCAGGTTGTCCTGAAGTAAAAGACCATGTGTTCCAGATTTGTCTATAGTAAAGAGTAGCTGCTAAAGCTTCAGAAGGCTGTACAAGGTACTGCCACCCATAGTGCATGAAGATAGAATCTTTCTAGTCTGTGAAATTTTATGGGTTTTGCCCTATCAAAAAAAACCGCAAACAAATGGAAAAAAAAAAAAGCTAAACATTTTATAAAGTCTCTTGGTAAACCTCAGATTATCACTGTTACTTACAATCCACTCTACCTTTACCACGTGTTCTGGGTCCCCTGTATGACACAGCTAACCTGCTCTCTACTTGCTTCTTCTTCACATCCATTGCAATAATTTTCCCCTTCATCTTAAAACTTCTGCTGCCCTCATCTTTCTTTTGAACCTTTTTCTACGCAATGGCTAAAGGCTGAGCGTCAGCTTCACCTCAATACCAACTCCTCCCTTTACTGGATCTTTACTTTTATCACCCATTGAGTTCCACAGAGAGTGAATTCTCTCTTTCCTCATTTCTTCTGGTTTTCTTGACATTTTGATATATTTGCAAGACAAATATATCAAAATATAAGACAGTTCTTTCTCTACCACCTTATAGTGTCCCTTTTAGTTTCAGATGTGCATTCTCAAATCTTGTAAGATCTATAAGGTCTTTCCATCCTTGATCTTGACTGCACAGCAAAATCACTCTTCAATCCCAATAATTTCTGCAGTAGCAACAAGGGTTTTCATGTACTCTCCTCTCAACTTCTCTGTTCCAGTAATCCAACACATCTTCATCCCAGCTTCTCTCATCTTCTCCTCTCCCTGGGGTCCTTTTCATCACAATGCAAGCTGTACTCATAATGTGAGGATGGGGAGTGATCTGGATTCCTGTGCTTCCTTGTACTTTAGGCAACTATGAGAACCACACAATCCAATGGATAGAGACTGGCACCCAAGAATCTCCTGTCCTCTCATATTCACTTTTTCCCCGATGCTTATCAGCAAAACTATCAGAATCTCCTTCCTTCTCATGTATGGTAAATCAAAACCCATCATCAGGTTGCACTGTAAGGAGAGAAGGAAGCTGGGATGCCTGCTCCTCCTACACATATGCTACCTCATATGTTTTTTCAACCCACCTTGTTTACTTTTTAATATCCATTCTTAGCTTCCTGGTCTGATGTGTGAACTGTAAACTTGTTGTGGAAGAACTACGTGTTCAGGTTATTTGTTTGTACAGTGACTTGGATAAAAAGGCCCTGACCATAGCCAGTAAGAAGTAGAGCCAAGTTTCATTCAAGCTTAAATCACAGATTGATCATATGATATGCAGAACAGTCTGGTCTTGAATAGGGGTAATTGAAATCCCCAAATCATCAAGAGATTAGTTAGACCAACCCAAACTTCCTAATTCTAGAATTGCTATGAGTATCTCTGTTACTACTGTTTTACTCACAGAAATAGCTATTTGCAAGGCATCCCACATAAATTACAGAGAAGCTATCAGGGTTGCTTTCCAGCAAAATTGCTTTGGAACTTCCTGGAAGAATATTAGCTACTATATCAATAGAAACAGATCAAGAGGGTCCCTCTCCTCTTCTAACACTGAGGGAAGAAGTACTACAATATAAAATAATGAACTCATTGCCAGTAAGCAGGGATCATTACTATACGGGTGTCAATAAAGTAAATATGGAACAATTAGAGGAAACATAAAATGAAATACGTTTCGAGGTATGTAATGATAAGCATGTTTCATACCAACACAACTTCCAAATGCTAATGCTCGTAACATGGTGCAGTCTCATTTCTCCATCTCACCCTTCTTCAAGCCATGCCTTTCCCAAGCTGAAATGTGATATAAAAGGTAAGATCTCAGATCTATTGTATTTGTGAAACCAAATATCAGAGGGGACAAGCAGCAGGAAAGCAGTCCGGTACCTGTATTCTTGATCTCCCAACTACAGGCATCAGGGTGTTTGAAGAGCCAACCCTTTACACCATCGCTCATTGTTAGGCTTCTCACCTTTGCTGCTTTCAAACCCACCACTCTCTCCAAAACTTCGTGCTTCTCACTACTGAATCTCAACTCCCTGCATCTTCTGCCTCAGTCCCAGGTCTTCCCCAGGCTACTCCAGTGCCCCTGGTCTCCCCCTCCTTACTACCCACCCCAGAGCGATGACTTCTTTTACAGCAGAGGCAATCACCTCTTCTTCTTCAGAAATCTCTTCCTACCCAAGTCTCTGAGTTTTTTTCCTGTTGCTGAATGCTCTCCCACCCTGTTGCTCCTAGCTCCCAGAGCTAAACTTTTCTTCACCGGGTTCTCCCAACCTCCTACACCTTACAGTCCCTCTTTATCTTCTAATCTTTATCTTCTTTATCTCCTAATGTGTTCCAGGTTTATATGAGAATCTAATTTCTTTTTCATGGAACCATGTCTTACTCTCCATAAGATACCTTATGGGGGAAGTGCGGGAAGCCTAACTACTTATAACCCAACATTTGCAACAAGATTTGAATTTTGGGAAAGTTTCTTCTCTTTTTGAAATGTCCATTTGTGGGATGTAACTGAAGGGTAGTACAGGAATGGTAGAGAGAGCCTTGCAGTGCACTAAAGACTCACCCTTTTCTTTCTCCCATAGCCTGCTTATATTTGGAAGGATCAGCAAAGCTAAGAGAAGCATGTGAGTAAACAATACTTTGGATCTTAATAGATGTCTTTAATGTTTCTCCTCTCCTCGTCATGCCCCTAGACAGACATGAAGATGCTGGATTCAGGAAGGAAGCTGGTAGCTGAGAGGCTGTGACCTGAATAGTCAGCAGAGTGACACAGAGCTCAAGTAATCTGCAGTGAAGAAGAGTCACATGCAGACACCAGGCTAATTTAATCCATGATTCAATTCTATTAGTCCCAACAGATTTACACCACTTGGCTTAAATATAATTTATGAATGGCAGATAACTTGGATTAAATGAAAAGGAAAAAAAATAACGGAATATTCGACAGTGAATCTGGTGAACAATTTCCTCTTTTAAAGGCTCAACACTTCCTTCCATTGATATTTTTCTTACAATAGAGCATCTGCACAGACACAGAGAAATTTTTCTCTCCCCTGAAGATTTTACAATTGTTTTATGAGCAAAACCCCATAGGTTACAGAACAGATGTCCTTACACATTACTTGTATCACTTGTTTTCTGTGTAGCTACAACAGTGCCAAAAATATGATGCCAACAGGATGCACCGCACTGCTAGCTGTTTGTCTTGGCTGCCATTTCCATTATTAGTATGTGTGTGTATCAGGATGAGGATGGATGTTTCCAGTCATTTTTTAGCTTTCCTCAAGTCAATTGGCAATTAGTAAATAGCACTGAAACTTGTAAATATTCTTCCTGTTTCTCACTCTGGGGATTAAGTGTCTTATAATGACAGTCTAGTAACATTAGATCATTCTTTTAGTAAGAACAGCACACAGGCACTACACTAGCCCATGTGCATTTAAGATCACATCCTCATGATAAAATTTTCACATGTTTATTTTAGCACAGTATGCGGTTTGTGTTTTTCCTCTTAAATCTATATTACATTTCAGCTTATTCCATGAAGCTGAAAATTGTAAAAGTTTGTTGTTCTCCGTGGCCCTTCCAGTTGACTTTACCAAGGAGGTCTAAGACAATCCTAATAAACACACTGCTTGATACTGTTAGTTCACTGGTGATATGTCTCCTATCATTAGTTTTCTAAGTACATAAAAAAGCATATTCAGCTTGGCCTTAATCAGTGTTTTCTGAAGACATAAAATTATAGGCAGAAACAGCAAGACTGAATTGTCAGGGTCCAGAGAAGGTCATGAAGGACAAAATTTTACTGTCTTGAGTAGCTGGGTCTTAGTTCAGGACTAGGTTTGCAGAGTCAAATGACTCATTGTGGTGATATTGCCTATAGTCACATGCCATATACATAAACACGTCTCTGCCTATTGCCCAAGTTTAAGCTTGAGAACATGTTTGCATACCAGGTTACCAGTGATAGACAGGTATAACTCTAGTCCTTGATTTCAGCTGCAAGTCAAAAGCCTGGACAAGAGCAGAGTTAATGCATGAACAAAACTAGTAACAAGTGTATTTACAAACAAACCAATATTCATTTGTTTTCTAAGTCAAGAGAAAAACTGTCCCCCAAATCAGTGAGTTTCTTCCCATCTTCCTGACTATTGAGGCCTCAAAAGGCAATGTCAGCTGTGCAATAACATTGCAGCAAAGCTGTCTGCATCAGTAACGAGATGCACTTCACGACTTTTTAATATGTGGATTTAAATTTCACATTTAAAGGCTATTGAAAAAAAACCCAACAATATCATAGCTGTAGAGGTGAGTTTGTGGGCTCAGTGTCCCAAAACTGATCAACTATTTAAATTTGTATGTATTCAAAATTATTGTTCTCTGTGATTGTTTTTGATTTCTCTTGATGAAGAAAATTTTGACTAAGCTTCCACCTGGCTTTAACTTGACCACACTTGATGCATACAGAAATGCACAAAAGGAAGATATATTTCTTTGTGTAGACTTATATACATATACACAAAGTAGATAAAATTTGACTCCTTAACATATCTACTTAATTCTCTTGGATTTATCAGGTTGGCTACATACAAGCTAAACAAAAACTACATATTGCAAGCAAATCCCTTTTCCCCACAGCTTCTGTTGTAAATGAATTTACTATATTGCAAGCAATAACTTCTGCTAGGATTTTTCACCACTTTCTTCAATCTGGTGAAAATGTGCTGTTCTCTCCAGTTGATTAGATTTCATGTGAACCAATGTTAACATCTGTTTGAAAATTCAGTTCAGAAAGACTTTTCAGAGCGCACAGTGTAAACCTTAATTAAATGACTTTAAGCTCTTTCCTCACGCAGCTTATGATATGCATGAAAAACACAAGGTTATAATCTGATTAACTCATGTAGTTTACATGGAAATAGCGTTTTCCAAGCTGATTAATCTCTCCACAAATGCATAGTCACCTGATAGGCACAAGAGTTAAGGCTACTGATTGCACCTGTCAAGAGAAAGAGCTTGGAGGTTAGGAGGAGTATATTATCTTCAAGCAAAGAATGATGATTCAGAGATGTAGCTTAGAACAAGTCCCACATAGTAGTTAATACTGCCCCCAGGCAACTCATGCAGCCAGAATTTAAATGACACACAATCCATGTACTGCCTGACCTTGCAGCTTTCGGGGGTAATCCTAAAGAGAGCATTAACTGTTCTTGAATAATTTTTCCAATATCTTAAGCAGAGCTTTTATCAACAACAGCATGCATGTCACTATCTTCTACCTAGTTTTACTGCACATGTGTACTCATTCCTCCATACCTCTTAATATTCCGAGAAGTGAATGGAGTGAAATACACTATTCAACATGGAATTGTATTTCCATAGGTTTTGATCTTCAACTTAAGTTCATCTACTTTATCTACTTAAGTAAAGGGTAGGTCTCTAACAGTAGGGAGAGTCAATTGGGCATGGCTTATTTTCACATGTGAACCGCCACACTAGAGATCTGACCACCATTCTTGGGACTATGCAATAATTCCAGGAGTAATTAATGGCAATGCATTCTCTCAAAGGCCAAGAAAGAGCTGCATAATCATTTGGGATGAGACAGTTCTATTGCTTTAAAGGTGATACAATTTTTTCCAGTCACAAAGAGAGAAAAACATGCTGAAAAGCACCTAAATTTAAAAATAATTAAAAGGTATGCTTTTGTATGAAGAGGATTTCATAAATAATACTGAAAGTCAAAACATAATTAAGTTTACACTAGTATAAGAGATTAATCTGGTAAAGAGAGGCTAGTCTAATTGCCAAGTTTAGGTTGTGTTCTTACTCGTGGATGGGAATAAGAGAAGAGAGTATTGCTAAAAGATCTAGATGGGACTTGGACTGTATGGGGCTGGTCTTAAATCTGTGTCTTCTCAGACTCCTCACACACACATATTGTCAGCTGTGAGGCACAAGATACTCAAGTGCTACCAAGACTTTTGCCTGCATGGCAATCTATGCTGGAAAACAGTAAGCTGGCACTTCTTCATGAACATCTCAAAAGAGCTTTCAGGTTTAATGCCACTATCTACTGAGGTATGTCTACATCCTCTAAGGCTGAAGTGAGGTGTGAAAATTTGAACACAGCACCAACAGTTAAAATAAATCTTAAACAAGGCTCTTTTCTCAGAAAATTTCAGTATTTTTTCAGTGTATGTTCTATAGTTTTTGTCTAGAAATCCAGAAGTTCTTTTAAAGTAAATTTATTTCTAAATTTAAAACTTCATATATTTTCTTCAGTTGCTGCAATTTCAAGAACAAATACAGAAAGAATCATGCATCATTGCAGCTTACTTATGAACATGAAGAAAAATATTATAAAATTAAATTTCCAAGCATTTACACTACATATATACAACAGAATTTCACCAGACAGCAATTAATCTTAATCTTGCTTCTAATTTTATAACCTTAGACAAAAAGTACTATAATACTAACTTTCATTAGTTAGAGAGAGATAGATATCTAAGTAATATAGGTGCTTTCAATAATTAGAGACTTCCAAATGAGAGCATTTAGATGGCCAATTATTGTATAGGTAGGTAGAGGTTTAAATCATGCCATTGAGACAACACTCAAGCATGATTGAGAAGCTGCAGACAAAAAATTATAGGAGATTTTAAAAAACATGGCTTTAAATGTAAAACTGAAAACAGCAGAATGTATATCCTCAGGCAAAATCCTGCACCAGCACTGAAGAAAGGCCATGAATCACTCTCTCATCACTGATGGCTGGAAAATATCCTTGTCAGCTGTGTTCTCAGAACAATTTGATTTATTTAATTATTTATTTGTAGGCATTTCTCCACATCACTGCAATAGATTTGCAAGTCTGCTGTCATTAACCCTATATGTATTGCAGGAGATTTTCACCTCTTCATTTTAAAAAGGTGTATTGAGGTTCTCAACTGTGTGAGTTCATGGTGACTTCTAAAATATGCTGCAATATACAATCTGCTTCATTTGTCTGACCTCTACAGTTCCATCCTGTTTTTGACATCACTGCCATTGCCTTCACTGCATAGGTAGCAGAACATAAATGAAGCAAAGACCATGTTATTCCCAACAAGGGAATGGGCCCTGACCCACATAGTAGTGTAGATGTAGCTAGATCTCTTAGAACAAAATTAGAGCTCTAAACTGAACTGTATTTAAACAAGATATAAGTATTTATTCTGTTATTTATATGGTTTTCTTAGGCAAATGCTCGTGCAGTGTGGTCAAAAAAAAGGGATATTAAAAGATTCATGCATTCATGGAGATCCACACCAAAATTAGTATACAATAATGTTCAAACTTATTATGAGGACAAGCCATCAAACTTATTACTCAATGTTCAAAATTATTACTCAATGCTTATATCAACATGATTACTTTTTCACTTAGTAAACTGAACTTGTAAAACACACTCGCTAATATTTAAATACATTTTGCCTCTCCTTGCAAATATCCTCTTCTTTGTGGGACAAAATGTCACTAAGGAACAGAGGTAGTTTTATTATTCCTGTTTTTAAAGTGAAGGAAACTGAAGTGAAGAGAGAATGCATAAGCACATAAAGGGCTGGTCCAAGGTCAGGCAATAAAAGTAAGAATCAGTTTTAGTAGTTTACATGCATTATGTCATAGCTCAACACAGAAAGAGGGAGATTCTGAAAAAAGGTATTTAACAATAGAAAATCAAAAAAGTCTACGCTGCAGCCATTCAGTTCAAATGACTCATGCCTGTCGCTATCACCCATCCAGCTATCATCTTCCCAATAATGCTAGGCACTTTCCATGAAATAGTGGAGAAAAGGACTCCCTTTAGGAGAAGTGGACAGGTAAGAGCCTCTCACATATTTGACTTTCTGGAATATTGTAAAGAGTACTTCCCGCTTCCCCCAATATTTAACAGAACTACCATTTTTTTCTTTAAACTTCACATATTTTTATGTATAAAGACCATATACTTTGATTTAGACATGGGAGCAATTTCCTATATATATCAGATTCCTTTGTTTTATCAATTTCTGAATGAAAGAATATTTATTCTCTCATACTGAAACCATTACCTTAAATTCTAAGTGCGTGTCAGTCTAAACATGACTAGAAACTTTGGTTTGAAGACAAAAGCAATAGATTACACTTAATGCAAAGCACTGCCCATTGGCTTCTTGAAGCAGCACATTGTAGCTGGAACAATGAGGGAGTTTAGGATGGTAGATTCTTGCATTACCACATCTGTAATGAAGATCATGTACTAAATTGTATCCTATCTCTGCTTCTGTGTAACTCTACTCCTGTGGCCCTCATATTGGCATTCAGAGAAGGATAATTCCAGAGGCCTAATGACCAATTCCCTTCTTCATTCTCCAAGTCTCATTTTACAAGCATGCATGTACATCCAACAAAGTACCAAATCTAGATTGACAGCTAAAAGCATTATATTTAGCATATATGATATGTACTTAGAAATTTGAGTGTTTCCAAAAGGAAAAAGTTTTTGATTCTGATCTCAGAGTATTTTTACACTGCATTAACTGGTATTTTTCTCCTAATTGAAGTTGATTTAAGTGTTATCAGAGTCAGGCCCAAGAGCTACAAGACAAACTTTTCATCTGAAGTAGTTTGTAATGTAATTTTGTCCTTGCTAACTGTTGATGGCTTGTCCTCATCCCATTTCAACCTACAACCATCAGCTCCTTTAATGGAAGTGTCTATAAAGATCTTCTCTAAAATATGCTTTTGCAGCACACTTAATGTCTTTTAATGTCTTTCCAATTAAATCCAGATGTGAAAAGCTTAAGGAACAGTTCTCAGGACTGAAAAAGATGACATAAATCTTGCAGCTGACAGAGATCCCACTGAGCTCAGTTGGGGAAATTCACAGAGGACTTCTTGTGGGCCAGAAAAGCTGCTGGGTATAAAGACAGATGTGTATACTCCTATTAAAAAAATTTAAATAAAAACTGACTCCTACAATGAGGTATCCACAATTATCAGGGACATTACTAACTCAATCCCTCAATGTGCTGAGCACATCCTGTGCGGTACAGATTTCCCTCATCTTTTCGGGAAGTTTATCAGAGTTGAAGGGGGTCACATCTGTCTGGGAAAGAGCCCTTCACCTTTCAGGACTGCACCTCTTAAACCAGTGTATGGTCTGATACTGGAAAACACTATCTGCCTTACTCTTGTTCTGCTATCAACAGGGAGATAATGTACTCGGCAAAGCCAGACTGCATTTCTGTCCTCTCTCCTTTACCTCCTCCATAATCAAGTCAGCAGATTAAATTGTGGTTTCATTACAGAAGAGTCCCCAAATGTGCTATTAATTAAAAATTCTTACCAATCTGATGGGAAGTTGGGCATTCTTAGTAGCTGACTACCACTGCTGGGCAAGTGCTGTTTGTCCAGATGTCAATTTGGCGTTTGTTTTGCTGTAATCACTTGTAAACTCTCAGGGTTTTTTTATTTAATTTTTTCATTTTAACAGCAGTGCATTATCTTATTTCGCCAATCCCAAATTAAATGTGGGCTCAGATAAAGTCACATCTTTCAGAGGGACAGGAAATACACACACACACAGAGTTCGCATTAAAGAAAGTCTCTAGAAAACTGCCCAATGCTAGCAACTTTAATATTTTCCTACCTTCCTGCTACTTACTTACTTATTTTTGATATTAGTAAATTACCCAGCCAGATCAATGATTTTTAAAGAGTTACATTCTTGTGAAGCAACAGAAACAAAAAAGGAAAAATGTTCCAGGATAGAAGAAAACCCCATTTGTAACTGAAGATTAAGTTTGGGTCCATGTTCATTAGTGACAGGGACTTCATTAGAGACATTTTGGATAGTATTATTTAATTTAACTGCATTTTTCTAACGCCCATAGAGAAGTTTTAGCACAGTTGGTGTCACGAGTGAGTGTATGGAAACATGAAACTAAACACCTAAACTGAAGGATAATCTTATGTACTCAAGTACAACAAGAAGTGATCCAATGTGGGATCTGGACAATAGTGCAGATTTAACACTGAAAGCAGCAGGCTCCTAAATACACACACAAAAGCTCTTGAAGACAAAATTCCTCTGTTTCACAACTTGCTTTATTTTCCACAATGGCCAGCACTTTTCAGACTATCACTCCTGCAGAGTTGAAGGCTGGATCTGACTCCCACCAAAATCACTGCTTCGTGACCATCACTCAGGAGACACTAGGAATGCCCTTCCCTTGGAATGAGCTGCTGCTGCCATAAGGATCCCACTCTTGGCTAGCTCAGGGAATGAGCTCAAATCTTTTGCACTTTGCTGCCAGGGACCACCAGGCCAGCTCTGATTTATGGCTTTTTCTTTGCAGTTTTATGATACAAGAATGTTCACTTGTAATTACAACAGCATTTGTTGGCTCCCTGCCTTCACTTGGGTATGCACAACACCATATCCTTCATTCCAGACTTTTTATGTCAGTACCCCAAATTTGAGAAGAAAAGTACATCAGTATTACAAAGGTGCTGCAGACCTTGCTACTACTTAAAAAGGGGACTCATACATATTTTCTGGGGGACACGCATGACCAGCTGGATAAGACACTCAACTAGGAGTCCAGAGAAGAGCTGGTCAAAATCCTTCATCAGAAAAACACTAAATCAAGAAAAAACTTTTTATGAGAATGTATGACTTTCGAGAAAAGATTTTTTAGATCCAGGATAGACTCTCCAGTCAAAATATCACAGACAAGTGCAATACATAACCACTGTACTTGGTGTGGCACAGTCATATACTTCTTGATTCTTCCCCATGAAGAAAATTCAATAGGTCTCTAGTTTTTTTCAAAGTGAATGAAAATACTTGTACTCTTCATGTGTTTGTGGGATAAAAAATCTGTTTCAGTCAAAAGAAAGTGATCCTGCCATTAAGTTGCTGTATCACCTTGAAAAAACACTTAAGTTCAGTTTTTTTCAGACATACACTTAGCTCGTGATTTTGAGACCATCCAGCACTACATTTCCATTGCTTGTGGTTTAAATTTGATTTTGGCATTTTCAGTAGAGGCATGACCTTCTCCAGGGAAAATTCCAGGTATTTTAGATACCATTTAATAGTTAACCGTCAAGCAATTTCCAAGTCTTTTAAACAAAGAATACTTCTGTGTTAGCTTACTTTATAGAGCCATATTTGTCCCATTTTAAGTGGATGTGATTAGGAAGAAACACTAAGCTTAGATTTTTCTACTAAAGGAGAAAAGTTTAAAGCCAATAAACTGTATCTAGGATTTTAGCTGGGAGATGAAATAAAAGGCACATTTGTTCCTGGTCACTGAATTTTTAACCTGGGTCTGTTGCTCCTGCTGTTAAGCTCCTATACATTCCTTACTAGCCTGTAGCATCCAACAGTCCCTGGCAGTCCCCTCTCAGAGCCTGGCATTAGAGGTGAACTCCAAATTAAAACCACTCTTTGGGGAGAGCTAGTGTATGGAAAGCATCACTTATGTTCTGACAGAAGGCGGCAAATGAAAAGGTTAGTTTTTAAGAAGAGGACTTCTACAGAGTTTTAAAATTTTAGAATAGATGCATAAATTCCAACCTACCATTTGGACCTCAGAATTCTGGCACAATCTGAAAAATGTGGAAGACGCTGCTGAATTTGGTGGATAAAATGAAAGCTATACATTGTCTAGCTCCTTAGTACAGAAGACTAGAGGCTGAGCCTTATGCTTTGACTCAGCTTCCTATCCCAGGTATGAGAATACTTTTCAAGTGCCCCAAAGTTTGTCTTTATTGTACAGCAAGCAGGAAAGGAAACACTTTGGTTTTCTAGCAACAAAACAAATACTGTTTCTGTCCCTCCTGTGCCTTTTCAAGCTTATATTCATATTTTTAATATTCTTTTTTCAAAGTAGAATATTTTAACCTGCCTTTTTGCAATACAGGAGCAATAACATGACTTCACTGCTTCTCCTTTTACCTCAAAATCTTGTGAGGGTATTTGGGTATTTTCTTGAGGTGAAATAAAATAACCTGCCTTCAGTGGCTCATCACTCCAGTGATCAAGTTAAATGACACCATTGCAGAAAAGTCTCATAATACATATTTTTCCCCTGCCTAGTTCAGTGCTGCTATTTTACACACAAATTCAACCATTTCTTTAGCAAATGTGTCTTGAGGTGAAGGATTAGTCTTCATAAAAAATAATTTAAAAGCAGCTACCTTCCTGTGCATTTTGTGAAGTGGCAGATGTACTTTTTGTTGGATTATTTTGTATTTTCTATTGCTTGTACATCCCCTTTTTAATGGAAAGGCCAAATTTACCTTAAGATTCAGCTTCTGCTGCTGTTTGTATGGTGATACAAGTAGGAACTGGCTGTGTGCATCTGGATTTGCTCTGCTACTATTTACTTCTGTCTGCAACTGTGGCACAGGCAGGAAAATAAAAAGAGTACTAACGATGTGGGATGGGATGGATCAGGCACTTTCAGTCATCTCCACGATTGCTGTCCTGTGTGCTTCTCTGGTAAGAATGGTATATGTTGGGTACTACGTAGATCAAAAGTGCTTCAAGAGAGACAAGCAGGAACCAGATTTCCTCAAGAACTTTAACTTCTTGAATTCAGGAACCTCTCCAACTGGCAGCTCAGCAATGAAGATTAGACACTTCTTGACTCTGATTAACTGAGCTCTGCAACTATGGACCTGCTTTTACTCCATTTACAGTTACAGTCAAAAATACAGATATATCTCAAAAAACTTTACTGAACAGCTGACTTTTAGTCTGGAAGATCTGCTAACGGCTATTTTATCATTTCATCCTAGCATCTATTATTAAAATTCATTAACCACAGCTGTCAAAAAAAGCTTATTCAAAATCTTGCTAGTTACAAAATAACCTGTCAGGATTAGATTCAATAAAAAATTCAGGTGCTTACAAATTAGGCGCTGTAAGAGCAAAGTTTTAAATAGCACATCCTTGGAATAAAATCAAAGGTCTAAAGTTAAGTACTCAGTTTCTTTACTCAGCATTAAGAGCAGAGACAGGTTTCTCTGAAGAATGAGCTGAGAAACCTACATGTTGAGTATGGAGCTACCTGCAGGCTGTGAGATACTCCAAACCTAGAGGTGAACTCCTGGTTCTCTCTGGAGTTCAGCTGCAAAGCCAGACAGAGACCTTGAAGCTTGGTCAGCTAGTGTCTACAAATATACAATCCTCTTCTCAAGACAGCTGGCTCTTCCAGCTCTCTGACAGGTCTGAGTAGAGCTCACTGTTTTCACTGAGAACGTGACCACTGGAGAAGTACATGGAGGAGAGACTCCCCTTTTTGTCAATGGCACAGATGTGAGCACTCTTGTCCAGGGTGTAAGAGATACAGATTTCATGTTTCTTAGCTTTAGGTCAACAAACTACACATCCTACCTCATAGGTGATGATCTAACCTCTAACTTTACAGATTCAGCTGTTGCAGAAAAAATAAGTCAACACATATGGGTCAAAGAGAAGAAGGAGCCTGACTCCATAGGATAATGATCACAGTAGTTACTGAGCTGTTCTGAGGATCACCCCATGCTCCCTACATAATTTCTGTTCTTTACCTAATTGATACCTTAACATTAAGTTCAGAAGCGACAAAAGCAGGAACTACAATCCAGTACTTCTGACTTTCAGTGGCTTCTTTAACCTGTAGTATGCAATAACATTCCTTCTCATTCTTTCTCTGAGCAATCCTGAGTATTTAAAATTTTTGTTATGTGGTGGCTCTGGTGATCTGCATTTAGACAGTCTCCTGTGACATGTAATTATGAATACCTTAAGGCTGTGGAAGGAGCAGAGTCTGAGTTCACATTTCCTGAGTAAGTCTATGTTACTGTGAAAAGCATGGAAACCACTAGCAACTACTCCAACCACAGACAAGAAGAAAAGCCTTCAGGATGCTGTTTCATTTAATATTGTTCTGTATGAGGCATGTTAATTAATATACAGCTATTTCTTAATAAAAGATTTTATTAAGATAAATAATAAAAATCCTTCACTATTCAAGCTCTCTTTATGCAAATGATTCCTGTAAGACCACTCATGTATGCAAACCCTTTGAGAAGGTGCCAAGGATCAGGCTACATACAATTTTACTGCACCATGATAGAGTAAAATTAAGTTAGTTAAAGTCAACACACTCAGAATAAAAGCAGAAATACTAATGTAACTTAAATGACAGAAGAGACTAAAACATTATGTCCAGGCTCAGCTCTAAGAATTTAATAATTTCAGCTGTCACATAAACAATACAATCAAAGCATGAAAACACTAGCTTTTTAAGGCTGCTACCAGAAACAGAGAAAAAACATTCATAACGTTATGCATATTACACAGTAATATTCCTCAAGGATGAATAAGACCTAACTGAAACCATGCTTGAGATAACTGCTATGTTATCAAGTTACAGTAAAGAGAAGAGGAGATCAGACTTATTCTTTCCTTCACAATGAAATCAGTATAAACAAATCATATAATGTTTGGACACCAAACTCCTGAAACAAAGAAATCTAGAAAATCTCTTAAAACCACCCACAGACTCCCCATGCTGGTCTGTGATTATACAACTGGAGAAGATCATCCAAACTGTGATATAAACCAATGTCAGTCTGCAAGGGATAGTACTACAATGGGTCTAACAAAAAATAAAGCAAGTCCCTGGAAGAGTCACCAGTAAGAAATACTTTCATGCTTATCTAACCATTTTCCCTGTAAATGAGGAAAACTTTTTTAAAACTCAGAGAAAGAAGACAACTTAATACCTACACTTAGGATACAAGAGACACACTCTCGTCTGTCTTTACTAGACTGCAAAACACAGCCAGGTAAATAAAAATGAGCCTGGGACCAACCAAAAAAGAAAAGACTTCTTAATGCACTCCAATGCCTACTGCTCCTCTAGGAAATCCATTTTGTGCTCATTATTTGTTATGTGGAAATATTCACCCTTATTTTTAGAAACATATGCAAAACAGCATATCTTTTTTTGCTATGGACTACTCATAAAAAGAGATCAGATGCTGAAAATCTTTCAGTTCTACCAGGAAAATGCAGTGTTTCTGTAGACTGTATTTCTACCTCAGAACTGTAACTTTACTCCTTGCCTGTCAATTGGAAGCAAACTGTTCTAGATATTAAAAAATATGTGCCTGTCTAGAGGAGATGTGAAAAAGTCTGCCCAGCTCTCCAACTAAAGATATTGCCTCAACAGTGTAAACCTCTGTGTACCTCTTAGGTGAGGCTTCACAAGATTCAAGACTCACAATATTAAGGATGCTAAAGCAGTGGACTTACCCAGTTGCCCTGAAGGTGGGGTCTATGACCTATCCATTTTTGCCCTGTTTCTACTCAATTTAAGATCACATAAGACTGAAAAGATGTTTTACTGAAATAAGAAGTTAATGATATGATACAAGTTAATGATATGTTCCCCTTTGCAAATGCTCTGACATACCTTTCTTTCTAGATATGCCATAGAGGAATTTGATCATTCAAACACATTTATGATAGAAACTCACATCATTAAAATCAGCCACCCCTGCAAATTGGTTTATTTATATTTCTCTAACATTAATTTCATTCTTGTTTTTAAGCCACAATTGACTGAACTGTAACTTGGTATCAACAATGGGTATTAATCATAAAAAAGAAAACAAAAGAAGCAGTAATGAACTGACAAAGCTTGTTAGTCTTCTCCAGTAAGGGTGCAACAATTAGAAATACAGTGAATTAATATCAATCATTCAAATGCAGCAAAAAAAAAAAAATCTCTATATAAATAGAAGAAATGAAGAATGGTAGCTGACAAAAACTCAAAAATCTTGGAGAAAAAAATCTAATAATTATTATACTTAACAAATTATGAAAAGAACACTTCTTTAAGAAGATGGCAAAAATATTTTTTACTAAAACAAATAAATTGTAATTCTTAAGTACCATAGAATCATAGCATCAACCAGGTTGGAAAAGACCTCCGAGATCATCATGTCCAACCCTTGAAAGAAAGTATCTTCTGCAGGATTTACATAAAGTTTGTTATTTCATATAGTCATATATGCTTCTTATACTGCTATATTGCTAATATTTGATCTTTTTTAGGTCTTATTTACAATATCATGCCTGACTAAAAGCTGTGCTACTGGTGTCAGTATTAACAGCAGCTGCACGTTAACAACGCACTTGTACGTGAACAGTGTTTTTCAGGAAACATAAGAAAAAAGATTCTATCTGTTTTTCATGATCACTACATCTCCCATGTTTTAACTACTGTAATGATTTAATTGAAGTTTGTCATATATGAAGAGCTAAAGTCAAATAATTTCCCCTAATATTTTCATATGATTTTTCATATGCAATTTTAACATAAAATGTTTATAATTGAATATAAATTATTTTGAATTCTAAAGGTAAAATACAAGAGGAAAAAATGTATTTTTTTAAGTTCCATGTTCAATCAAAGCATAACTCCCTCCCTCCACTGGAGCTGGGGCAGGAAGCAGTCTTCAATAAATTTCAGAATCATTTGCTGATATTCTCTGTATCACAGTTACAAGTTCACAACATACACTGCATATTTTAATAAACAACATGCTTACTTTGCTAATAATTTCTAAAAAGAGCAAACCACTCCTTTTAACAGCTGCAGTGGCCCAGATGTCACAAAAGCAGAATGCCTTTGCTATGCAGGGGAGGGGCAGGCCTTCCCTTTGCACAAGCACATGGATGTCCCAGCCAGCACCAGCCTTTCACAAGCACATCATGCCTGATGGGGTAAACATGGAATGAATTTATTTGCTTCTGTACCAATGACAAAGGAGTTTCAACCTGGTTTGCTGAGGGGAAAACATGCCTCAGTCTCCCCATTGCACTACAGTCCAAATGCTCAGTTTTTCTGATTTGGCAACAGGATCAAGATCTAGCCTTGAAAAACTGACTCCATAGAGAATATGACATGGATGTGCCAAATAACAACTTACCAAGTAGTCAGAGCTTTTTGTTTCTGATGAACAGTAATGTTTGGCAGGCAGAGTTGCTGCTCACATTGTTTGGCTTGTGGGAAGGTAATATTTTCTATTGTGGTCCTTTTAAAGCTCTTAATACACTGTTAGACTAAAAAGAGCAGGCAACAAAAGTTCTGATTTCTCCTGGAAAACAGTGAAGTTCCTTCCTTGTAAAACACTGTGGAAGGTCCTACCTGGTACTAATAGAAACTCCAGCCCTCTGCTTTCCTTGGGAAGCACCAGCACACAGCTCCTAGTCTCCTCCTAAAATTATTAGTGTCTCTGTACCTAATTCACGTTTTTAACCAGTTCCCCTCAGCAGTGAAAAAGGAGTCATCATACCCGTTTTACTGCTACTCTGTTTCAGTCTGCAGGTTGCTTTGGCTGACAGGGTGAATCTTATCTCCGGGCATCCAAAGAGCTAAGCATGGTGTCCAAGGGGAATGGAAGAAACAGGTTTTTGCCTCTAACATCCCGTAACTGGAAAAGGGTAAGCAGAGGGTGAGGTGAGGCTTGAGATCAGACAGAAACTGATCTGTGATCCTCATCATGCAAATGAAGGACTTAGTCATGCAGTTTTCTGTTTGGAGAATGCTACCAGGCAGGAGTAACTTGACAGCTGCGCTCTCATAATAGTCAGTTTGGATTCCTGTATACTCTTCAGTCCTGTACATTGTTTTATTAATTTGCATTCAGATGTAGAAAATTTCATGCACCTGCACTACACAGCAGTAAACCCCATATCTACTAAATCTGCCAACACAGAAGCCAATTCAGCTGGTGGAATTATTTGATGTGGTCACTCACTACAAAGTGGGCTGAAAGCATAAACTTCTCTCAAGCCCACCACTGTGGAAATAACTGCAGCATTTTATTGATGTGGGCAGAACCCAAACGAGTAAGGGAAATTTTCAGCACGCTTGAAAAAAAAGTTACTTTTTAAACAAAGAAACAAAGTTCCTTTGTTCAGCTTTAACACATTTCTTGACTTGTATTACCCACTTCTCCCTTTCCCATTCCCAAGGAAGTTTCCATTAATCATCCCTCTAATGGAAACACTTGTGTCTGATCCCTGAGCAGTGGACACAGGCATAGTCTTGGGCTTACACTGAACAAGAAGCCCAAGGGAAGCCTAGCTGAAAAGTTTGGGAAAGCAAGGATGCCTTTTTAAAATAAACTTTGGAGAGGTCAGTGGAACAGCAAGGGGTCAGCACCAGGCAGCCATTGGGTGGATGGCACAGGAGAAAGACAACAACACTTGTCATTAATTATATCTGTTGGAATGCTACACATTTTCCCCCCCAAGTGGTAGTACTCCAGACATCCAAGCACAATCTCTCCCACGTCCTACTCGACCCCAGACAGGGCACATGCCAAGAAGCTTTCATACACTAAAAGCCAAGAAGTAGCTAATACAAGCAGAGGTTAAAGAATTTAAATTGTCCCTCTACTTTGAAATATTTTTTCCTTTAGTTCAAGGCCATCCTCATAACTGTCTCCTTTACCAGTGAAATACATAATCCCTCAGAGCTAAATATGGCTAGATTTCTGTGCCCCAGCTAACAAAACTCTGACTTTCTTTGGAGAGGAATAACTACGAGGAACTGGACTGCTCAAAAGAAGAACTCCATTCCCAAAACTGATCCTGAAAGATCCTAATACCATGTACCACTTACTTAGATGTATCTGATCTGCAGAGGTGTTTTCTCCTATATACATTTTTTGCAAATTGTCTGCAAATGCCAGAGTGCATCACTACTGGTGATGCTCTTGTAAAACCTGGAACTAACCCTTTTTGTAAACCTAATTTTTTCATAAGCAGCAGTATCTTTTCTTTTAATAAAAACCCCAATAAATTGTTGGTTGGAGAAGAAATGGCAGGCTAGTAATTAATGAATGGATCCTTCTCACTTAACCCTGAATTCGCCAAGCACGTAGTCAAATTTCATTGTCTGTGCAGAGGGAGACAAGTATCTCCAGAGCATGATTTATCCTATCCTAAAAGAATAGGTGGGAGGAATCAGCCTCTGGAAATGCTTCTCTCTGTACAGAAAAACTCTTAAAATTAGCCCAACCTGGAACCACTGTAGGTGTCTGAAAGGTATACAAGATGCTTTAGAGACTGTTTAGTTTAAGAGGAAACTTTGAGTATTGTAACTCCAGCATAGTAGTTATAGATCACAGAATTTACAAAATATGGAGTGATATTACCTGTGCACGTGCTGAAAATTTCTGCTTTTTTCTGCAGAGTGGCCTAAGATGTCTCAAAATCAGCTTGTGGGTTCTTTAGTGTATATGAAACAAAAAAACAGAACTTGGGGTGGATGGAGTGGGGAAATGTCAAGCCAGACGAGAGAGGGGATACTCTGTACACTGCAGAATCCTATTTTGCACTAACAGAACTAGACAGACATAAAAACTTGAGCAAGATTGATCTCTATATGCTAAGACTTGCTAACGAGTTCTGATTATTAAGTGGGGAAGAAAAGAAAGGCCTGCACTGGGGCAGGCTTCACTATAGGCTATACTACTCTGTGGCTCGAGAACAAATTCCCCTACAATGCAAGGAAACTCCCTACCCTAAATCCACATCTTTAAGTTTGCAGTAGAAAATAATATATCTCTGTGTAGAGAACAAGCAGACCTTTAGAGAGAGAGAATTCCTCCAACAGATAAAACACCAGACCATGTCTCTGTTTTCATTTGAATGATGTATCCAACAGGGAATATTTAAACTGAGTGTTAATTGTCTGCCCGTTCACGATCCAAGATGGGCTTTGAACCCACAGCCTTAGAGCCCAAGTTAAGTCATCAAATGTTTTTGAGAACTTTTCTTTAACTTTTTCTCTGTAGTTTTCAAGCTTTCATACAGTCATAAAACATGGGAAAAAACAGGCTCACTCTACAAACACAAAATATTGTGGAAGAAAACATATGCTGTGGTAAGACACAGTATCCACAGGAAAGTATTAATCTTTTTTTTTTTTTTTACTGGAAAAAAAGGAAAAACTACCCAATGCAGAAAAAGCAGTAGCATTGTAAAAGTAAATTGTTAGATTCATAAAGAGATCCAGAGTGAATGACAGCATTTGGTTCTTGGAAGTCTGTTCTTCAATCCCACAAGAATTGTGGGATTCAGCATTGAATAAGAGAAGTAAGAATAGGGCCTAAGTTGCATATAAGAATTTAAAAAGCAACCCTTCCCGCCCTCCCCTCAGAAAACAACAGCAAACAAGTAAAATAATGAGCCTAGGTGTGTTGATTTAAACCATTTGCAAATTTGCAGTTCTGAGTTGTGCCTGTATTAAGCAGAGCCCGGATGCCAGGCTTCCTCTCCTGTTCTGACAAATTCATCATATCTAGAAACTGCTTCTGCAGGGTATTAAGAAACAGCCTAAAATACCATGTAAGCACAGTGAATTCACTACTTGAAATCCCAACGAGAAGTGAAAAAGACACCTGATGGAATAATCAATTTCAAAAAGAAGCACTCTTAGGTAGTTGAATTAATTCCTCAGATTTCACCTGAGACCTCATTATGAAAGCAAGTTGGCAGCAAAACACCAGTATGCTTCCTTCAATTTAGCTCCATGCTCTCCTCGGATAATGTGCATTGATTTTCCTGGCCTGCACTACTTGGACCAGTGATGTAAGCTACAGGCTTGTGAGATTTCTGTTTGGTAGTTATAAACCACATAGATTCATCAATTCACAAAGCCAGAAGGGAATTTGAGTTGGTCTAGTCTGTTCTCCTATGACACCGCTGTCCTTGTGTTTTGACCAGAGAAATCCCATTCTGCTCCACAGAATGTTAGAGACATTTAGAAGCTTCTTTCATGGGTAAGTACTTCTCCGTTCAGAACTCGTTCTTTGTCATCTGAATTTGCGTACCTTCAGATGTTTGCTAGTGGTTCTTATTATGTCCTTCTCAGCTAGATTAAAGAGTCCCTGAGGAACAATTTTTTTTCTTTGTAAGCATTTTTTCTTAAAGAATCAAGCCAGTTCCCAGTTTTTTCCTTTAGACAGCACAGCAAAAGAGCTTCCAAGTCTCTCACCAGAAGGCATTTTCTCCACTTCCTTCAGCCACTTTTTTGTGGCCGTTTTTTGAACTTACCTCAGTGTTTCCATATCCCTTTAAAAATGCTGACATCAGAACTAGATGAATTCTTCGAACATCAGCCATATACAAGGATAAACCTTGTATTTCATAATTATTAGTGACATCCATGTTTAAGTACTGTGATGGGACTTGTTATTCAATTGCCTGCCTTGATCAGTTACTTACAGGCTAAAATTCTCCATTCTGTCAGTATGGCTTTGATCCCTTGTTCCTTGATGATTAATTGTGCAGTTAGCTGAGTCAGGATGGACTTTGTTGAATCAGCAAGGCTTACCAGATTGTATTCAACAATTTACCGCCATTTAACATTCTGCTGGTCTTTGTGCTATCAGCAAACATTACCAAGATATGATTTTATGCTTACTTACTTCCAGACCACTGATGAACACACTGCATGTAACCTAAGACTGAAAATTAAAACTGAATTTTGAAGTGGCTTATTTCTGCACGTGTAGAGAAAGAGCAATACATTCTACTGTGCACTAGAAGACATTTGTCAAGATAACTCAGGATATGCTGTATATATAATAAATTAAAATTCCAGATCACATTTTCTGCCCTAGTCTCCAGTTTTTGTGTAAACTAATGATAGCATTGGAGATATTTATATTTGTCAAGAAAACATTGCAGGCCAAGCTATCTGATTTCTGTGCAGATTATGTACACGGACCCTCCTTTTTGATTCTAGTACGCAGAATGCTCAAAATCCACGGCCTTCTCACACTTCCTTGGCAGATCAGGCTTAAAGACTACATATGGGATCAAAGTCTTGAAATGTGTATATTAGTTTGCCATTCTCAACAGAGTCAGAAAAAGGAAAAAAGAACAAAAATAAGGGATATGTAGCTCACACCTTTGTTATAATGTAAGAATAAGGTTGAATATTGCCATCAATGTAAGCTATCAAAACTGCAAGCTGGGAGCTTTCACTACTATACACCTTGTTAATGCAGAATACCATATTCTGCTGAACTGAAATATTTGAAAGTTTCCAAAGAGATCTTTCCTAATTGTGGTGCATTGACTCTGGCTGGCATCTAAGACTCACCCAGCTTCTCGCTCCCTCCCCCACAGTGGGATGGGGGAGAGAACTGAAACAGTGAAAGTGAGAAAAACTCATGGATTGATAAAGAGTTTAATAAGTGAAGACAAGGGAGATAGAACCAGGTGATGCAAAGGCAATCATTACCACCTCCCACCAGCAGACCGATGCTCAGCCACTTTCCAAGTGATGGATACCTACGAAAGATTATTCCCCTGCTTTATTGCTGAACATAATGTTATACAGCATGGAATACCTCCTTGGCCAGCTGGGGTCAGCTGTCCCAGCTGTGTTCCCTCCTGAACTCTTGCCCAGACTGCTTGCACTGGGGCAGAGTGAGAAACAGAAAAGGCCTTGACTCTAGGCAAGCACTGTTCAGCAGCAGCTGAAACAGTGGTGTGTTACCAACAGTGGTTTTGTCATAAATCCTAACTGTAGCATCATACAGGATGCTACAAAGAAAAGTAACTCCATCTAGATACAGTATAGTACTGGACAACAACAGAGTAATACCAGATATGGAATTCAGATTCTGAAAGCAAGAAGTCAAGTTGCTAACAGCTCTGCTCTAGCTCAAGTGGGTGTTTACTTTATTTGGCTAAAGTTGTAAACAGCTTTATATCCTGAATTCAACAGCCTGAGACTGCAGATTATTATAACTAACAAAGTTATGAATGCCCACCTCATGTAAACAATACTGTGTTTCTTTCATGAAAATAAAAGCTATCTGTATAATAACTGATAGGACTCTTCACATGAGACAAGGGTTTTTTAAAGCACGTTGTTCTTCACTGAACTTGTACTACTTTTTTTAAAATAGATTTTACACAAACTGATTTGTCTTTATTGTCTTGCAGTCTTAAACTTCATGCTCTGCCTGCTTCAGTATTTGAAAATCAATTATTTCAAAGTATTAATGTTAATAAGAGTTGGTTGCACAGTGTACCCTAAAAGAGATTGTTCGAAACATTCAAATTGCTTGAAATTCTTTAGAGTGGTCTCACATAGAAGTAAAAGCAAATACTATACTTATATCTTACTCTTTTATTAGCTTGCCAGGTCATTTTAATTTTCAAAACTCATGTACTTATATACTATGCACTGTATAGTAGCAGCCTGCACTGTCTCAGTGACAGGATATTAAATAGCTTGCACTCTGTTTCCATTTAGTGTAGAAAGGAATCTAGGTCTGTTGTATCCAGATATGGAATTAAGTTATCAGAGAATATTGATTTCAACATTGAAAAATGATGTGCCTTTGATGAAAAATTTAATTGTGAAATAAACTTTAAGTAAAAATTAAATAGAATGCCATCTGTTAATTTCAAATAAAGTATTGGAAATAAAAGACAAAATCAAGTTCTGAAAATTCAGGTTTCCGCATCATCCTCACTCAACTGTGATGTTATTACTGGCCAAAACAACTTGGTTTTGTTCCCATAGCTTAGCTAAAAGTTTATTTGTTGATATATGATCTCAGAAAAATCTTTCTCTGAGATTGGAAAACAGCTTAGGCATCCAGCCCTTCCTTTGGAAAGGTTTTCTAAAGGCTCCATTGCTTTGCTCAGACTTTTGTGTCTGGGCTCATAATCTGGGAAAAGCAAAGCCATGAATCCCTTGCAATTATTATTTTATATGAAATGGCCTGTTCTCAGGCTGTTATTCCAACCAGGGTGGCTGGCAAGAGAGATGAGGGTTATACCTACCTAGAGTATAACAGGCTCTTCCCACTAAGCTCCTGAAAGCTGACACACTGTGGATTTTCTATCTTATAAATATCATGTTTAAGAAGAAAAAAGGATCAGATAACCCATGAATTTCAGTGATATTGGTATCCCATTACAAGCAGAAATCTTCTAACATTCCATTGCCTGATGTTTCCTTGAATTCTCTTGCAGAGTTCAGATTGTTGAACAGCAGGATTTGAAGTTTGGAGGAAGAAGATTTGGATACACTGGAATTCTTTGAGATGTGAACACCAGGCAGGAGAACAATCACAGTCCACTGACTTTCAGCCCTCTACAGGGCCAGATCCAGGATATTTCACTCACTTTGATGACTATTCCCAGGGTCTGCACTGGAGCAGTTCCTGGGGAGCACATGATGAATCCCACAGAAGCAGGTACCTGCCTGCTCCAGGGGCCTCGCTGCAATGACTCCCCTGTCCATCTGCATGGATTATATCTGGGTGACAAGAAGGCAGGAAGGAAGGCTGCTGGGCACCTGCTTCTTGTTCCTGTATGAGGCTGAGTGTGTACCAGTCTCAGGAGCTCAAAAATTCAAAAGTGATTTTCTAAATAGTGAGCTCAAATACTTTTGCCAGTCATTATATCAAATGGATCCAAAAGTTGGAGGAAATAGGTAGTAGGGCATCTTATTAATTTGACCATGCAGACTGATAATTATTTTATTGTGAATTTTGCTCTTTTCTAGACCTGCCAGAAACAGGATATCCTAAATTCAAGGTTTCCACACATGAAGGAAACATCAAATCACACTAAAAATATTCAGGGAAAAGAGCTCTGATTTACAAGTCATATTCAATTCTCATTATTATTTATCAACAGTGTCCATCCTCTAAGAAAAATGTCTAATTCACTGAATCACAGAATATGCTGAGTTGGAAGGGAACCACAAGGATCGTCGAGTCCAACTCCTGGCCCTGCACAGGACCATCCTCAAGAGTCACCATGTGCCCGAGTGTTGTCCAAATGCTTCTTGAACTCTGTCAGGCTTGGTGCTGTTAAGTTTGAAGGAAGCACACAGGATGGTTTTGAAAAGTGGCTTTGTGTTCTTTCATTTAATATTAAATCTAGTTTTCTTTTTTTCCCCCCTGAGGAAAGGAGGCCCACTTCTTTATGTTCTCTTGAAATATTTTTTTCTCACTAGTTCTGATGAAACTTCACTACTTCTGATGAAGGAGGAAGTGGAAATGCCAACATTTGATGCTGATTCAGAGGCACCCACCACAAGCTGTAAAAGCTGCTGCCTAAAAGAGATTATGTGTTCCTTGAACTATTATACATTTAGGGAGATATGAATAAACTTCCAAATTCCAAAATGATTGAAAAAAAATAGAAATACTCCCACAGGAAAAAAAAAAAGAACAAAAGAGAAACAATGAAATGGAATCAATTAATGCCAAATTTTGCCAACACATTTTATATGAATAGATGTTAAATGTCCTGGAGTTATTTCTACAACTAGTCTACAAATAAGAAGTGTCAGTACAAGAAAAAATGGGTTTCATCTGCTTACTTTTTAGTTCCAGAACATTTACAAACCTGTAGCAAAGAATAATCCAAAAAGACTCCCATGTTCAGTAGATTATACAATGAAGAATCAGAAGACTAGTTTGTTCTGCTATAATTTAGAGCAGTATTGAGGCTGATTAAATCACACCAGACGCTGTACAGAGCATGCATAATGTGAAGTCTTCTTTGACCTCATCCTCTGGATCCTACATCAGAAAGTGAAAAATATCTGAAAAGGGACCAATTTTTCAGAGTTTTCTTAGTCAGATATTGTCTATTATATAGGCGGTCTATTATATTATATATGTCTATTATATTATGACGGTCACTGTTTGCTGAGGTTAGTTTCATTGTCATTACTCTCAATCATCTCTTTAAAATACATTTAATAGTTTCAGGACACTATTCTGTTTTTGATAAGAGCAAATTATTATCTACTCCTTCCTTTGAAAGTTCAGACAGAAAGAAAATTTAGAACCTTAATTTCACTAGTCCTTGGCACTTATCAGAGGATTTTTTTAATCAGCAAAGAACCATAGTGGCTGAAAATCTGAATGTAACAATCCAGGAATTACTGAACCAAGCTATTTCATAATATATTGCAGTTCAGTTTCAGTATAACCTTAAGCTTTATTGCATTCTTCTGTTTAGGAGCATATTTGCCTTAGGCATACTATTTTTGACAGTCTAGAGTACATCCTCCATAAACCTAAATTCATATGGTAAGCTCTTATTCTTAAATCCAATTTTATCCTTATTTTGAGGGTAAATATAAAGATAAGGATCAGTTTCTATACTTGCCCTTAGCTTCTTCAGAAAAAGGAATGCAAACTGATAAAGCTTCTTCATTTCTACTTATTATTCTAATTACTTTTCTGCAGTTTGGATCATGATTTCTTCTACTTATACTGGGAGACTACACATTGCACTATTTCTGCATGACTGCTTGTCAAACAAACACCCCAAACAAAAATAAACAGCTCCATTTAATAATTAGAAATTCAGAATTTTTCAGGAGAAACAAGTAAAATACATTTTTTAAATAGAAGGTGACTGAGCTGCAAGTTGGAGTTGTATGCCTCAAATTTAGGAATTGAGACAGCTAGAAGTAAAACGAAGTAAAACAAAGTCCTAAAATAAAGATCAGGACTCACAGTAATAAAGTAAATTTTTAGTAATAAAGCAAACTTTTAGTAATAAAGCATAGTTACACACATTAAATATTCAAAGTTCGTAACATGTTATGTAGCATGTGGCTATACTCTCTAGACATACATCAAAAGTACTTCAGATGATCCTGTTCTGACTAGAATGAGTTCTGACTACTCACAATTAGCATTAAATGAATAGGGTTTTTTACTAAGGGAAAACAACAAAATTGTATATAGGTAGCTCTGCCTCCTTTTTCGAGGGTCATAAGAAACAGGATGAATGTGAAATACCAGTTTTAATTTACAAACAAGGCAACATTTTAGGTCTTGTTATAAAGATTTTACACATGGTACAGGCAAGAAAACAAAACCTTCACAATGTTGTATGTTAGCAAATGATGCAATTAAGTCGAAGTGACAGTCAAGTTTCTATCTGAAAATTAGGGTGGCTAATCGGGAGCATTGACACCAACTGGTTTTAGCCTCTGCATAAGAACCTGAGGTGGCAGTGACATGCCCTATGGGCCTCTCTCCATGACAAACTTCCACCTTCACACACTGCAGAGCAAAGTAGCACTAAAGAATTACTTGAGAAAGTCTGTCAGCCCCTATAAATTTGAGCAGAAAGGTCCAGATGATTTTAAGAGAGCAGTACTTGATTTTCTTCTAAGGAAGCTAACATAATGCAGTCCACTTGTTAGGAGCCTGCTGTGGCGAGGTGTTGAGAGCTCTCTAGTTCAATGGGCTGTAGTCAGCGTGGGATGCTGAGCACATTTCAAGTTGCTCCCTGAATCATGCAGGCATCCAATATGCTCACAACAGTTCTAGCAGTCACCCCAAAGATTTGCACATAACCCACGGACACAAAAAAAAGAAGGTTGAAGCATATGGCAAGATTTTTAATTTCTCCAAAAGACATCAGAGAACTTTACATGCAACCACAAAATATTCCATATTCAAATGCTTCAAGGCTGTTTGTAAAAGATCACTGTCATGCTGTGGGATTGATTCTTCTGTCATTCTCCTTTTGCTTTAGTAACCCCCTGCTGAGAATCTGAGTGCACTGGCTCCGCAGTTCTTCATGCGATAGCATTTATTGAAAGATACCAGCAAACACAAAGCTGTAGTTGGATGCTTATGCAAGTATAACTTCTTCAGATGCTAACGCAGGTATATGTATACAATTCCAATGGTTTGCAGGTTCAGATTTGTCCTGTCATCTACCCAGGCTGTCTGCTTCAGCTTAGTAGTTTTAGAGGTGTGTGTGTTCCCAAATGGGTGATGTGACAGCTGCAAAATTCTGCTCTTGCTCTCAGCCCGTTTGTCCCCTTTCATCTTGTGTGACCAACCAGCCCTGAATATGCTATCTAATCCTAGAAGCTCCTTCTAGGACTAACTTATTGCCAGTTTTGGCCAGACAGCTGCTTTATCTTTCCCTATATCCAGGGCTTGCAAAGTGGTTGCAGCCACTTTGACTGACAACAAGAAGCAAGTTGCCTTACCCTGCTAATCTTTGAGATTGTCACAACAATCCACAGTGTGGAATGTTGACAATATGGTTAAACTCAGACCTTCTGCTCCAAACACAAATGTCCCTTATGCTTTAGGAAAGTCTTTTGTAAATCTTTATCACATCAATGGTTACACAGCTATTTCTCTTGGTGCCGATATCTGCTTAAGTTGTTCCTTGCTCGTTTTGTCTCCACTCCCCCATTCCCATTCCAGACTTTGTGTTGCCCCAGTAATTATGCTGCTACAATTGTCTATCAGGACATATCAATGACCAGCCTACAAATAGTCTGACAGGAAAAAAGTAATTACATTCAGAATTGGTTGGTTTTCCCATCTCATTCTTCCTACAGGCCTGAAGAGTTGCACCAAGATGAGGGGTGGTATGTCAGGTAGTTTCAACACTAACAGATGGTCTGTGCAACCATGCCTGATGAACTACATTAGAAACATGATTCATTGGGAAAGTTAATTCAGTTATACAGGCTGACTCACACCAGGAGCCACAGGTGTACTGTGGAACAGTGCAACTATGCTACCCTCTACAGAATACCAAGTCTATGTTGGCAAGATGGCCAAGCCAACCTAACACAGTGTCTAACACACAACCTAACACTGCTAAAATTGGCTGTCCAATCTCTCCCCTCTCACACCAGGAACATGCTCCTGACCTCAGTTTTCCACCACCAGGGGCACCTGACTGACCCCCAAAGGGAGTCGTACATCTATTACCATATTTTTATATGGTTCAATTTTTTCTAGGTCTAGACCTCTAAAATGAGTCCCCACAGGGACAGGTGCCATGCAAAGGAGACAGGGCAGTCATGCACTTGGGAACAAGATAGAAGAAAAGGGATGAGACTGGCTCTTTTGGTAGCAGCGAGCAATTAAGCTGGTTTAGCTTTGGTGTCAAAGTACCTAATGACTAATGAAATACAAAGAAGTACCACCTGTCTGTCAGTCTTCAGCGAACATAAAAGGGCAGGAACATTCATTTTCCTGGCTTAACATAGTAGCATGTGCTAGAACTGGGAAAAGAAAGTGGATTAATTTCTGCTGAGATGAGAGGTTTGGGAAGATAACAAGCATGGCTCATTAGCTCCACTAGGGGTAGGGAAGGTGAAGGTGGCTTTTCACCTAGGGGCTTAGGTAAACACAGAATTTTCCAGGAAAGTGCTTTAAGCAGTCAAGCTTGAGAGGAAACATCAGACTAATGTTTCCATCTTAGCTGTCTTTTTAAGTAACAGTGAAGATACATGCTATGAAAATTACACATATATGATTAATTCTGCTTATACTCTATCCCATGCAGGTTGTCATTTTAAATAGCCTTTTATTGATTCTTTGGTAAAAGGTTTCGGAAATGCAGCTTCCCTCAGTTGATGATTTGACAATATGGAGACTTTGGCAGCGATGCCAACTATAGAGTAAGAAGGGCTTAGAGTAAGATATGGCATCCCACTTAGTCAGATTTTCTACTTCTTATAAATGGATGTGCACTAAATGAGAGAAGCTAGGCTGTACAGATGGAGAAAGTCTTGTAATAAAATATTATGGTGCTCAGAAGTATGCTCTTCTACTCTGAATACCTGGATCTAGTGGAAGATGTCCCTGCCCATGGCAGGGAGAGTAGAACTAGATGATCTTTAAGATCCCTTTCAATACAAAAAATTCTGATTCCATGAATATAGACACAGGAACAGCAACAACAAAGAATTAGCAAAAATTAGAAGAAGATTATTTCTCCCTCCTTCACTTTGCCCACAGCACAGCATCAGCTGGAGGTAGTCATCTGGGAGAAGAAAGACTCAGTTTATACTCTTAAAATTTGTTGTTGTTTTTTATCTGAAGTTTTATTTTCTAAATATATGAACAGTTTTAGGAAATTTTAAGGTATAACAGTAAGGTGTATTTGGAATTAAGCTACCCTTAATTAATATGATAGCAGCCTATTTGGTTATACAGTGAGGTACAGGCCCATAGCTCATGCTTCTCACATGTCAACACTGGACATTTTAATTAGCACACATTTTTAAGTAGTTAACTCTTTGACTGGTTGTAACACTAAATATAACACTAAATATAACTCTTTCAAGTCAGTGAAGATCCAGTGAATTTAGCTCCAATCTTTGAGGACTCCACAGAGTGTGGCAGGAACTTGGGCCATGGGTGACACTGTGCAGCAAGCGCTACCTCTATGGACATACATCCACAAGCTTGATGGATATAACCTGATAGGTTATCAAGAGCCTGAGCAGACCTCAGCATGACAGAGGAGCAATTTGTTTAGCTTTGTACCCTGGATATAGGTTTAGCAATACACTGACCACCCCAGTTAGCAGCTTACAGCACTGCAAATGGAATTGAAGCTAAGTGCTTCTTCACTGGTGACATGCTTTATCATGAAGAAAGTCTGTCAAGACAGTTTTTCCTTTAAATTCTTCTAACCAAAGGTTCAGGGATAAACAACTGCCATTACAAACAGGATGAAACTGTGACTTCTCTCTTATGGAATCCAGGCCTTCAAAGTTTAGATGGTAATTCCAAGTTGTTTTCTTATCCAGTACTGCTTATTCACCTGTTACTGGCCCCACAATGTTTTCATTCAACAGAGAAAAATTTGCTTGATTCCTACCTCTCAACAAACAGAAATTAACTGACTTGCTTGCAACCATGCATGAAGACATTAGACCCAGCTGCTGTATATCTATAGCAGGCCTCAAGTTAAGATTAAAACAGTGCCAAGTAAATTGACCTAACCAGCAGTTTTCTCTGGAAAGAATACTGAACAGGACTGTAATATACCTCCTCTAATTTTCTTGTGTCAGCAGTAAAGATAACATTAGGTATTTGCTTCACATCATTTACGAAGGAAAAAAAAGATTTGCATGGGAAAGTGTAGCAAGGAGCTGAAGTGGTAAGGGAAAAGCCCAGTGAAATGCTGGTTTGCAGGAGGGAATCTGGGACAAAAATAGTGAAGGGCATTAAAGCCTTCCCTTTGGTATTCCCTTCATCCAGAGCTACACCCCACTGTAATGCCGATGCCTAAGAATTGCCTGCACAAAGCAGTCTGGGACAGGCTCCTGCTTCACTTGTGTGACCTTACCCTGGGAGAGAGCTTTCATGGAGTGAGGATTTCACACCATTTCCCCATGCAAGCACAGTCCCGGCAGCAGAAAGTCACTGGGTTCCACCCTGAGATTGGGTTTCCGCATGGTCCCTGCAGCCATCATGGCACTGCTGGCAGAGATTACTAATTACGGCCACATGGGACTGTAGTGCTGACACCTGCCCACCCAGACAGAAACCTGCAGCTTCCTTCAGAGGGGCCTCCTGCAGACATCACATCTGAACAGCTGTCAATCATCCATGCCCCAGGCCAGATTTGTGCAGATGACCTGCAAGTGAAATACTTCCCCCTACTAATCCCCGGTAGCCACCGAGGGCTCTCTTTAACAACATAAGATATCACTGTGTCAAACAGAAATGGTACTGGTTATGAACCGAAAGTTAAGTTTTGTTTCCTAACAAATATTTATATCAGAGACCTGTTCTTTACTTTTAGTTTTCTTTTAGCCCACTGATTCTCAAGACAGCAATAGCTATAGGAATCACAGCTCCCTAGGGCCTGGCAGCTCCACAGTCCAGCAAGTGTGCCATATTACTGTGCCTGAGGTTAGGCCCTGGTGAAAAAAGAGCAGTAAGAAAGCTGAGCAGTGAATATCCAAGGGGACCAGGGATCAAAGAACACTCCATCTTCTGGCTTTGGAGGGGTGATAACAGGACAAGCAAAGTCTGTCTGCTAAATATGGTCTGGAGATGGTATCATCAATGGGGACTTCTTAACCAACACTGAAGGCAAAAACCCAAACCAAAATATGAGCTTGAAAGTATGTTAATGTTTAGCTATTCATAGCCCAGCTGATCTGTCAAGCCATGTACTTGCTCCCTCTGCCAACAAAATTATAAGGATCTAGATACTTGGGATTACATATGAGAGAGAAATTTTAATGAATTCAATATGACACCTTCATGTTGCTTATTTTATATGGCTACTCAAATACATATATTTTAAAAATATAAATGTATTCCTCCTGTGGGGAGACAAAAAAATGGCTATTGGCCTGCTGTTGAAAAAGAGCTTATGCGGCAATTTTTAGCTAGATTTGGTTTAAAAATGAACTATGCACTTATAAAAAATGCATATTTTTCTAAAGAGAGACTTTCAAAGAGTCTTTTGAAAATTAGCTATGCATTGGAGCCAAATATTTCACAAAAAGAACTTGGAAACAATATACTGGTATTCTTTCTTGGATTACTCTCAAACGGAGGCTTCTGACTATAATAGTATGCATCACTTGCATGATAGGGACAATTGCCTTGGAACTGAGAAATCATTTCTGCAAAGCACTAAAAATGCTGAAGATCAGCACTTTGTGGGTGACACTGCTGATTCTTTCTGGGACTAGTTAGTTGCTCAGACATTCAAACTGACTTAGTGCTACTGATGTATTTCAAATGTTAAACATAATCTTCAGATCTTAATACTACTTCAGAAAATGATTGTTCCTTCTAGCATCTACAGATAAATCCTTTAAAGTGCCTTCTGCAACAGACCAGTGTTTGTGAGTATACAAAAATACTTCAAGAAAAGCTATGGATTAACTCTAGGTCAAGGTATATGTAACATGTAAAACTGTATTTTACTGGAAGCAGTTAAATCTATTGCTTGGGAATGGATGAATTACTTTTATAGAGAAAACACTTACGAAAAAATAATCAGGTAGATGTTTGTGGCTTAACAACATTTAATGGTAAACAGAGGATCTATTTTAGAAGGCATATATGGACTACATAATTTTACAATGTCTTAGACTGTTTAATTATTCAGAACAATTTAACCACCAGCTTTTCCTACTCAGCTGCAACACTTCTAAAAAAAAGCTAATACTTACACATTAAAGTGATATTCCAGATAAGTAACTAGACTCCAAAAATTTTATGGTGAAGATTTATTAAAGGATTAGCATAAGTAGCTGTACCGGTGCTGGTTGACTTTCAAATAACTACCCATGGCTTGATTTTTCAGAAAATATTTGCTCAGTTCTGAAAAATCAGTTTCTCTGATGAATTTTTTTTAAACTGAAGCATTTGCAATCACAGGTCACTTGAAAATTTATTCTCACTTCCCACTAACGCTTTTTGATAACTACACTTTTTACACTTCTAACTACTAATAGTGAAACAGCGAAGAGAGAGTTTCTAAAAGTGAATCTTGTCAGCAAATAAATCATTGGTATGCCACTTAAATAGCTTCACTCTTGGCATGCTAAATATTCATGCTCTGATAAGATTTTGGCATGATCCTTTAATTACTCTTGCAAAGAACATAAGTAATTAAATCATGAAGTACTCAGAGTTCTGGGTATTGTTCCCAATCAAAGGCAATATGCCTATATGCAGAACATCACTATTGCTATTACAATGTAAATAAGGCAGTAATTCTCATAAAGAGATACCAAATAAATCACTACAGCATATTAACTCTACAAACACTAAGTGTTTGGCTTTGTCATTCTCTGAAAATAGGCAATAATAAAATCTCCTTTAAAGTGCCTATATAAAGGCTGAAGAAGTAAGCTGCTTTCCTTATGGGTTTCTCAAACTCTGTTCTACAGCACAATTGGCTTTGTGTGTCTTTGGGGAAAAGGGGTCCAAAAGCTTTGTGAATTATTCAAGAAATCTAGAAGTCTTACAGAGGATGTGTCCCAGAACACTTTGTCCCTGGCTCAGGGCCTCTGCTCAGCAGGACAGACTAAAGGAAAGCATAGTCTGAAGCCCTCTAATTGAGGCCTACTGGTGATCCTTTTCTTTGCATGGATCTCCAGCACCCACTTGCTTTCTCCCCATAGGTGCCAGTGTGGATGAAAAGCAGTCTTCTCTGCACTCCTTTTCTTTTGCCGTGCTTTCTTTCCATTCTCTTCTCTCTGGACACATGGATTAGGGGGCTGAAGAATTGGGCTCCAGGCCCCAAACTGTTTTATTCCTGCCTGTAAGTGGGATGCACACACGGAAAATTCTGGGTTATGTATGAGTAGAAGTGACCACCTACCTGTTGGTCCAATACAGAATCACAGGATCACCAAGACTGGAGGAGATCTTCAAGATTACCTAGTCTGATCATCAACCTACAGCCACCATAATCACCCGTAAATCATATCCCCAAATGCCACATCCAGATGCCTCTTGAACATTTCCAGAGATGGTGACTCCACCAATTCCCTGGGCAGCCTATTCCAATGTCTAACCATTTTTTCAGTAATTTTTTTTTCAATCATCTAATCCAAGCCTCCCTGATATAATTTTAGGCAGTTTCCTCTCACCCTTTTACCCGAGACATGGTAGAAAAGACTGACCCCCACCTCACTACAACCTCCTTTCAACCTCTTCCAGACTAAAGCAGTTGCCTCAGCTGCTCTTCATAAGACTTGTGCTCCAGATCCTTCACCAGCTTCATTGCCCTTCTCTGGATATGCTCCAGTACTTCAATGTCCTTTTTGAAATGAGGGGCCTAAATCTGAACACAACACTTGAGGTGCAGCCTTGCCAGTGCCAAGTATAGGAGGATGATCACTGCACTGGTCCTGCTCACCACACTATTGTTGATACAGGCCAAGATGCCACTGGTTTTCTTGACCACCTGGGCACATTGCTGACTGATGACCTGTCAAACAGCATTCCCAAGTCCATTTCTTCCAAGCAGCTCTCAAGCCTCTCCTCCCCAAGCCTGTAGCAATGCATGGGGTTGTATAAATGGTTATTTACCATTGTATAAATTCTAGAGAGGGACTATAGTACAGAAACAGATATAAATGCTTAGTGTGGCCCCAGAGCCTGCTCTTGGCAGCTCCTTATTCAGCTACAAACTTATCCAAATTCTGAGAGATCATCAACACTATCTGCTGCTATGCTGTCTATCTGTTGCCAATACAGCCACAGACTGTGGAAAGGAACTGAGAACTGAGGCTAACAACCTAATCCTCAAGTTAAGCCTATTTCATAGAGCTTCAACACTTGATTAGACATAGTCCATGAAACCGTAAAAAACAAAGACTGAAAGACATGAAGGCATTGGCTATGTATTTGCAGTATGGCACAATTTTTACGTACATGCTCATTCCATTCCTGTCTAATGCCACTCGCAAGATGGGCATATTCGAAAGAGTCACTCTTTTCCAAGCATGTCCCATTACAAACCCAAAATTTGATGATAAAGAAAATGGCAAATTGTGAGAATGCCCTGGAAGGCAGCAGAGCCTATGAAGTAGAGCACTGTACCAGCGTTTATACTTCCAGGTTTGCCATGCCTATGGTGGCTAACTTTTAGAAAGTTGATGAGCATCCTCATCCCTCATTTCCCTATCCATAACATATGCAGAATAATATCAGCTTTTTTTGGTAAGGTATTTGAGATAGATATACCAGTAAAAAGGGATATGTGATAGGCAGGTCTGTCTTTTGAAGACAGGAGTTTCACACCTCATACAACCCTCTCTTGTCAGTGGAAAGACTGAAAAAAACTCCACACCTTTCAGTTTAAACAAATCTAAACATTCTTAATCCTTGGATCACACCTGGAACTATTTATTACCAAGATCTGATCTTGTGATGGGATTAGTTCAGCCTCAGTATTACAGTAACTCCACTGTGGTTTCACTCATAACAGGGAATAAAAAATACATACTTCTGGAGTTATGTTTCATATTAGATGGTGAGCATATTTGTATGAGCCCTCATTTTCCCATTCGGCTTCAGAGGATCCCATTACAGAGTTTTGTATGGTTACTTTCTACTTCTGCATTGGGTCAAGCTTTCCCCAGGGTACACTTCTAATTCATGGTCTTCTACATTATTATTACCCTTCTGACCTAAATGATTAGCCAAAGTTTGAGGGCCTGAGGGCTGTTTTTATTAGGAGAAGAAAATTATGAAGTCAAGCATCTTTTAGGTATATCCAGTTAAAAAAAAACACCTCCAAAGTCACCCACACCCGATTTCACTCCTGTTTCCTTCAATGCAGGAGATAGTAACAAAAAAAAATCCCTGCCTTCCCTTCTTGAAGCCTTTTCAGCCAGACTCAGAACTTTGTAGGACTGCCATATTGATTATCTAATTCTTTATTATTTTCACTTCTTCCTTCTTTGAGTTTTTTGCTATGCTTTTTCTCCTGCTTTATCTGTTTTTCTTTCTTTTGCTTTTGGCTTTCTCTTCCAGATATACTCAATTTCCACATGGATTAATTTAATAGCCAGTCATACCCTTCTTCCTCTCAGTTCAAGTGCCTGAGTGTCCTCACATATGCTTTTGTTTCGGGAGGTGAAATGTGCTAGAGTTTAGGGTGGAGGCTGCTATTGTTTGAGCTGCTTCTAGCATGAGCTTACCTGTTCCTTAGAGGAAGGATGTAACATTCACCAAGTTCCATGGTATTTCACCCACAGACGCATGCCACAAGTTCACATTTTTGGAATGCTGTGGAGACCTTTCTGGTTTGCTCAAATATCCCACTCAGCTGACTCCAGAGTCTGAAGGCAAACAACACTTCTGCTGGTTGTACCAGGGGAGTGAGTGAAGGCAGCAGTCCTGTCCTCCCCCAGCCTCCTCTCCCTCGCTGCTTGCAGGATAAACAGCTGTAATAGCTCAAAGGAAAGTGTGGTAGAGTGTCAGGAATGAGAAGTCAGGAGTGGGGGAAAGGCAGGACAGTGCTTTTGGCACTGGTGTCAGTGCACCTGGCTTGAAGTATTCATCAAACTAGCCTCATCCATTGAAATATCCCTAAACTCTAAGCAAGCAGAAATGCTTGTATAGTGGATCCCAGTAGCTGCCAGTTCTAATCTGAGAATTTGGATAGGATTGGCATGGAAAAGCTGTGAATTTTTAAATTATGGCTGTTACGCAGAGTAGCATAAGGGTCTCAATGCTTTCTGCCCGCCATAGTTAAATATCTATCCAAATGAATTACAGAATATAGCAGGAAACATGCTCATGATGAATTCTACCATGATCCTACACTGACACAAGGGGGTTTTGGTCTTTCACAGCCTTAGCAGCTGGAACCTTAAAAATTTTAAGAAGACCACTGTGAAAGAGAGGGACAATTTAGAGTGACTTGCCCAACATGAACAATGGCATTTGTGGCACAGCACCCACATACCCATTTCCTAGCCCACCTGATCCCAGTGCTTTCCTCACAGCTGGAGTCCCACTATTATCTTGTGTCAATAAGCTGTGAAAACAATATAGAGAAACATATCAGAGAATGCCCTGCTATTATTTCCTCTTGCAGATGCACATTTTCAAATAAAACTCCAGCATCAGTTCTTGAGGCAATATATGCAGCATTCTCTAAACTGCTTAAGCAGTTGTGCTATACCTATAACCCCAATCTATAACACAAATATTAAAGCAGAAAAAGTGTGCATAAAATCTATATTACCACATTAATCTCAAAAGGACTTTTGGCTAATATAAAATTCAGTATCATCTTCATTGATGGTTCAGGGAAATAAAGTTGTAATAAATTGCCACAAGGCAAAGTACTAATGATTGAATGAGGCTACGCAATTAAGATGTAACTTTTTAAATCACCTTTGAGGTTAAATGTAGAAGAATTATGAGTAAAAGGGCAATTAAATGCCAGACTTTTCAATCTCAGGTCTCCTCATCAAAGATTCAGTTACCTAAATTGTTTTTCACTCTTTAGAGGAAGAGCTGGGTGTAACAATATTTCATGCCCCACAAGAGGAAGTAAAGAATACTCTTTCAAACAAAAGCATTACCAGGCTATCAAAATCTTAACAAAGAAAAATAAACTGATCAAGACTGATCTACCATGGCTCTCAAGTTCCCGAATTCCTAAATGTTAACATTAGGTGATAAAAGGGAAAAGAAGTGTAAAATGTAGCCATTATCATCTTCATATCGCAACTTCAAGTAATATATATCTTAATGAAAGGTGAGTTGCATGGGCAGTGCATTTGATATTTCTGTAACTTTCTATATAATTTCACATGGTGTATTTAAAAATACTTTCCTTTTGAAATAGTTTAGGATTTATTTTTGAAGAGAAAAATGGATTCACTCATGCTCTCATTCTGCTTATATGTCTGACTGACTTTGAGTAAAACTATTCAAATTTAAGTGTATTCAAGACTGTCAAGCCAATTTAAATTTTTTTCAAGGCACATATGAAAAATCTAATACTTACTGACTGAAAAACTAAACTAGTGCCAATCTACAATCATTCATGAAAGTTACAGAAATATGCTATGCATAGTATTGAAAATAGTAACCTTCTTAATTTTTTTTCTTTTTCCAAATGATGATGTGCTACTTGGTATAAATCAGTATCAGAATTTTGTATTGTTATATCATATCCATCCAAAGTTTCCAAGGCATGTTAAGATGGAGCAATTTAACAGCCTGACTTGTTTTGTGAGGTTTTGTGCCCCTACCTCTAGCACGAAAAGAATGGGGGACATAAGAAAAGAAGTTTCTCACCCAAGATCAGTAATATTTCTATTTCTGCACTGTAAGATTTAGGCTACTATATCTGCATCATATAAACAAATAAAGACCACATGCAATTTTCCCTTGGGCAGAATGAAAAAGGGAGAAAAGAAAGAAAAGAAATAAGCATATTTGACAGATGCTAGTCGCATCATTTACTACATGGTAAGCTGTTAGAAGGCGTATCTATTTCAAAACAACTAAATAAATTCAAAATTCACACCAGTTTGTTGCAAGAGCTCACAGTTTTTATTTTAGACTTGGAATGTGCTATTTTGCTCTAACTTAAAATAGCCATACACAACCCTCCTTAAAAAAATACCACACTGAAAAATGTTCCCTTAAAATACACAAGACAAAACTGATTCTCTTAGTGACTGAAGTGAAACCAAAGTATCTCTAAATAAAAAATTACTTAAAGAGTGGATAGAAGAGTTTAGGAAGATGGGAGGAAAAGAAGTATATTAAAATGCTGTGCTTTTTACCTTATGCAAAATAGACATCTTTATCCTCTCTCCATTTACACCACTAATGCTGTAGCAACAGTTGCAACTGTACTGTATGAGTTTCACTGTACATCAGTTTAAGTAATTAATGTTATTTACTACTGCCATTCTCATCAGAGTGAAAAATCAGTTTTCTGGCTTTCCATAAACTTACAAGCCTCCTCCTAGAGCTGTTTACAAGAGCCTTTCCAGCTTAACATTTCTGAGATATGTAGGCAGCTTTCCTGACACATGGAAAAGAGTGTGAATTACTGGAGTATCCAGCATCATAAAACACGGTCACTGATATAAAACTGAAAATGTACATACCAGCTTTTTATTGTGCGTTTACAGCCCAATTCAAGTTTATGAATAAAGTTTCATTAAAAGTTGAATTATTGCATACTGGATGCACTGGCATTATATTAACACTAAACCAAAAACCAGAATCAACTTCATTTCTCTTGGCTTTACATAATGGAGCTTCTCTCTGTACATCTGTAATTTTTAAAAATTCCTCCTGCTTCTACAACAACCTTCTGCTAATTTTCTTCAATTTTCTGCTCCACTAACTTAAAAGTCATTTCCTTAAGAAAACAGATGACAGACAACCTGAGTGACTGATTATATTGTGCCATCACTTTGTTTTTTCTCTGAGGCCTTGGTTTAAGAGGATGGATGTTAGTGTAAATGACAGAAAGGGGAGCTTCGCATAGGATTTCAGTTCTGTTCAAAGACAAGCTAATGCAACCTTGCTGAGGTGCAATCAACTTGACAAATGGATGCTGTGCAGCCCTGTGCCTCCCACTGAAACCCGAGAGTCTGATTTACACAATATTCCCCCTGTAAACGGAGGGAAGCCCAAATTCCAATCAGACTTAACGCTGCTCGGCTGTATAATGGGTTGATCTGATAATTCCTCCCATATAATGAAATCTGATAATAGTGGGAAAAAATACATCAGAGAGAATGGAATACATTAATGAACTTGTAAAAATACACTTAAGTCTTAACAGATTTAATAAACAGAGGAAGGATGGCTCAAACCAGGAGTCTTCATATGTGGTCAGCAGTTCTCGGGTTTAACAATAAAGCTGACTGAAAATACAGAGTTTCTATTTACAATTGACTACATTCACCACACCTTTTTTCAGATGGCCAGGAAATGAAAAAAAAAAAGCATTTAAATATCAAAGTAAGCTTTGTAATATGTTTACATGTCTTGCCTTGTTCTGTTTCCCCTTCAAACTAAACTAATTCTATGATACAAGCTGTTTTCTCAGGGAAATGTGAGTCAGATAGAAATGTTTTCCTACCCGAAAAACAGAGTTTCACTTACTGACTGGAAAGAATAGGAAACATTTGCTTTTAGACTTTTAAGATTTTTTTTGGACTTTAAAAACAAAGACAATTCCATTTCAAAACGCTTTTCGCACAAGTTTGACAGCTGGCACAAAAATTAACTGAATGTTTACACTACAAAAATGTCACAGAAATCTCTTAAAATCAGTGGATTTTGTGTATTGTAATAAACTACTCAGATGGTCATTGTTCTCTACAAATAAATATTTTGCCTTAGCAGCTACAGTTGCGACCAGAAGCTGTTCTCACACATCTACAAGTTGAGTAGTGCAGGATTTTTAGGGTTTTATTTACTTTGCTGTTGTCACAAATAAAAGAAAAAAAGAAAAAACTTAGGCAAACATTTCATGCTGAAGTGAATGGATTTCAACAGCTGCTGATTTGGTGACATCGAGAACCCCAGTGGAGATGTCCTGCTGAATTAACGTCTTGGAAATGTTAAAAAGAAACTTCAAACAGCCCTTGTTTAGCAGGCGGTCGAGGCTCGCTCTCGGTGGGGATCATGTGAAGACTAGCAGAGCAGTCACTCAGTCATGAATCAGACTTGTCAATAGTTGCCTATTTTCTCAACAGGTGTCTCAATCACACGTCATAATCCTTCCCCCCACAGGCTTCTGTTGAACAGAAATGGCTATTGCACAGGACACTGGTTTTCCTTGTATGAGACATATACTGACTTCTTAATAAGCAGCTCCCTCCTCCAGCCTCTACTGAGCTTTATACTTGGTATAAACATGTCTCTCTCGCCTGTGTGAGCTAGCAGGAAAAGAACGAGAGCTGTAACACAGGAGCAAGGAAGCTTTTAATCCTTTGTTATTGCTGAAGATAAGCACGGCAAACACCGAGCGATCATTCGCTGTTTTGTCAGATAAATATGAAGGGCTGTTACATTGAGGTACCCTTTGTGAATCCCTACACAGTTGGTACTTGGACAGAAAAAGGCCTCACTGACATAAAAGATCTTTCTGTAACTAAAGATGTAGGGAAGTGTTTCACATTAACTAAATAAAAAAATTTAAAAGTTTAAATTAAAAACCCAGGAAGCCATTTTCAAGTAGGTTTTTGTTGGGTTTTTTTGTTTTTTCTTGTGGGTTTTTTTTTTTTAATAACTAGCTTTCAATCATGACTTTTTGCAGAATTTTTTGTTATTAATTTTCTTAAGTTTTGAAATCCTCATTTCTTTTATAGGACTCACACACACAGGTAATTACAGAAGTAAATCAAGTCCTCTGGGTTCCAGATGTCAGAATCCTGAAGAAATACAAGTATTAACAGAAAATTTTAAATTACATACAGTTTTTACCCTATAGAAAAGTGCTTATGTCTGTCCTTATATCTGTGCTCTTTGAACCACATCAGTATTGAGCAAAACAAAAAGATTTTAAGAAAATTTTCTTTGCTTTTCTATCAAAAAGCAACAAACCAGTAAATATTGTACAAAGCACGTTAAGCTCGTACAAATTATATAATTTATAATGTATCACCAAACTACTTTGGGCTTCCTCTTGTTACCTTTATTTTCCAATTTTACCTATTATATGTACACAAAATACTGATGAGCTGAAGTAATATTCTGTATTTCTAGGCCAGTCTGTTCTTGTATCAGTGGAAGAAGTATGCTCATAAGATAATGTGGGCTGGTTAGTAGCAGCATGCTTCACTTTTGTAGTAACAGCTCCTGTAGAAACTACAGCTTCTACATGACTTGCAAATTAAACATAAAAGGAGATTTACAAAAAAATATATCAGCTTTATGCAATGTTTTGAGATCATAAGCTCCCTTGTATCAGACTTTATAAAAAAGTTCCCTAAGGAAGGTAAACTCTGCAAATGTAGCATACAACATAATAATTTCCAAATACCTTTGAAATTCACGTCAAATGAAGTTAGACAGTAAAACTAGTGTAGTTTGATCATTCCAGTTGTATGTCAAAATTCTTCCACATTGCTGAATAACATGAAAGTGCAGCACCAGTTTCTGTCACCCTCAATTTAAAAACTTTTGATATACTACCTTTGAGCATGGAGTTGTTTAAATACTATCTCTAACATCAGTAAACTGCATGTACCACCTGCACCACGACTTGAATTACTGAAACACAACACTACACAACTAAAGAGATCTTCTCAGATTTCAGCAGAAAAAAACATTGTTCTGAAGAAATTTATATCAAAAGAAAATATTTCAATTATATTTCAAATGTGAAATATAATTTGTGTATTTGATGTATACTCAGATTATTACTTTATACTGGATACACCACAATGACAAGGTATTTTAAATATGTTGACAGACACCTATAGTCTGGGCCAGGTCTTGAAAATGCAATGCAAGTGAATGACTTTACATACAAGTTACTCCTGTGAATTAATTTTAACTACTCACAAGTGCTTTGTAATGACATAGATATTTTTGTAATTTCTGTAAGAATGAATATAAAATATATACATTACTTACTATATTGTACAGACAGCATGTCAGGATATTCTTTTCTCTTTGCTCTGGGGTAAGTTGTAAGAACTCTGTTCTTACTCATAGTCCTAATTTTATTTTATTCAACATTGTATAAGTATTTTGACATAAGACTGGATTAATCAATTGGTTTCAACAGCATTGCTCAGATGCATGCTGCTTCCTGTGCATTTGTAGACAGAAAACATGAATTTTTCAAGTTTTATTTTCTCTGTAATTTTTGACACTATGTAAGGATACTATGCAGAGAATATGCCAGAAGATTATTTAGAAAACACAAATACAATCTCAGCAAATGCAACCATCAATGATATTTACTTACAAAACTTGCCAGACAGTGATTGATTGTTTCTGAATGGGAGCCCAGCCTCATACAAACCACATTCATCAAAAGCATCCTGATCATACCACCATATTAACATTTTGAACTTTACTCCCAGTACTTAAGGAATAGAACTTGTGAAATAATCAAATTTAGGGGAAATTGACTCTTGTTTTCTATGTATAATGATCTACATTCAACATGGATAATGCATTCTTGCTGCACTCTCTGCTTTTCTCCTAAGCAAACAGTAAGAACTGATAAAAAAGAACCTATTTTGGAGTAAACCCCCAATGCTGACATGTAATCATTATAAAATGGAACTTTCAAAGGATAATCAGCAATGATGCAAATTCCATCCCATTCAGATGCAGCTCATTTATTCCAGAAAATGGACAAAATTATAATATTACTATCAAAAGTAACACAAAGGCTACAACAGCAAATGCTTAGACACATAGTCAGAATGATATCAAGAAATAGGAAAGTGCTATTACCAGTAGGGATAGCATTGATATACTAGAACTTGACGATGCCTAGCTCTAAGCTCCGAAGTTTAAAGGTACATTGACAGATTAGATGTTTCTGAAAAAGAATAGGGTAAGTATGTAAAATCTTCCCTGTATTTCAAGACTAAATAAGCTTAAGTTATTCTGCCTACGAGACAAGGTGTGGGTAAACTAACAATGGACCTACAATACCCACGATGAGAGAGATTTGCAGGGAGATATCTCAAAAGTAACAAAGACAAAACCAAGATCTTGTAAACGGTAGAGGAAGGTCAGATTAGAAGAAAGGCGCACAACTTCTCCCAGACTACAGTAGAGTAAGAGTGATACTGAGACTTTTTTCTGTCAGACAAGGAATGGAATGGAAACTTCAGCTGAAAACTCTGAAACCTTTAGCAAGTTTCCAGAGCCAACGCACTACCTCAGCGTACTTACACTGTCCATTTCATGACCTGAAAGAACCTTCCAACTTCTTCATATAACAGAAACCAAAGCACGTCACCTGCTTATGCCATCTTAGCTGGCGACTTAGCTTGCTTACCTTCTAATTTCAATTTGAAATGAAGAACATGATTAGGAATGCAGAAGTTTGTAACATACGACCTAGAATCTTGTTCCATCTGATAAAGACCATCCCCATCAAAATTGTACTCCTGATCAAAATGTCAGTCAAATAACAGTCTTTGATACTCTGGGCTGCCACTCTCTCAGTTGTGAATGATTTGTGATTTGGAACAAGGTTTTAGAAGGTAGATATACAAGGGAAGTAAGAGGCATTGCTCAAAATGAGACCCATGATACTCTAGCTCTTCAATATACAGCCCAGCACACTTATCTATTCTCAGGACAAGGGTCATGGATTCCTGTGATTTTGACAATGAGTCTTTACTTTTCTATGCTTCTCTTAACCTCTTTTTCTGAAATTATGAACAAAATTTCCCCCTTCAGTCACTTTTGGCCAGCAGGAGGCAATGAGCATGCAACTGCCAGCTACAATGTTTTGTAAAAGAAAGAGTAAAAGGGAGTTCAAAATACAAATTACTTATTCTACTAAAAAAACCATGAGATGGCTGGTAACTCCAGCTTTCATGGACTTTGGGCATTAAAAACTAACAGAGGAACATCAGTTCTTAATATGACTGTGTTCAAAGGTACAGTGTTTTACTCTCATGCACTTAAACAAGAGCCCAGTCAAAACAAAGATGGGATCCTACACCCAGGTGATGTACCTACATTTGGTATTTCACTTCAGATCAACCTCCATTCACATCAGTTGGACTTGCATGTTTGATTCTGTACACTTGCACAGACCAATCCTCAGGTAATCTAACAGGACAACTCATATACAGACCTACATGAGTATGAAAATATTTACAGCATCAGGACATTTGGTCAGAATTTCCTAATGAACTAATGATTTAAAAGTTCTGGGTGCTCTTTGTTTCTGAATACCATAGCATTAGGTATCTCAAATCAGAAATCTGGAATTAGAGGGTATATTTGAAACGTAGTCTTTAATTTTTCTCACAAGGCCTTGATTGTACTTTAGACTTTGGATCACTGTCTGTATTATTTCTGAAGCCTCATGACTAACCTTTAACTTTACTAAAATTGTTCAGACATCATGAGTGCTACTACATTGTTACACATGGCACTGTCCTTAAGCTGCTGAGGGAACATATCTTGCCTAAATACCTCAGCAAATGATGACAACCTTTGAAACAACTTCTGGCAGGCTGTTACATCATACTGTTCCCTACCTTCTCACGCTTTTTTTCATTAAAATAAGTCTTTCAAGCAAATAATATATTCTCTTTTTATAATCTTTCACACTACTTTAAAAAGCTATCCTTTTTTATGTAATCAAAACAGTCTCCAATACCTTTTAATCACTTAGCTTTTCCTTGTCTAAAGTTGAAAGCTTATTGAAATTATCACTTTCCTCACCGCCATGATCAGAAACTAGATGTTTCTTAGGATATTCCATAATTTCATCAAGTTCTATACTTCCTGTTTTTCCAACTGGATTCAGTACTGTTCTCTTCCACTGCTTATTTTGTCACATTTCCCAAGTTTTACTATAATCCAGTGCTTGTTATATTGCTGTATGTTCTAGAGGCTATTGAGATATGAAGCGCTCTTGGCACGTTATCCTAAAAGGCATATCTTGTCCACAGAAAACAATCTGCTTTTGAAGTTAACACTTAGCTTGCTACTCTTCCTTTCAGTGATATTCATTGATATAAAGCATAACTGTGACAATTTGATTTGGTCATTGGCTTAATGCAAGTTATTTTGAGTTTTGGCAGGTAAATAAAGTCCTGCTGTCTACTCAACTTCGACTTGCCAAAACTGTTAGGACAGAAAGATGTATGTCTAAACATATTGAAACACAGATTCATAAGGCAGATATAGTGTGACCAGTATGACCCAAAAAGTGTATTAAAGCAATCATTTCTCTAGCTGAAGAACTAAGACGTATTGCATTTAAAAAGAGTGTGTTGAGGGTAAAGTGTGGATGTCCTTTGCCACACTGCTCAGCTGACTCTTTGAGGAGCTCCTTTGCTTCTAAAAACGCGGTCATGAACTCCCCTCAACAGTGAAAGTTACTTTCACTGAGCAACTCCACCATAATCAAGATGTCAGCTTTTGCTTTTATCCTTCATATTTGATTACAACTCTGTTACAACATTTGCTAAAGGGGAAAACTCGGAGTCCAAATTTCAACGTTTCCTTAAAATTCCAACTACTGTTCTTTACTGAATGTTGGTCATTTAACCCTCAGAAGCACTTTGACCTGAAGAGCGACACAAAGCCATCAGAAATAGGAAGGATGCAGCCAAAATTTTTATTTTTCAGGATATTATACATACTTCTTTTATTCCAATTAAAAGTCACAGCAAAACAGTCTTTATGAGAAGCGTATGAATTTCGACTCTTTCCATCTACATTCATCTCAGGTGTTACCTTTTCTGAATGCAAAATGATTCATTTAAAAGTGTAACAAAATATATATTGTCCCAAACACAAATTCCTTACACTCTACTAAACACAGACAGGGATGGCTAGAGGCTACAAATCTTTAGGTTCTCCACTGATGCATAAACTAAACAAAAAAGACAACCTTACTTGTTTCAGAAAGCTTTATTAGAATAGGAATCTTTGAAGACAAACACAAAAGATTCTAATATGTTTAGATTTTATAATGTAAACAACTAATTTAATGCATCACTAGCAATATACAATAGTCGCCATCTTGCAACATGAATGCAAGGAAGAAACTGATGTAATCTGTGAGATATTTCAAAATAATTAATTTGAGAATAAAAAAAGAACTTTTATTGTGTAAACTCTCCCTGTTTGCCTTTTTAAAAAAGATCAGAAAACTGCAGCACTTGAACCTTTGCTAAATGAAGGTAACAAGCAATCTTTTGAACTGGCCTCTAAGAATGTGTAATTGCCTGAGAAAGGGTATTTGATCAAAAGCGTTTTAAGTGTTACTTATCAGGAGAGTTCAAAAAAACTCAAGATCCAGTTTATTTAAATGAGGGCCAAGAAACTTTCAGATTATCTTAAAGTAGTTTGACATGTATAAATTGTGTCTAAATTTGCCAGCACGTCAGCCTTCTTTGCTAGTATTTTGTTCTGAAAGGGCAAATGGGATTTTAAGCGCTTTTTGGTCAAACCAACGTTTGATGCCTCCTTTTAATTCCCCTAATGCTTTCTCAAGCTCATATCTTCTTGTTTAACTATTTTGCATCTTATAAAATTATAGCAAACATGTCTTTCTCATTTTTTTTCCTATTATTTTCCTCACAAGTAAGGACAGACACATGATGACAAAAAAAAAAGGTTCTACGCATTGATCCTTATTTACATTTTATTTAATTTGAAAGAATGATCCTGTTTTGTGGCACATTCCAAAATCAAGCCCCAGGTTCTGCAGCATTATCAGCATTGATGAACTGAGGCACCCTGGGAAGCTCCACTCACATGCACAAAACTTTACATATGTCCAGCTCCCCCCTAAATGACTGACAGTGTATTATTATACTACTTCACATAAATGACAATGGGGTATTGAATCAAACATGACAACATAAAAATCTCCTCCATTCGTAATTTCATACAGCATGCTGCGCTAGAAAAAACTACCCCAATTACTCAAAACAATGTTAAAGTATGAAATATTTAGGCAGTAGTCTGAAATAGGACTGACTTGATGAACAGCCCACTATTTTGAAGTAATTTCTAATCAGGTATTCTATGACCTCACAAATCAGCTAAAATCTTTACATTAGTGGGATAAGCCTTGTAGCCAGTATCAGCAAAAGGTGTGATTTTTATCTAAGTGGTTGAGCATGGGGGGTACAGGGATGGCTCAGAGCCCCTCTGCTATCAGCACACAGAGACTTGAGCCTTCGGCACTTGTCTTACTTTATCAAGCAGCCAATATAAGAAATTCAGTGCAGCAGATGGCAAGATGTCCTTTATGAATCCATGCAATGTAACAAAGTTTTAAAAATCTTGAAGTAAATGTAAAGTTCCTTAAGAGACTGAAGAGCTAAATGCCAAGGAAGGGAAGCTCTTGTTTTGTCTGCAGGTTATGCTTAGAAGAACTACATGTGGGAAGAAGAAGATATTGTTTTGGGTGCCACTGGGGACTCCATTTGAACATGTCTTACTACCTTAAATTGCCTTTGTAGCCTGACCTGCCAGTCTCTGCTCCAGGTCCATGTAGCAACTTCCAACCATGAGGAAGCACACGGCTGGGAGGTTTGAACAATGCCACCACCAGCTAGATATGTACTGGTGGCAGGGATGGGGTTGGCCATAGAGCAAAGTAAGCATATTCTTCCTGAAAAATAGGATGGATATTCTACATTTTGAGCTGTAGATAACTTCAGAAACTTGGAAGTTATCTGTTATAGTTTGTTTAGCTTTGTCCATTTGTGGGGAAAAACAAAGGGCAGGATTCACTTGATGGTCAATACTGGACTGCAAAAAATCATAGCTTAAGCTTCTTCAACTCCTAGGAGGATATGAATCCTTCTTTTCATGTTTCAGAAAAGGGGGGTTAATACAAAATGAGAATTCCCCCAAACTTTTCTGCTCATGAAGCTTTATTGAACAAACTGTTCAGTTAAAAAAGAGGATTGCACTTTGGTTACCACTTTGTGTTCCTGTGGCTACCCAGCTATGCTGCTCTGTAGCACAAGGAAGGTTCCTAAAGAGGGTTCATGGTCCTGTAGAGACAAGCATAGAATAAAGTTTACATCTTCTACACCTTGCATGAGTGCGTGAACCCCTGAGCTTATCATCTTTCCCACCAGTTTTGTGAATCTCAGCCATTTTCCTAGTTTCATTACAAATGCCCAAGTACAAAATTAATTATTTTTTTTGGCTGGAAGCATTTTTTCTTTATTTTGGACCAATTTTAACTGGTGTTTTTTTGAAGGGATAAAGGATGAGAGAGGAGATTTTGGACTGTAAAATCAATTATTTGTACAGCCGCAAGGATCTGTGGAAAAGTAGGTCTCACAGTCTCTCTAATGATGGGAAAGAGAAAGAATGAATATGAAGAAATATTGATAAAATTTAAAGTTTAACTTGAGTTCACTGCTTTGGTTTTGCTTGATACCTCTATTTCAGTGTTTATTATCTCAAGTCCTGGATCCTTGAGAGAATGAGTTACTTGGAAGCAGTCTTACATTTAGCATATGTGAAGGATCTTGCTGGAATGAAGCATTAGTACTGGAACACAGACAGTCTGTAAGGGCTATGAAATGAAGGACACAAGTACATGTGGAGCTTCTGGGGATGCAGAAACTCCTGTATCAAGTGAGGATATTGCACATTTGTTGCTTTGAAGAGAAGGCTAGTTGGTGACTCCTTCCTCTCTCAAACAGTGGGATGTTCTGACTTGACGATCTGAGAAACCCAATCCTCCAGCAATCCTACCTCTGCCGAGAAAAGACATGAGTTTGCCTGCAACAGACTGAGGAAGATTCTTCAGCACTAAAAACATGGGTCAAGCTACATACAGACGAGTGCATAAGTTATGTAGACACAACAGGTGACAGGAGCTTGCTGTGGGAATGTGGCACTGGAAGACTGTTTACAGAAAGTGCTTAGACTAGCCCACCACCAAGGCTGGTTATGTTGTGTAGACAAAAAGAAGGAAAAGTTGTTTAAACTCTGAACAGATAGTCAGAGGAAAATTGTACTGATTCGATGAAACTGAAGTGGTAGCAGAGAGGAGCGCTCAGTTTTGTTATCCCACTGTATTTCACAGTACATAAGCTTGGCTATTCCCCTGTAATTACTTATGATACTTGACCTCATTTATTTCCCTTTAAGTCTATTGTCAGAGCATTTATTATGAGATCCTGGCTTCTTGAAATAAATCCTTGAAATGAAGGAGTGTAGGATGTCAAATTTCATTTCTACTTGCACTGTGTAGATCAAGGGGTTTATGATGATTGTGCAAACCAAAAAATTTGAAATTTCATTTGTACTAGGTGCATGCATACAGCCAGCCATGTGATATTATTTCAAGAGAAGTGGAAAAATTAGGTGGCAAACACAATTTTGGCAAAAGCACAGTTCTTCAGATGCCACATGTGCAAATCATTATTTTGTCTTGTAGAATGGTTAAGGAAATGTATTTTGAAATGGCAATTATATAATTAGAGTCTTAAGCAACTTCACTGAATGACAAGTGATTAAACACATATCAACAAACAGATATAGCATTACTTTGATTAGTGTGTGGAAAATGCCACAGAATAACTTTGGCAAGCACAGACTGAGCAATAGAGTTGAGTGTATGTTTTCCTAACAGCTTTCTTTGTCTAAAATGGAGGTGCCTACAAAATAGGCAGCTGGGTTTTAACTGTTAGTTTTAATTCGTAACTTTGAAAGGCTTTACCAGCCCTAGAAATTAAAATGAACACGGCTACTAAAATTAAAATGCTGCATGTCAGTGGTCAAGATGAAAAATCCAGATCTTTGTCAATCCCAACTGCAAGACAAGCTAGTGAGGGGGTGGGGGGGGCTCCATCCACTTGATTTTTGCTTCTATCTCCGTTACCAACTTTTGTCTAGTAGGTGTATGTCTATCCATTTTTAACTGTTAAGTAGGAGAAAAACCTACCTCTGTTGTCTTCTCTCTGTCTTTTCCTTACAGAGAAAAAGGTGTTAGATTTCTTGATAATACAAGTGGGCTGAATCTCCTGCTGCAGTGTGACAAGGCAGAAAACTAACTGACACTTAGTTTCTCCAAACTTCTCCAATACCTTTCTCTTTCAAGCTTTTTCCCTCCCCTAATAGCCAGAGCAGCAAGCAAATTCAAGATTCTTACATTTCACCATTGTCCAGCTGAGCCTGAAGTAATGGCAAAACAAACCAAACCAGAAACAGATTGCAAACCAAGGATAGAGAACAGCTGGCCTTTGCTCCATGGAAGATTGGCTCACTGCATGTTGTTAATGCTTTTCTTTCCACTTCCACATGTTACACTGCACTGAAAGCCTCCTAAGGTATTTTAATACAAGTAACTACTAAGGGTGCAGTTCCAATACAGCTAAACTTCTGCAGGTTAGGGCTGCTATGACCCTGCTCTTCCTCCCTCCTTCTGCATGCCATCCCTGTTCTCCTCTTCGTGCTGGATCATGCTACTGCACAGTGAACAGCTTTAAGGGTACTAAAGACAAACATTTCTACAAGAAAATCACTTCTTCAAGTGACATTTTACAAGGTGGGTAAGCTGAGGCAATAGCTTGCTACTGTGGAAGGGGACTAGCTATCCCTCCTCTCCTCTTGGCTGGGCAGTCCTGATGTCTCCCTTGTTTCAGCTCTGGTACTCATCTAAGTCCCAGTGGATCATTTCAACTCACTGAGCTGGCTGAACACTTGAGTTTATACCTAGTTCAGCAGTTTAGTAAGCAGACAGGACTGGAAATGAAGTAAACAGGAAAGAACAACCGAGGCAGAGTCTCTTACCTTGAAGATATTCCACAGCTGCCTGGACACGGGCCTGTTCTAGGTGGCCCTGCTTGAGCAGGGGCCTTGGACCAGATGACCTCCAGTGGTTCCTTCCCACCTCAACCATTTTGTGATCCTGTGAACCTCACCACTCTTGCAAAACCTCATTGGTACTGGTCATGAGGATATTTCACCTTTTTTCTTTTCCCAACAGAGTGGGAAACAGCCCTCAAAACATACATGGTCTCTGCTTGTCATCAGTTACACACCAAGCATGTAAGATAGGCAGAGACTGAAACAGTAGCATTTCATACCCTGCTGACACTGCTGTGTAAACAAACACAGAGCACTGCATACACGAACACTGAAAAATCCTATTATGCATCTTCAGGAAGAGGCAGTCACATTGGGAAGCTCAGGAAGCTCTGAATGAGAGCACTGAAAGGGTCTGGCAAGGACATAGTCGTGCCTTCGTTTGCATATTTTTCCACATTCGGCAGTTAATTAATAACTCACTTTTTGAAAATGGAAGATTACAAATCCCGAACAAATATTTGATCTTGGGCTCATCAAGGAAAACTTCAGCAGCTGCCAGGGAAAAGCAAATGTTCTGTCACGTACATCCAGAACAAGATAATGAGAAACAGAAGATGAAGAATACAGAGAGAATGTACCAACACTTCCACATACAGTCGTGAGGAGCAAAGCAGACGAGGAAAAAGTACCAAATAGCAGACAACAACCCAGTGAGCCTAACTAAAACCTGATGGGATGACTCCTGACTGCAATGTCAACCTAAGAGACAGAAGAGTGAAGCGTGGTGCCATATACCAAAAGCAGTTTATATTTCTGTCCCACATGAACTGTGTCTCTTTTGGAGTGCTGAGCAGTCAGCTGTGGCCATGCCTGACCCATACCCTGAAGGGTATGGAGATGTCAAGAAGGCAGCTGCCAGTGAGACCGCATTGGCAGGAGAGGGAGACCTAGTAGTGTGGGATGTTTTCACAAGTTCAGGTAGGAGTCCTGATGCTGAAGGGGCTGTAATGGAATTGCCAAGCTGTGGGAAAACTGCTAGAACATTTTTACTGAGTAAAACTATAGTTTTATCATTTTATTGAAGAAGCCACCTTGGAGAAATGATAACTGCATTTACAATAAATAAAGTAGAAATGAGCTGACAAGTGAAGTGCATAACTCCAGCTAAGAAAAAAAAAAACAAAAAAAAAAGAAAAAGAATACATGTCTTTTTTAAAGAAAATCCTAAAAATTTTTCATTTTTTTTACTATGTCCAGGACACAAAAACCCACTGTGAAGTAAATCTGAACATCTAGAAAATACTAATTTCTCCCTAGAAAAAAATTAATTTTAAGCAGGAATTAATATAGTGTCCAGTAAATCATCTGTTCTCTGATGTGGAAAGGTATCTTAACAAAAAATGCAACCCCATTCATCTTTTCTGGTTACAGCATTGGACAAACTCTTATCCTCTGTGTACTCACAGACTACACCTTTAGTTCATTTGGCTTTTGTAAATTCCCTGGATGTTGCCTCCTGAGCACGCTGTACAAACAATTCTCAGACCATAACAAATACAGATATGCAGACCTTCACATGTATCATGCATTTGCTGTTACAAGGTTCTTCTCAAACCTTAATGCCCCAAGCATCTTCCCCTGAGCCATCTCTGAGGTTTTTTGTCCCTTGAGAACTACTCCTGCCTTTCTTGTACTGAAATGACCTCAGGAACTGCTCACATCTGGGCATCACCGCTCTGTTAACCCTGCCCAGAAATGCCTGTTTGCAGGCCAACAATGATGGTTTGCTACATGCCACATTTCAGTTTGCTTACCACTGCTGTCAAGCTTTCCATCAGTGATTTCTGAAACTGCTGAGCATGGCATCTTCCTTTCAGTACAGCCCCTCCCTGCTGGGCTCTCTCATCAAGTCTATCTTATCAGTAGCTCTTCCACTTCTACAATTTCTGCCCCTGCTCATTCTCCTTCCAGCTATTTTTATACTTGAAAATTAAAGTGTTATTAGTGGTAGATTTATATACGATATTAAACAATTGCTATCTGTCCTACAGAATAAAAGTATTCTATTCTATGCATTGCAAAACACAGGAGAGTTCTAAAAATATGGTCTAACATACAACACGAATATAATGGATAGCATTAAGAAAGCAAGAAATAAAAATATAGGCATAAAAGATTCATTGTCATTACTTTAACAGCATATCTCATTGGGACTACTAGGTGAAATAAAGAGCAGAAGTCAGTAACAAGCAAATGGACAGTATAGCCAGCTCCAAAAAACATGCATATGTTAAAACCTCCAAAATCATCAAAAAGTATTAAAATAATGAGACTTTAATAAACTGCACTGCTCTTTGATCTGTCTCCTGAAACTTAAGTAGAGAACTGGTCACTCCTCAATGAACATCAAGTTACTAGGAGTTAAAAATCAATTTTACAGACAGAGTACTCCATGGCAGGCATTCAAAATCTCAAAATGGGCCTAAGTTGTTTTTTCTCATCACTAGGACCAACTTTTAAATAATTTTATTTAAAAATGAATGCTCATACTTTCAAATTGCCTGCTGTTCAGCAAGCCTTAAGAATGCACTCAAGATATTTTTTCTTTCACAGCTATGACAACCACAGGGGTGTGATATGCCTGAAGAAGAGCTCTACAGTCACTCAGAGCTGAAACATTCAGAAAAACAGCAACTATTATAAAGACACCAAGGATGGTAAGATTGCAAGTTTCTAAAATATACATGCAAACTCGAAAGCTGAGTCTGACATAGGCTTGTTCAAGATGTAGCAGAGCTATGTCACTTCTTAGATTGAAACTATGTCTCAGGCCATCCTGTTTGACACAGCCTATCAAATTTAACCTAGCTATCATTACTGTGACTCCAATAATACCTACTGAGTGAAGTACATCTACAAGAACTTCATGGTATTGACTAGAATCCTTTAGGGGAAATAGAAATCTCTATTTCCTTCAATAGTTTGCAATACATCTTCTAACAAATAGTTCTTAGTATGCCTGTGCTCGAGAATTTGAAAAACTCTTCATGTAACACAGTTTGCTAAAACTGTAAGATATTTATCTGCATCAGTAACAAGCAATTTAGGTTTCAATACTTCGAGACACAGGCAAAACTCTCTAAGACTTTCAGACTAAGCAGTAGAGAAGATGTTTGGTTTTTTGGTGGTGTTTTTGATCATCTGCTTAGCTCTAACTTTGTCTCTTTATCCCACTCCTAAGGCCTTTGGACAGTCGCTGCCCCATTTCTCTACACTTTCTTAGTTTTCTGCTTCGTCACACCTATTTTTGCTTATATAGCCTCCTATCTATGAATTTTTCCCTTTTCTGTCTCCCACTTCTAATACCTTGAATTTTCTCAGTGACACAAACAAAAAAACTACCAGGACTTACTTTCTGTTATTTTAAATCACACACTTTCAATTCATTCCTCAGCTTCACATTAAATGCTCGAAGCCCATCATAAGTCCTGAGAATAGATTGCCTCCAGTGCCACAGCAAGGTAAAAAATATCAGGCTTCACTACCACTAAGGTTTGATTAATAAAATCACTAGAAAGTAGTGACCGTTTTAACTAAAAACCGCCTGTAGCTAAATTTCACTGAAAAAAACCTCCAAAGAATAGTTGCCATTAAGGAAAGAGAAATTTGCAATTATGGTCAGATAATGGGATACAGAAAATATAAAAAGAAAATAAAAAGAAAATATTAAAGAAATCATTCAGGAAAAAAAAAATAATTCTAAACCCTATTAAATTTCTACTGAAGAAGTTGGCACACCTGAATGCAAAACCTAACAAAACATGTGGCAGGACAGACCGTAGTGGTGCTTTAGGAATGTTTCCCTTCTTTTGCCAAAAGAAAAATGAAAGATCAGCAATTGCTTCCACAATACTGCTTCATGAGCAAATGAGATATGCCTTGTCAATCAGACATTTGAAATACACACTAATTAGTGTATCAGTATGATATGTTTATATTAATCTGAAATTGCTCAGATGAAGTATGTGGGGAAAATATTTGAACTCATTAAAATCACAAGCTAAACCAATCTAAAGAATGAAAACTCCCTACAGAGGTACAGGAAAAGAGCAAGGGACTTGAAAAACTGCTGTGTCAAGTCTTGGCATATTTGAAAAAGCCAGATAATATACTTATATAGGATTGTAACTACTTTGGTATCTACTGGGTAAAAAATCTCCTACTGGATATGAGTAGAGAGACACATTACAAAAGACAAGTCCAATCTAAAATGTGCTGGAGATGCCATTGGCAACATGGTTTTCTTTTTTTTTTCTTTTTTTTTTCTTTTAATTTCTATTTCTTTTTTTTTTATCAAAGTACATGACCAGCTACCACATACCACAGTACTGTGGTTCTTCTGCCACAATATAGTGACAAATCTGGTATATAGCTTTTTTATTAGATATTCTCACACAACAGATTTCACCCCTTTCCCACAAAATATTTTCAGAGTCTCATTCAGTTTTCCATAAAAAACTCTAGAAATTATAGAATCAATATTTTAGAATGAATGTGACAAAAAATATCTTCATAAGCACAAAAATAGACAATTCCTGAAGTCAAATTATGCCAGGCCTCACAGCTGACACAAATCACTATGTCTCCAATGAAATCACAAGCTTCCAGGTGACTAGCCCATCCTAATCAATGTACTATACTACAGAGACAATTTAAAATTGACAGATTACATAAGTCAAAGAAGATTTTCTAGAATTTGTTTTATATCATATGGATATCTTACACTTTTTTAACAAGACTTTAAAATGTGAATAACTTCAGCTTAACAAAGCTACAGCAGTTCTCTGTCCTATTTTTATAAGAATAATAACTATTTCAAATAAACCTACTGTGAGGGCAACTGTAGCAAACAAGGGAAATCATACCAATCACACAGGAACAAGAAAGAAAAGGGAACTTTTCCTTTCGTTAGTCCATTTATAGCTCTAATTTTGTCATCAACTTATTAATTTCAGTGCCTGACAAACACTGGATTTACTAATGATTTTCTCTATTTATTCAGGCGATGCCAAATGATGTTTTTATCCAGTCATGCTACCTCCTTATCAAAAACAACCAGTCAACAGCATCCCTCTTCCCCAGAAAATAAAATTCCTTTGACATATAGGAAAGGGAGGAGCAGAAATTTGTGTGTCCAGTATTTTCTTTTGCTCTCAGCTCAGACAAAATCTTTGCAAAAATGATTTGGGTTCAAGTAACACAACAACTACCCCATCACGCAATAGCAAAACATTTTTCTTTCCATTTTAAGAACCCTGTGGAAAATTGCATAACTAAAACCAATGATGAACACATTTTAAACTTCAAATTGAAGCAAGATGAGGGAATTCTAGCTACATAATGGCCCAAGCAAACTTAATTGGTACCTATTTGCAAACATGATATGATACAATCTTTATCTATGTGATTTTTATGAATTTTTTTTTTCTTCCCAGAAGAATGTCCTGTTTGGAGCACTGAACGGGTGCATTTGGGATCAAACTAATGCTGCACATCTGGAATTTCCTAATTTCTAGGTGCTTGACTTTGCAGGCTCAATACAACTTTTTCATTTGGAAGTCTTAAATATATAATTATTCAGATGGCTTAAATGTGCTTTTTGCTTACAAAGTCTTTTTTTCTGTTTACATATCATACTCTAGCCTAAATAAATTTTAAGACAAAGGCCAAGCTGGCTGGTAGCCCAGAGTGTAGTTGTTACCAAATTGACAGGGACCACCTTAAATTCATTGAAATGTCTAAATATCATACTTGTGTTATAACTATACTTTAAGAGCCTGTCTTTACTGAAAGAAAAATGGAGCGGCTTTAGAACAGCATAAACAAGTTGCTGGATGAAATGAGAATTGAATGTCAAAGTACGGTCTGACTTACCACAGCTCTCCATTACTGTAAAACATCAAACACTTAAGGGCAGGAAGTATCCTCATGTTACCATGTAAATAACTAATGGGCTTAGTTCATGTTAACAACTAACTTAGGAACTTCCAATAAAAAACCCACCAAACACAAACATGACTAAGAGCGTCTGAAACTTCCCCAAAAGTAACTAATTTTGCTAACTCTTAAGGTGACCTTCCTTTTTTTCTCAAAGAATCTCGCATAGAGTCTGATAAAATATATGGTAAATGTGAACATAGTAAAATTTAAAGATGGCCTGTAAAGGCAAGTAAACATGGTAATTTTTTCTAATCTACTGAAAATATGAAAGCTGCAAGGTTTGGTTTAATGTTTCCTTCTACATGTCCTGTTTTGCTCTTAAAACTTTCAGAGTATCAAAGTCTTGTCTTCCTTTTATATATAAGAGTGTTGGTGGACAAGACAACTAGAATGGAAGCCCCCCTCAGCTCCCATATGAAGCAGAAGGGTGACAAATTATTAACATTGAGCCTTTTTCTTTTCTTTTGGCTTTTTGCCAGAATCTTGAATTAAATGTTTTATCAACAGCCAAACAAAATGGGAGTTTTACACAGTCTGATTAAAAATGCCTTTCCCCTCTCAAATGCCAGTTTCTTGTGACAGATGATGGCTAGAGACGATGGCCTCATCTCTCTGCTTTTCCAACTACTCACAATCTTCTAGCAAAAATAGGATAGACAAGACCTGATACATACATAAGACTGAACAAAACTTTTGTATAAACCTTACATCTGACTTTAAAGCAAGTTCTTCAGGCTTTCCTAATGTGTCTTAAAAATATGGAAAAGGCAATATAGTTTTGTCTCCATGTCACTCTTTAGATCTAATCAGGATTTTACTAGGGCAAGATAGGCAAATCCCAGTGACAAGAGCATGCCATATGAAAAACACAAGATGTGTCGAAATCTAAAATTCACTAATGCTGACATTCTGGCCTTACCAGATATTAATAAAATTACAAGAGTGTGGGGTGAAGGTATTATACCTGGTCATGGCTGGCTTCAATGGAGCTTCCGATACCTTGGAAAGTCATCTGCACAGGAGACAGTGTCAAACAGGTCATACACTCTTTGCCATTTTGTCTATCACTGTAGTGTACCTATAACAGAATAACATACGTAATCTGCTAAACACCAGGTTTGCACAAGGGAGTCATGCTAAAATACTGTCCCTTTTCAACAAGTTTGCAAGAAGAATTCCAGACATTTACACTGAATTCATCTTTAATATAAAACAAGGAGTGTGTAAAATAGTCTAGATAGTCACATGCTGAACTGGGGCCAAATTTTCCGTGATATGTCTGTTGGGTAGTTTTTGAAGTGCTGTGTTCTTCAGATTCTGAGACCTTTCAGACTGAATTCAAGATGTTATATGTATATAAGAATCTAGTTTGAAGTTATAGTTTCCCACCTACATGGCATTTTTAACAGCAAATTTTAGCTTAGTTATAAAACACCCATGTAAATCATTATACCTCCTAAAACTTGGCAATAATAGTTTAAATTTTTCAATTGTAATTCCATTTCTACTAAAATCCACTAACTCCTTTGACATGGCTAATATGGTATATTTCAATTAAATCAAAATGACAGGATAAAATGGAGAAGAATTCACATTCTTCTTGAGATGTCTAGGCTATCCTTTCCTAAGAGTAACTCATTCCCTACTGAGGTCAAGTTGTGCGTGTTGAACCTGAATCTTTCATGAAATACAGAGGAAGACATTGCTTCTACTCGAATTATTCTCTTTGTTTTCAGGTTCCTCAGATGGTTCTTAAATCCCCTAAAGAAAGAATGGATTTTAACATGATGCGGAAAAATGAAATTAAATGTTGCCAGTGTTTCATTATTAAGAACAGGTTGCCACTCATGCTGAATTGTTGAAGTATTACAGTTCTCTGCATAGCTCCTGACTTCTAGACAGGCAGATCAAGCACTTTCTTCTGCAAGAGAGGTGGAATTTAGTTTATGGTGGTAATTTACATTGACTATGTGACCCCTGTCAGAACTGGAAAGAGAGATCAGCTCTGCTGGAGACAGACCTTTTATGTTGGTATCTATTTACAGCTGTAGGGCTCTCAGGCAAAAGATACATGGTAAAGCCTCATCTTTACCATGAGAATAAACTATTATTTCTGAAAACAACTAGGAACCATATTAGGTTTATTCCTGTGGAAACAGTTCAGTGACACATATGACAATTGAACACCATGTGTATTAAATCCCCCGTGCCTAACTCTTCTCTGCCACAGGTGCAAATTGGGAATACTTCAACGGAAGTAAAACCAGCGCAAAACTGGCTGAGTGAGAGGAAAACCAAGTTGGTGCTATGCTTCAGAATTACTTTACTGACACCATATTAAATCAGTTTTGCTGTGGCCAAAAGTAAGATGCAGAATGCAGAAGTCTTGTACCGTGTATAGAAATACTGATTTCATTCAGCCCTTCTTAAAGCTTTCTGGATTACTCCTGTCTCTCTTCCTCTCAACCCCCACAGTATGTACCTACTAAATTGCTTGTGGCTCTCTGCCAGAAAAGCCATACTACTTACTTAGAAACCACAAGAGGCCCCTTCACATATACAATGGTTTAACTTTGATTAATTGAAAGAGGTATGAAGGTATGAAATTTGGCTGGCAAATATAAACTGAAGTTCTTTAAATGTCAGGAACTACTGTTATGACAAAGGTTTATCAAGCTTCCACAACTATTTCCAAGCTAGATATTCTACTGAGTATGTGTTGTGGGAATGCAGTGTGGAGAAATGGGGCAGCAAAGGTCAAGAGGATGATTGTGTACTGCAAATATGACATCACAAAAGGGGAAAAATCTGGTGACCAAGAAAAGCACATATGGAGAAATGGGAAAATGGTATTTTCTGAACTGTATAGCACATTTGTAGGCTTATTTTTAATGAGAATAATATGAATAAGGTTACAATTTACTAACATCCACTGGAATAAAGCAAGGCTAACAAGCTGAAAGAACAGGAGATATCCAGAGGAAACATCATTAGTATTACATGACACTACATTATCTACAATAGTAGATTTGACTCACACCTACTTTAGAGTCACACATTGAAATTACAATAAACTCAGAATTTTGGTATCTTTCTAGGCTTAACTTTTCCAAAGGGACTTCATGCTGCACTTCAGGCCTCATCTCAATGTATCAAGGCCATTACTTTGCAATTTCTTAGACAACAGTCCTCTAATTATCTCTTGTTCTGTTGAAGCAATTGAGTTGAACCAAAATAAACACTTTCTATGTTAGTAATATGAATAGTGATATAAAAAACAAAAGACTGGACTTTGAATGGGACCAGAATAAAACTTTGTCCTTTCATCAAATCTCTCCAGTCTACAGATTTGTGCAGTCAGCAGAAACATTCAGACTTTTTCTCCATTTGGCATGTGCACGTACAATTCCCCAGTAATCCTATTTTATTATTTATCAGTCTAGCTGTTACAGTCTCGAACTATGTTATTCCTTTCTTCTTCAAGTTTGATCTGTGATCCAAAGTTTGGGGTTTTTTCCTTTGGTCAACTAAGAGTGCTAGGTATTTACCCATTTGAGCAGAATGCCCAAAATAGGCACTCAGAACGAAATAGCAGTAGTGAAATAACTATCAAATAGCCCAAATAGCAGCAGATACTTCCAGGTTTTCAGCCAGCAGCATGTTGCAAATATTTCAGTTTATATGTCCATGCTATTATGACTAAGTGTGGGAGAAATCCGAACAACTATAAAACTAGTTTAAGAATATCAAGTCCTCTAAGGCAGGGGAACATGAGGGCACAGGAAATACTTGAATCAGTGTACCTGTGATCAAGGAGTGGTGACTGTAGGTTGGCCAAGTGCTCTGATGGTGATTACATAGCCATTACTGAGATTCATGACGACAATAATAACACTATTCTAAGTTCCTCAGTGCCTCAAGAGTCAGGAGTGTTTACCTACAGCTCATCTCACCACAACTCTGTGAGGCAGATAAGGACGCTTTGTGGATAGACATTAAATGACTCGTCCAAATTTACTAGGCACTGACTGGAGTGAATGGCAGTGCTAGGACTAAAACCCATCATTAAGGCCTCTGACCTAATCACAATTGGTCATTTTCTCTTTCCATATTATAGAGGTAAAACCAAAAGAGTTATGAAAATAATTACTATCTATGTTCAGGACCTAATTTTCTGGGTTCAGGTTTTTATAATTAAGGAACACTTACAGATTAGCTCAGTGCATTTTAAGGATTAAACAGCAATGAAATTTCACTCATTAAAATTCAGTGTTTTATTCAGATAACATATAAGCAGAGATCTGATAGAACAGCATTAGGATCTGGTCAGAAAACAATGGCTGGCATGGTCTGTAGCAAGGGTTGTGCAAGTTTCTGAGTAAAATGCAGGACCTCCAGCCTCAGACTATTATGAGTGATTTACACATAATTCTCCTCCAAGATTTGTCTGCACAGCACAAAGCGGAGCCACCCCAACAAGATCCTGGCAATAACTCTAAATGAGCCTGCTCATTTATTGGGAAAAGCATACAGCACTGCCAGCTTTTCTCCCGGGTAACTACATACACCTAAGATAAATCATGTATACCCAGCTCAGGAATCCCAAACACAGCACTCCACTGTGCTGTGAGGGCAGGGCACGAATACTCCTTCTGTAAAATGCAAAGTGCATCCCGGGCATCAAAATAAAGAAATCAATTCTAGAAGTAAATTTTTCTGCAAGCACACGCCATGGATTTACTCACACATATATGATTACATGTTCCATATTCACAAGATGGAACTGTATGTTCTTTTTACAGATTGCTTCAGTCAGGAACAAGCTGCATGGTATGAGTACATATGGAGGGGTACAACTAAACTGGCATGTGTGTATAGAAATGTATGTGAAGATCTAAAACCATTTGACAACTATGTTAAATTTGGCTCTTGTTTTTAATATTTTAAATTACTGAAGAGATGCAAATATTTTCATGGGCATTTATAGCTGCACATAAAGGAAGACATAAGATGAATGTTTACAATGTTACAACTGAATGTGGAATGGCATAGCCAGAATTCTTAACTTTGCATGTTATTTTATAAAGGAAAGACTAAATTACACTGCATAAATCTGCATAAGAAATTACATTTAAGGTTACTTCTATCATAATGCTGCTCCAAAAGTAGGAAATTTCCCATGTTTCTCATATTTATATAAAGATGTCTCTTCTATCTACCTTTACTATAACACGCTTTCCTACTTGAAAGTGTTCTGATAGAAACTGCAAAAAATATTGGAAGATTAATCTTGCAATAAGTTACTTTAAACCACTAGATCAATATGCAGTTTCGGATAATAGCCGCAGTTAAACTGCATAAATTATTCTGTAAATACAATGACCCTAACTTCAAGAGCTGCCTTCAGCAGGCACTTCTGAATTTGAACATCTGTACTTCTGCATGAACAAGGACTATGCTTTACTGAGTCACAGCTGAGGAAGGTGAGAGACCTGTTGTACATACCTAGTACTTAAGCTTAACTATTATATACCAAAGTACTGTTAGAAACAAGCTAACTGCACTAACAAGAGTCTGAGGGCAGCAAAAATAAAGGTTACTATTTTCACACACTGCTGCTTAGATGTTCACAGTTTGAAACACAACTTCTGTCGGGACAAACACTTTCTTTCTTGAACATTTAATAACTTACAAAAATAATACAAATTACCAAAAGAAAGAAGTCATCTGTGACACTAGAGTTCAGGTTTCCAAACCAAAAACTATTCTGAGTCAAAGCATCAGCAGGAGCCTTAGAATGCTAGACAGAAATAAACTAGGTAATAAAATGCCATTATGTTCAGCAGTGCACAAATCTTTTGGATTGACAAGCTTGGACTATTTTGTTAGAACAAAGGATGGTATTCCTTTAAATCTGCCCCTTAAGGGGAGAGGACCCAATTTAGTCCTGAATTTACAGAATAGTTTCCAAGATTTCATACAGGCTGCTCTGGATTTACAGTCACAAGAAAACTAGAATGGGCTCAGAGATCAGATGTTAAAACAGTAATTTTGATTTGGACAAGAGTCGCATGAAACAGTTTGCTTCCTTTAGCATCCTGGTAAAAAGCTGTCTTTTCCATATTGGTCTTTACCCTTCCTTTTTATGTGGTTCATCTACTGTTAGTCATGTCAACTACTACAGGAAAAAAATGAAACAATCCAGTTTGTGGTTCAAGTCTGTTTCACGAATATTTAATGGTGAAGAAATACTTCTGGTACAGAAATAAATTGAATATACTTGCTCATGTCAACCATTTTCTCAAAGCCAATTTTAGGAACTTTCACCATATAAGATTCTAGTACTTAAAAGCATGGATCCTTGTATTATCCACAGAGCTTTCCTAAGAAATAATAGATCAGTCTCTTAAGACACAGAGCACCATAAGAGAGATTCCAAATGCCACTTTTCATTCTTACTACCTGCTTTACAATCCCCCTTCTTTTTCTTTTTTTTTTTCCTTTTCCTTTTTTCTTTTTTTTTCTTTTTTCTTTTTGTGTGAGGGCAGAACAGGAGTACAGTAAAAACAAAAAAATAAAATTGGGGGAAAGTCTCTTACAAAAAGCAGAAACATAGACACAAAACCCAAGACCGAGTTGAAAAAAAAGATTGCCCCAGATGAAATAATAAGACATACAGTAAAAAAAAAAAAAATTAAAAATCAGAAAAAAAGCATTGAATCAAACTGTTTCCTGCAATGCTGGAGTTCCTTGATGTAGTGCGATTACTAAATATAGTATTTTACTAATCTCAGCAGGGCGCTGGCTAACTGCATGCCCGTCAGATGTTTTTAACGGCCACCCCCTGTGGAACAAATCTAAGGAGCGCATGAAAAACACCCACATTTAAAAAAGCCCCCTTGCTAGATCATTAAGGAAAGATAAAGGCCTGTACATTCGGATGTGATATATAACACAATCATTGTGTCAAGAAAACATATGTTTGATTAGTGCACCTCAGGTTCATTAATCGCTGTGTCTGCTTCACAGCAGTGGGCAGAGTTTCCACTGTAGCTACTGCACCAAAGGGTAAAGACACTTGGTAGCTTGAAGACTGACAGTTCAGCAGTAAATCTTGAGCTATTCCAACATGCCTCTCTTACACAGTTTGAATAGGAGCTGTATTGTAGCCTTAAATCTTCATTAAAATACAGTCCTAGGGTTTAGACTAAGAAACAAACCATTACTGCACCATAAATAGGGAACAAGCAGACAAGGCATTGTCACAGGTTACTGTGGCAGTATTTTATGTTCCTGACTACAGCAAAGCAGACACTTGACATCCATAAAAACAAGCGAAGTACAAATAAGAGCAAAAAAACTTACTTGATGCAGTTCCCAAAAGGAATATATAAAATATCTGGTAAATGCAAAGCAAGTTTATAATCTGAGCCAAAGAAGCTTGTATGTCCTTTTTTTCAAGCTATTTAGATATCCCCTGAATTCAGAGCTCCTGTTCCTGTGATTCTGCAGATCTGGGAAGTCTGGTCATATATTATGCACAGTCAAGCAAAGGAGACCCAGTTCTGTCTTACCTCTGGGTGTGATGTTTGGTTTCACTAAAGAGAAAATCAGCTAACACCACTGCCATCATAGCAGCATAGAGGATAATCAGTACAGTAAGGTGCTTACTGTCCTCCTTCCATCTGTTAAATCTCAACCCAGGTATGTATTTATAAAGACAGTGTCCCTCTGGAGCACATGCAAACTGAGCAACCATATTTACAACGGCTGGCATTGAGAGATGCAGAGACCTTTGCAAACCTATCAGTTTGTCTGATAAGGAAGCTGAAATCAGGAGATGGGACGTGACTTTCTATAAAAAAAATAAAAATAAATCAGGCTTACATTGAAAACTACCTGGCTCCCCTGTTCATTTCCTCTGTTCTATAACAAAGATAAGTATTTTTTTGTTGACATAGGAGAGAGTAGCTTAACTACAGTGAGTTTAAACTCTGAATACAACCCTCCCCCTAAGTGAATAAGAAAATAATGAAAAAATTTAATAAATTAATTATTCAGAAATTAACACACTGTAAAGAACTACAGAATAATGTAAGCTATAGCTGACGTGGTTTTTGCAGAAACAACTTGTCTGCCATACACCTATAATTATTCAGGTAAAGACTGTATTTCCAGGGAGAGGAGTTTTAATTAATTTTATAATTCTCAGTCAAAGGAAACGTGAAAAAACTGGCAACCCTGAGATCTCCTATTTTCATCACATGGCTAAAAAGTAGGAGGGAAGTGAGAGATTCTGTGTTCTGCTAATAACATACACAGAGGACAAGCATGGTATGGAGCATTTGTGGAGGAGCCTGTGTCTTGAGTGTCAATCTGAACAACTGACTGAGAGAGGAACTTGGTTAGCTTGGAGAGAGAAAATTGCTTTGGTTTAAAATAACTTTCTAGCAACAGCATGAATGGAAATGTTCTCAGGAACACACTTTTTCAGGATGAAGGTTGTCACTGAAGTGAAAAGCGAAGCAAGCATTAATGATTCTCTGTTTACAAACTGCATGTGAAAGCCTTGAACGCTGTGTTAATGAAGAGAGAACAGCATTACTGTGAAACTGTGAATAGAAAATCAGCTGCCTGAGTTTGCTCAGAAGTCTGATGCTGGTACAGACACTGATGTTGTGCATTAACCTAGAAATAGGGCAGTATGCTTAAAGAACCACCCTATAATTAAAACAAGAAACAACCACTTCACTTCTGAAAATTAACCTGCTACCAAAACCTGGTCAGAGAAACCCAATACAGCTTCCAACTCTGAATGAGACTGAAAGAGATGACAGCCAAAAAACCCCTTTTCTGAAAGTCTCAGCTTCAATCACAGAGAGGGGAATAAACTGTAACTTGTCTCTTTTCTCCTTCTTCACCTTTTCTTGTTGCTTCTCTTTTTAAGGGATTTTGCCTGAGAGCTGAGTTCCCTTAGTATAATTAAAGCTAAACCCCAGTCTGCTATGAATTCACCACTGCACCTTCACATTTTTGCCAACTGAAACTTCCAGTCTTTCAAAGTTTGGGCTCTATTCCAAGGCTAAGCCCACAGCTAAGTTATCAAGTCACATTAGGATTTACTGAGAAAGATTTTGGCAGAGAACACAGCCCGGTGTGTTTAGTGCTGGCTGCAGTATTTTGAGAGATCCTGATAGCTTTTAAACTTTCTCATACATAAACCCCTTAAATGCTAAAATTGGATATGGAAATATAACTCACATTTTTTCCACAGACCGAGTTACATGAAGGGGTATGTGGGAGGATTTCGAATTATTATTTGTAAGATGCCAAGCAGAAAAGCTAAAATGTTACCAAGGTGACAACCACACCACACCTGGGGACCCACACAACACTATTAGCCAGTTATTCTGTTTACCTTCTTTCCTTTTAGAAACCGAAACAAAAAAAAGAGGCACCTGGCTGTTTCTGGAGGCAAGAAGAACAAAATTTAGCAGTTCTTGAATAGAGGGCCTCTTTGCTTGTAAGAGAGAGAAAGGCAACGATGGCCAGAACAGAAGAAAGCTAGTTTAGACAGATTTCTGGACGGAAGCCAAGTAGTTGGAGACCTTGTGCTAGATTTGCATTTGTTTTCCTAATTCTACATGCTCATGAGTTAATTCAGAAACACATTTCCTGCACCAAATACTACCTCCTATGGTATGCTCTGAGAACAAATATGCTATATTTCCATACTTGTACACCTTTCCTTATGGAAACTCACATGAGAATGATTCTTATGGTTATTTTTTCTCAGAATGCTACCACTATTTTGACTTCGAGGTCAAAAATAGGATAATATGAACTAGATGATCCATAGTCTACAGAAACATTTCCAAAATAGATGAAAAGTATAAAACCACTTCTTGTAGATCTACCCTGAGTCACTGCCATCAACTGTGGTACTGTTTACCTTCCCTCAGAAGTCAAGTGATTAAGACCCTATAAACCAGAGTGCAACAAAGTTCAGGTGCTTTGATTTTTACATGAAGAGGAACAAGAACAATTCTTACTATCACCTTGTTCTGTTTTATCTCTCTCTCTATTTCACATTCCCAACATGTTTTCTTTCTTTTGGCTAGTCATGTATAAATCAGGGTTTGGAAACCTTGAAGTCCTTTCCTATATAACACAGCCATTTGAGAACTTGATTTTTAGTGCAGCAGGACACCTACAAGTTTCTGAGAGCCCGGTAAGGACTTTCAACTAACAGGTAGCCTGGAGTTCCGTGAATCAGAAATGTCCCTAAAACTGTCAATAAAATCCTCACTGACCTGCTGCCATTCCTTGGAGGAAACTTCTTTCCCTGTAAATACAACAAAAAATAGTAGTTGTGTTGAATAAATGGCTAAGCTTTGTAGAAAATAACCTGATAAAAAGGTGCAAGTTCTCTTCTGAGCACAATGACTGTAAGTTGTGCTTACAGTCATTGTAAGGATAAAGGTAGCTCTCCTATTTCCTGACTTCTGCCCAGTGTCACACAGCTGTAAAGATTTCACTGAAGAGTAAAAAGATGTACCAGTTTTGACTGGGATGGAGCTTGTTTATAGTAGCTGGTTTAGTGCTATGTTTTGGCTTTGTGACCAAAAGAGCATGGGTAACACACTGATATTTTAGCTATTGCTGAGCAGTGCTCACAAAGCATCAAGGGCTTTTTTGCTTCTCACACTACCCCACCAGCAAGGAGGCTGGAGATGGGTAAGAAGCTGGGAGCAGACACAGCTGGGACAGCTGACCCCAGCTGAGCAAAGGAATATCCCATACCATATGGCATCATGCTCAGCATAGCAAGCTGGGGGAAGGAGGAAGGGGAGGGAAGAGGCATTCGGAGAGATGGTGTTTGTCTTCATAAGTCACCGTTACGTGCGATGGAGCCCTGCTTTCCTGGGCATGGCCAAACACCTGCCTGCCCATGGGAATTGGTGAATTAATTATTTGTTTTGCTTTACTTGCACGTGTGACTTTTGCTTTCCTTATTAAACTGTCTTTATCTCAAACCCTGAGTTTTCGCACTTTTACCCTTCTGGTTGTTCTCCCGCATCCCACTGGAGGGGAGTAAGAGAGCAGTTGCATGGAGCTGAGCTGCCCATCAGGGTTAACCCGTAACTGTCCCCTCTGGCACCTAGTGTGGGGCATGAGGGGTTAGAGATAACAATAGATTTGATCATAGTATGCTATATCAAATTTATATCTGTTTAGATATAATTGTCAGGCTCCTGTGCTTGTCATGGGGCTTGCTTGCCTGGCTGTAGATTAGAAACTATTGCTCATTACTGGCTGCTTTTTGCTTCTGCTGTTTGCTTCTTCTGTTCTCCTTATCATCCTATTCTGCTCTGCCTGGGAACGTACTGATAACAAGAATGGGCTGGCAGATGGCCAGGGCAATGCTGCCATACCTGTGCTGGACAGGCTGGATCTCAAATTCACAGGACTGTGACTGTGGGTAAGTTCATGCTGGAGCAGGTACAATCAGAAACAGAGGTGGCCATGGAGTAGTCTGTGCCAGAGCAGGTACTCCCCTGCAGGGTCTGTGGCCTATGGGTATTGTCATTCTGGAGCAGCTACATCCCTAAGGAATGTAGAGAAGCCCACACTGGACCACATACTGCCCCAGTGGACTGTGGACCTGTGAATAATCCCAAGCTGGAGTGGGGGCAAGGGGAACAGTTCACTGCAATGAACTCTATGGTCTGGTCCAAAGGGACAAGGGGCGAAGACTGTAATGTAAATACCTTTAAATTTTTGTAACCAAGGATTTGAGTTGCATGTTACAAAAATTACTGTAGCAGGAATCCCTTGTTGCTAGCCTGGTTAGGAGCAAAGGCAGCAAACCCTATTGCTACAGCCTATTGTTAAATCCTACAACCTGGCCCAAAGGAACCTGGGGTGGAGACTGTAATGGAAATACCTTTAAATTGTTGTAACCCAGGATCTGAGTTGTGTTTTATAGGAATAACTATAACAGGAACCATCTGAACCAAGAGAGGAAAAGTCTCACAAGAAGATGTGAAAGTGCAGCAGTGACCCAACCTGAGCTGTCTTTGGTGCTCAGCAACTCCATACAGCACACCACCTCTCCTGTCCAGAGTGACCACCATAACAGATTGAATAAACATGGACTAAATGAACTCAATGGACATTTTGTGGACTTTTTAAAGGGGTGGTCCATAGACTAAGGGGATGATATCTGCGTATATATCATGGGATAGGAAAGAGTGGGTTGTTAATGAGGAAGTGTGGGACCTGAGCATGATGTCAATGGTATGGAATAAACCAAATTACATTGGTTCTGGCTGGGATGCAGCTAATTTTCTTCATAAAAGCACGTGTAGTACTAAAGTTTGGATTTGTGACCAAAACACTTGATAACACACTGACATTTTTGCTATTCCTAAGCAGAGCTTCCAAGTCAAGGCCTTTTCTGCTTCTCACACCACCCCACCAGTGAGCAGGCGGGGGGTGCACAAACAGTTGGGAAGGGACACAGCCGGGACAGCTGACCCCAACTGACCCAAGGGATATCCCAGACCTATGACATCCTGTTCAGTGATAAAAACCGCGGAAAGGTGGAAGGAGTGACGTTCGGTGCTACAACATCTGTGTTCCCAAGTCACCATCACATATGATGGAGCCCCACTTTCAGGAGATGGCTGATCATCTGTCTGCCCGCGGGAAGTTGTGGTTGAATTCCTTGTTTTTCTTTGCTTCCACACACAGCCTTTGTCTTTATCTCAGCTCTCGAGTTTTATCACTCATGCCCTTTTGATTCTTTCCCTCATCCCACCAGTGGGGAGAGAGTGAGCAGCTGTGTGGAGCTTAAGCTGCCCACTGGAGTTAACCCACAACAAAAGTCTACAGTAATTGGAACATCAGGCAATAGTTTGTTAATTGGTGAAAGTGCAAACTTCCCATCAGAAAAAAACCCCACAGTTTCCAGAAGAGACAGAAACTGAGATAATGAGGACTTTGTCAACCATTTCTAAAGGTGTTTATACTCCCTGTGGGCAAGAGAAAAATATTGCTGTTGGGATTATTGTACTGGCCATTGAGCATGGCACAGTACAAACATACAGGAGGATAATACCCTCTGCCAAAGGCCAAGTTTCAATACTTTTGGTGATGACAGAGCACAACATCATTCTGCACATCATTTTACAGAAACTGATCTGAACAATGAGCAGGTACAGTCCTAGTACACCTGACTAAGACCCAAGGCACTGGGACAGGAAACAAAAGCCTGAATCCACAGCTTGTTTTAGAGAAGTAAGTATTGATAATACATGGTAGCACAGTCACTCGAGCTATTTCAAGGGAATTAAAGAGTAAGAACTCATTATATTTTTCAGTATAAATGTCATTGTTTCTCTCTGCCCTTTGAGTGTTAACACTAAGGTGAATCAGCTTATCATAGTTCCCTCTGGGCCTGACTGTACGCTACTGTTTCAGAACAATTTCACTAATATTTGCAGTCTGGTCAATCCTGCTGGAAAATAAGTCTCCAATGGCTTGGGGGGGTGGGGTTAGATGCACAGTTATACACATAGAATTACTGGGGGGCTTGACCCCAGATGCGGATGAAGCAGTATTTTCTTTAACAGCCTTATTTCAAGTGTTCTCTAACACTATTCTAAAAACATCTTCACTTTCTAATATCCTCATTTTTCCTGATTTTTGGAGATAGGATCTTCAAAGAACCATTCATCTAAAAACATTTTGCTGACATAGCTTTCAAATCTGCATAACATTAATGATGTCAAGACGCCTGATGCTATAATTTCAAAGGTTTCTCTTAATTATTGTTTGTTTTTTCTAATTTGAATGAGTGATGCGACTTTTGTACCCCTCAGAACTAGCCCATTTTCCACGATTACAGTCTCAGCCCAACAGTGGCCACGAACTGTCTGCAGCCGACACATCCAAGGACAGAACAGTATCACTTGGTGATACAAAAAGTATCACTTTTTGGATGATTTTACAGCTTTAAATGACTTGCTATTAGCATCCATAGTGCCTGTGTCAATTTTAAAAATGTTATTTAGGTGCTTTTTAAAATCTGACCTGCTCAGAGAAATTGTTGATTATGTACAGATCAGATCAAAACTATAACTCTTTCCTTGAAGTTCTCTGAGGGTTGAATTTCCCTGAAATTCTCCTCACATACCTCAGTAGTTAGATCCAAGCACTCCCAAATCCAACCTTCACAAAGTGTTTAGTTTTGTTTAAAGCCACTGCAGTGAAAGGTTTGACTTCAGTGTCAACCCTAATATAAGTGTAGAAATTTAGTTTCAGCCTACCCCTGCCAACAATTCAAACCCATGCCCTGAAATGTATGAGCCACAAGTAAACCTGACTCTAGAGCATCCAGCAGGACCTCTCCTGTACATGCAGTCACTTAGAAACATGTGCCATTGGGGAAATGAGAAATATTTAGAAATGCCGAACAATAAACTATTAAGTCTATCAATTTATAAAATGGAACAGTTAATCACCAAAAAAGTGTGGAGAGGAAAAAAATAACTGTGTAACCATTGCAACCAAAGGAATACATCACATAGAAACTATATACTGTGTGAGGTTTTGCTATGTAGCCACTACAGAGAAAAAGCTACGATCTCCAAGCCCCGCCAATGCAGCAAGCCAAGTATGGCTGCAGCCATGCACTGGGACAGACTGTGGGCACTCAGTCATGGCTTTTTATATTTTACAGTCTTTGCTTCATGGAAACTCCCAGTGGAATTTCCTACTGGACTACTTGCTAGTTACATTTTGCTTAAGTAAAAAGTGGAGGTTCAAGTTATTCATGTGCAAACAGCTTCTCTAAATGCTTCCATTTAAAGGAACTCTCAGAATAATTTACTGCACTTAAACAGTCAGCAGAAACAACTGAAACTTTCCTAATCTGGTTACAAAACAATGGCCAAAATATCACACAGTCATTTAAAAATAACAGCTTTACCAAAACTAAATTTTCCTTTAAACCATTTCTAGTCAAAGTCTGCAAAACAATTAACTTGTAGATGATATTCGTAAATATGAAGCAAGCACTAAAAATGCTTTATTCAGAGTTTGTAAAGGCTTGCTTTAAGTATTTGTGTTTAATTATCACTGGTAATTTGAAGCTTGAGCTTTGAAAGTATCCAAGCTAAACACCTGTTTTTCAGCGCCACTGAGCTGCTGCTTATCAATTACAAATATCTTTAGAATAATAAACCATAAAGAATAAAAATGCAATTTTTTAGTACTTAACTATATATTGGTCCCAATAACTCTTAATATTCAGGGCTTACAACAGAACATGGCTGAGATAATACACAAACAGTTAAAAAGAATTAAGTAACCACATTTTAGAGATGTGTCTCCTGCAGCTAAAGTAATGCAAGAAAACCATTCAAATAAGCAAATAACATTGTTTACATTTACAAATGAAACATCATATGAGTATTTATTGATTTTTTTAAAAAATTCAAAAAATACATTGTAACAGAACAGAATGTATACGTTCTTCAGTGAAAGACAAAACTACGGTTATCATCTGGACCAGAATACAAATACATGCTAACAATTTAAAAATCATTTTGGGTCATTCAGGAAACATGAAACAAGCTAGCTGTTTGCAAATGCAGTAGTTATCTACTTAGTAAATAAGCCTGAGAAATTTAGCTTGCAAAGAAATTGGCTTTTAAACTCTTAAAGACAAAGAGCTTTCTAGGTTGAAATGGTGAAGAGACCTGTGTTGTGCACCTGACAGGCCACTGAGCCACTTCCCACAGAGATTCTATTCACTGCTCCACCTCGGCTCAGCCACCCATCAGCAGCAGTTTCACATCAATAACCAGGCTTATTCAAGCAAGGTGTTAAAAAGCATGCTAAGATGATGTAAAACCATCAGTTACATACACAGTGGATATATGTTTATAATTGAGATTCTTTACCAAATTCCTTGGTTTGTATTAGGGCCAAGTAAAAAGTAGTAGTCTAGTTCATGGATGAAACAGATTATACTTTTTGGCTCAAGGTAAGACCCTTTAAAAACAATTTCTACATAAGCATCTAGAATCAAAGCATGAAAAAAACCAGGACAAACACAACTAATCATTTTACAATAACCACATACTGTAGGCAAGTTGGAACCAAAACAGTAACATAAATTGTGCATCGGTTCTATGAAAATAAAGCATTACTAGTAGACACAAGCAATCTGACAAGATGTGAAAGTGAGCAGTGAGAACTCCACGGATTGAATTTCTTTTCATCAGAATTCATCTGTTTCTACTGCAGGCAGGTAACAAATTGAACTCAGGAAGACTGAATTCCTATTAGCAGCTTAACTCTACTACAGTGAGGCTGAGGCTTTTACCATTTGTTTCATTAAGAGACATTCAAACTAATGAAGCAAAAATGACATTTCAAAAATGAAGACCAAAAAAAAGCTGAATGTATATTTTAGACAGAAACAGTCTTAAGTTAAATCCACAACTGATGATATCTGATGTCATCATCATGGCTAGGCTTTGCGAACGAAGATTTGGGGAGGGCTCTACCCACGTTTGTTGCAAGCGTGTTGGATACCTGATGTAAGCAAATGTAATATATCTATGCTGCTTATACCAACAGAACATCTGACACTATTCCTTGAATCCTAGCAGCCTCTTTTAAGTCACTTCCCATTAACGCATACTTTGTAAATTACAAAAAAATCCATTATCAGGCATGCAAAAATTCCAACAGAAATCTCCCATTTCCAGAATTTGGTTATATGATCAAATTACATATGCTAGAGCATATGAAACCAACCTTCCAAATTAAACAAATACACAATTCTGAAAAGGGAAAAAACCCCAAACAAAACAAAAACTCAAACAAAAAACCTATGACAGGAAAAATATATTTCTACATATCTGGTCCTATCCTCTGATGGTGCAACACAGTAAAATGAGCCATTACCCATATACACATATAAATTTTCATGTAATGTGATAGGGAAGAGGCTTCCTTTTCCCATCTTCCACACCGCAGAAATGACTGGATGTACTACAGAGGCTGCCACTGTCCTATGAAATGTAGAAATTGCTGGGTGCAGGTTATCAGTGATGAAGGACTCATGCACTGACCCAGTATGGTTCATCTTACATTCTATAATATTAACTGTGATGGCAAAAACATTCTGCATCGCTCTGACACCAGGTCTACTTTCACTACTGAGCAAAACATAGTTTTCAAATGTCCTGATCTCAGTCAGAATAGGGTTAATTTTTGTAGTACTTAGAAGGGGGCATGGTTAGGACCCAGAAGTTATTCTACACCACCTCACATCATTGCTGGGGGTGGGGAGAAGGGATTCTCTTCCAGGGAAAACAGGGTCCCTTTCGGTCGAGCAGCATGGTGGAGGAAGTGGTCGGATGTTGTTTATTGTCCAGGGATTTCCGTGTGAATCCTTCATTTCTTGCACCCTCTGTCATTAGTATTGTTGTTTTTACTGTTCATTTTCTTATCTCATTGCTGTTTCCAGTAAATTGTTCTTATCTCAGCCCTTGATCTTTACCTTTTGGGCCTCCAGTTCTCCTCTCCATCCCGCCACAGAGCAAGGGCTGGAAGGGAGGGGGAGAGAGGGAGTGAGCAGCACATGGTTTAGAGTCGCAGTGGGAGCACTAAATTGGGGAGTACCATTCCTAAACCATGACAGACTTTTTTGGCACCCAATGTTGGGCACGAATGGTTGTGATAACAACTGATTTGCCCAGAGTGAGTTGGAAACAAACTTGATCTAAGGATTTGTTGTATTAGGCATAGAGCCACTGATTACAATGTTGCTTGGTCCGTTTATGTGCTTGTGGTACCTAACCCTGTATATATTCCCATATGTGCTGCTCACGATGTTTTTTTTCTGAGCAGGAAAGGGGATCAGGATTGCTTTGTTGCTGTACTGTGTGATATCAGCTTATGATATGATAACATCAAAGGCAATAAGGGTCATTTGGGATGTGTATTCAATGTTGTTCCTTTGCCTTTATCTCAGGTGCTACCTCTGGGAGTTCGTTAATAATCGTACCCAGTTTGAGGGGGGAATGGGAAGGATGATTTTCCCCAGCTTTTCACCCCTTCTTCCTTCTTCAGGCCTGTTACAACAGCTTCCAAGAATTTTCAATTCCCTTTGGATGTTAAGGAAAGCATGTTCTTGTTGCTATGTCTGCCAGGTCTCCTCAGTGTGGTCCACACCATGTTTAGTTAAGAAAGATTTCTAGGAAGGTCATTCAGAGATCCTCCCTGAGGGTGGACAGTCATGAATGGCATGGAATATGGGAGAAAATGGGCCAATTCTGGGGGAAATTATCTGCTCCAATGGCATGGAAGTTCACTCCTGAACAACTACAAGACCTTGATAAAGTGACAGATTACTTGCAAGGAGAATGCTGTGGCAACTCCAGAGAGGAGCAAGTTATTGAAATGTATTGAGCCCTGGCTACTCTTCACAGGACACAGTTCAATACTAGACAGCAGCCTCATGGGGAAGAGAAGGAAAGCAGACCAACAGGCACTGTGGCCACCCAAACTGCAGCAGAACCACAGGAAGCTTGCAGGCTCTTTCTCTGTTATGAGGAGAGATAAACAGATGCTACAGGTCTGTGCATAGGAGAGGACCTGGGGAGGGAGGCCAGTGAAGATAAAAAGCCTTGAAGAGAACAGGAGGAGTGTCTTTCTGAGGCAGTGCTTTTTGCACCACTGCTAGAAGTTTTTCCCTTGTAAGTCTAGTGTTCTCGACTTTGGAATAAATTTTCCTGAACTCCTTCCACTGCTTGGCATTTCAGGGGTACTTGTGTGTTATCTTACTTCACAATTAGGGAAAATTAGTCTCTCAAGGATGATCTAGTAGTGCACCTAAGCAGGTGGAACACCATGGAGAAAGGTATCCAGTACGTGAGAGAATTAGCTGTGCTGGAGATAATCTATAAGAATACAAATAACAAGCAGTCCCCTGTAGATCCAGATAAGGTCCAGTGTACAAAACCCGTTTGTACAGAGCATGCCATCATCGTACACCAACTCACAGGCATTGATGTCAATGAAAGAAGGAGAACAAACAGTGTTTCAGGTGACTACCTGACTCTGGCAACATGAAGATTGTCTTTTTCCTCCCTACTAACCTGAGCCTCAGCTGCAGAAAGACTGTCCAAGACTGCAGACAGATTCGAAAGACTCAAGAAAATTAGAGAAGAAATGTCCCATGTCCCGCCAGTGTGGACCAGACTCTCTTCTATTGGGAGCAAGCGCTCCAATAGAAAGCTTGGGAGAAAGAGGGTACACACCACCAGGTAACCAATGGTTCTACTTGCATGACCATGGAGAGGACATGAGGAAGTTGGATGGAAAACCCACCTCTACCATAGCAGCATGGACACATGAGTTGAGAGGAAGAACAACCACTCTAAGAAATTCTTCAAGGATAGATGCCACTCCAGTTTCCAGAGGGCAAATCATCAGAATAGGAGACCTGATGTTACCTCCGATCCTCTTGAACGGACCTCCAGCTCATATTAACAATGAGCAATGAGTACTATTACCAGAACTTGAGGGGTCCTGCCTCCAGCCAGGTGGAGGAAAGGGACAATCAGATCTATTGGAGTGTGTGGATCCAATGGCCTGGCACATCAGAACCAGAAGAGTATAAGACTTTAGCTGACATCAGCACACAATGTATCCTGATGCCGTCAAGATATGTAGGGGCAGAATCCATCTGCTGGGGTGACAAGGGGAACACAACAACTGACTGTACTAGAAGCTAAAGTGAGCCTGACTGAGAATGAATGGCAAAAACACCCCATTGTGACTGGCTGTGATGGACTCAATTGTTGTTAATGTCTTAAACGCTGTCAAAATCATAGAAAGACTTTTTGTCAAACTGCGAGGAAGCAACTGCCTGTCTGCGACAGCACCCCCCTCCCAAACATGCTTCCTGATCGGAATCTGGACTGTGATGGGAGCTTCAGATAAGACTATTGCCTAATTTTCTCAGGTCAGAGGAGAAGTAAACAAGGCTCATCAGGTGGTGGAGGAGAAGAGTTTTGGGTGTGTGATTGCGAAATCTCTCCACACCAAACCAAAGGAGTAATCTCCAACCACTCCCAGGAAGACCATGTACACACAGGACATTCACATGAGAGGCACCTGAGAAGGGGTCATAAACCATTAAAGACCCCAGACTCATTCCTGACATCTTCCACCACAAGAGGACTGCATGTGATCCAAGTGATGCAACAAATCCAGAGCCTGTCGCAAAAGACTGTAGAGCTTTTCCCTGCCAGGGGTGGTGCCTGGACATCTGAATGTATATTAATCCATTGGACTCTATGTTGTGTGGGACCCTCACCACCAAGAAGACCAGAAGAACGGAACGCCACTGGGTCCACAGAGTGGTGATACATTTTCTATTTTAATCCTTCTCTGTCACGCTCCTTCTTGTCCCCCCCATCCTTTTTCTATTTCTGTCTCTCTCTCTTTCTCTTAAATAAAATCCATACTATTGACTCTGGCAAACAGTCTCATCTGCACCTTAATTTGGGCAAAGACATTTCTAATAATTTTAATAACTGGATCATAACACTGGCCTAGGGGCCCTGTGCATCCTTGGCACAGATTACATCAGGAGAGGGTCCATTTCAAGGACCCAAAAGGGCTTTGTTGGGCTCTTGGGATAGCTACTGTGGAGACAGAGGAAATCAGCTGAATACCTTGCCTGGTCTCTCAAAGAACCCTTCTGCTATGGGACTGCTGAGGGTTGAAGAATAGTTACTGATGGCCACCGGAATGGTGCACTGTCAGCAATACCGCACCAACCGAGACTCCGTGACCCCCACTGGTGAGATGATTCATGAAGTGGAGAGCCTGGGAGTGGTCAGCAAGACTTGCTCACCCTTTAATAGTCCTATATGGCCTGTGAGTAAGTCCACTGGGGAGTGGAGACTGAGAGTCTCTCAGTCTATTGTGGCCTGAACAAAGTCACATCACCATTGAGTGCTGCTGTACCAGGCATGCTGGAACTTCAGTACAAACTGGAGTAAAGTGGTGCCACCATCAATATCGCTAATGTGGTTTTCTCCATTCCCTTAGCAGCAGACTGCAGGCCACAATTTGCTTTCACCTGGAGGCGTGTCCAGTACACCTGGAACTGACTGCCCCAGTGGGGGAAACTCAGCTCCACTATTTGCTGTAGACTGATCCTGCACTGGAAAAGGCTCCAGAACATTTGCAATACATTGATGACATCACTATGTGGGGCAAAACAGCAGAGGAAATTTCTGAGAAGGGGGAGAAGATAATCCAAATTCTCCTGAAGGTTGGTTTTGCCATAAAGTAAAGTAAGGTCAAGAGACCTGCCCAGGAAATTAAGTTTTAAGGAGTAAAATAGCAAGATGGACATTGTCAGAATCCAATGGACATGGTCAACAAAGTAGCAGCTATGTCCCCACCAACCAGCAAGAAAGAAACACAGGCTTTTCTAGGCGCCTAGGGTTTTTGGAGGATGCATAATCCAGAGTACAGTCAGATTGTAAGCCCTCTCTATTGTGAAATGGAAGAAGAATGATTTTAAGTGGGGTCCTGAACAATAAGCTTTTGAACAAATTAAACAGGAGATTGCCCATGCAGTAGCCCTTGGGCCAGTCAGGATGGGCAAGATGTGAAAAATGCACTCTAAACTGCAGCCAGGGAGAATGGTCCTTCCTGGAGTCTCTGGCAAAAAGTACCCAGGGGCGACTCGTGGGGTTCTGGAGTGAGAATACAAAGGATCCAAGACCTGTTACACCCCAACTGAAAAAGAGATACTGGCAGCTTATGAAGGGGTTTGAGCTGCTTCAGAAGTGATTGTCAGTGAAGCACAGCCCTCCTAGTGCCCTGACTGCCAGTGCTGGGCTGGACGTTCAAAGGGAAAGTCCTTTCCACACATCATGCCACCCATGCTATGTGGAGTAAGTGGGTCACATGAGCTCGAATAGGAAACCCCAATCACCCATGGATCTTGGAAGTCATCACGAACTGCCCCGAAGGTGAAAATTTGGGACTATCATGATCATCAGAGGAGGAGAAGGTGACATATGCTGAGGAGGTCTCATCATATAATCAGCTACCAGAAACTGAAAAGCGATATGCTCTCTTCACTGATGGTTCCTGTTGTATTGTAGGGTAACATCAAAAATGGAAAGCTGCCAAATGGAGCCCTACATAGCGAGTTGCAGAAGCTATTGAAGGAACAAGGTGGATCAAGTCAGGTTGCACAGCTGACAGCTGTCCAGTTGGCTGTAGATATCGCTGAACGAGAGAAATGGTCAGTGCTCTACCTCTACACTGACTAGCGGATGGTAGCAAATGCTCTGTGGGGGTGGCTGGACCAATGGAAAAAGACCAATCAGCAGCACAGAGGTAAAACCATCTGGGCTCCTGAAGTGCGGCAAGACATCTCTGCCTGTGTAGAAAAGTTGGCTGTAAAAGTCCATCATGTAGATACACATGCACCCAAGAGTCAGGATACTGAAGAGCATCATAACAACAGACAAGTGGATTGAGCTGCCAAGACTACAGTGTCTCAGGCAGACATGGACTGGCAACATAAAGATGAGTTATTTCAGGCTTGTGGGCCCATGACACCTCAGGTCATCAGGGAAGAGATGCGACATACAGATGGGCTCATAATCCAGGGGTGGACTTAACCACGGACACCATCACCCAAGTTATCCAGACTACAGACTACAGCTCTACAGGCTCACAATGGTAGAAACAACCACTGGATCGCTGGAGACGCATCCTGTGCCTTATGCCACTGTCTGTAACACCATTTGGGCCTTGAAAAGCAAGTTCTGCGGCAACATGGTGCCCTGGCGAGAACTGAGTTGGACAATGGGACTCATTTCAAAATTAGCCTTATAGAGACCTGGGCCAGAGAGCACGGCACTGAGTGGGTATACCATATTCCCTATCATGCATCAGCATCTGGGAAAGCTGAATGGTACAAGGGACTGTTAAAAACCTCATTGAAAGCAATGGGCAGTGGGACCTTCAAACATTGGGATACACATTTAACAAAGGCCACTTGCTTAGTTAACAATAGAGGCTCTACCCATCAAGCTGGCCCTGCCCAATAAAAACCTCCATGTACTGTAGAAGGGGATAAACTCTCCATGGTGCATATGAGGAATGCATTAGAGAAGATAGTTTGGATTAGTCCTGTCTCAAGCAAAGGCAAATGTATCCGTGGGGTTGTTTTTGCTCAAGGATCTGGGTGCACTTGGTGGGTAACGCAGAGGGACGAGGAAACATGATGTGTACCTCAAGGGAATTTGATTTCTGGGTGAGAACAGTCTGTAATGTTGAACTGTGTAGTACTGGTTGCTGAATGACACTGCCTCTGTATGCCATAATTACCATGGACAATGAGGATGGACTGCTCCAGATACACCAGTTGTGAGCTCCTGATGCAGCTTGCAATCAGCCAAGAGCATACCAGCCCTCCTGCCCTGGGAGACATCTAAGATGGATGGAATCCACAGTCATGGACTAAATGAACTCAACAGACATCTTGGAGGGACAGCCATTGACTCTGGAAAGAATACCTGTGCTTGTGTATATGTGTCTGTCTGTCTATCTATCTATCTGTCTATCTATCTATCTATCTATATGTATATAGTTGGAAGGTGTAGGATTTGGGCATGTCATAGGGTGAATAATGCCCTGGTTCCAGCCAGGAGACTGTTAATTTTTGCAGTACTTAGATGGGGGCATGCTAGGACCCAGAAGTTATTCTACACCACCTCATATCATTGCCAGGGGTGAGGAGAAGCAATTCTCTTCCAGGGAGAACAGGGTCCCTTCCAGTAGCATGGCAGAGGGAGAGGTTGGATATTGTCTGTTGTCGAGGGCTTTCCGTGTGAATCCTTCATTTCTTACACCCTCTGTCATTAGCACTGTTGCTGTTACAGTTAGTTTTCTTATTTCATTGCTGTTTCCAGTAAATTGTTCATATCTCAATCTGTGATCTTTACCTTTTGTGCCTCTAATTCTCCTCTCCAGTCCATCACAAGGGAGGGGGAGCGAGCAAGCAGCTCATGGTTTGGAGAGTCTCAATGGGAGCACTAAACTGGTAAGTACCATTCCTAAACCACAACATCAAGTTACTAATAAGAAGTGCAGGGTGGTAAGCAAAGAAATTAATAACCCAGCCTAGACAACAAACACAAAGGTAAGGTGGTTCATTGGTACCTTCTGGATCAGAGTCGAAGGGAGAAACCAATGCCAAAGCAGTATGTAAAGCTTCTAATTTGAAGAGGTGAAGACTCTCAAAGAAGTGCAAGTAAAAGGCATAATTTAAGCTTGTAATTATTTGAAGAGAAGACAAAGAAGAGAAAGATGAATGTACGGAAGGAACAAAAAAGAGAAGGAGGGATGCGTATATTGGTGCAGAGTTGTATCTCCCGGACCCAGAAACTGCCTCGGACACCATCTAATTTTACAAGATAAGTTACATGCATGCCCACATTCAAGAGGGCAAGAGTGAAACCTTGATGGCAATGCTACGATTCTGGCTGAAGAGCTTCATTTTCCCCCTCCCATACCTGAAAGCCTTGAATCCTTGCCAAATACTCCAGTTGTTTTGAAGGCTGCACTGTAGAACAGGGGGAAGCGGGAGATACTCCTTTTAGACCTATGGCTTCAGCAGTTGGGGACGTTCCATTCATGAGAAGTTCCCTGGCAATCGTAGCCGTGCTATTTGTTGTAGGAGATATGCTGAAGAAAGAGCTGGAAGTCTGGCTCATTTCTTTGGACGACAAATAGCTTACAGTGGTACCAGGGGCTGATTTGTTGCGGCTTGCTTCCATCTCTTGATAAACATCAGGAGAGAGATGGAGTATTCCCTTTGGTGCTGAAAATAAAACCAAAGATCATTCTTATTACTCTAAAATGGGTTTGACACATATATAATTTTCATTAATACATTTTACAGTGAAAAACAAAGTAAGAATTTAGAAGCAATACCTTTCTTTTTCCAGTAACTGTAAATGAAATGGCATAACTTATTTAGAAACAAAGCAGATCTGAAGCGCCCCTCTTTTTCCTCTTCCCCAACTCTTTTTTAAAAAGTTTAAATCTGTATTTTAACACTGTGGCTAGCACAGAATACACAACCTGAACAATGTTTTGAGACCTACAAACCATGAGGAATAGATCCTACTTCAAAATAGTAGCACAATCACTATTTACCCTACATTTTTCTACCTCCTTTCTGATAAAGTAATTTAAGCTGTTTTTTTCACAAATAATTGAAACTAGTCTGTATAAGCACCATTGCCACCAGAAGTAGTTTTAGTTTTCTCTCCCACCAACAGCTGCTGTTTGTATTCTCCCGCTGCTCTGTTGCTTATGCCAGCACCAGCACCTGTAGGACCATGTAGGGATGTTCATGAGAATGAGCTGTTGGAGGCAGAAGGGCAGGGTGGTTTCTTGCAGTAGCAGCTCCGCCTGATGTGCTGGCTTAAAGTGTTTGCTGAATTACTAGGGCAGCCTGTGGTTAAAAACCTTTAAGTTGCCCTGCAACCACATTGTTACTGTGCTAATGACTGATGTGACTGACTGCTCTGCAGTGAAGAGGAATTTATTTATTTATTTATTTAGCTCTATATACGGCATCCTATAGTTTGCAAATAGCTCCTTGCCTTTGAGAATGTTTAAACTGAAAAAGAAAAGCATATATGTGCCATCATTAATATCAACAGGAGTTACAATGAACATTAAAAATACATAAATTTATTTATATGAATTATTTTTAAATATTTTCAGATATGTAAATTAGGAACAATGTGTCTACATTTCAAAATTTTAATACATTTTTAGAAAATATGTCAACCTAAACTTGTTTGGAAACATGAGTACATACTTGATCAGTTTTGCTGATATTCCTGTGTCTGGAAATGTGCAGAATTAAGTATGAAGTTTGCTAGTTTTCTTATACAATGAAGCATTTGTTGGAAACACAACTAACCAATTAGCTGATACAAGAGGAAGACTTTTTTCTTATTATTAATACATCATAAAATGAGCTTGAAATGTGTAATTTCTTATTAAGAACATACTTTAATCTTCTAGCATATATCTGAAAATAACATGAGTGAACCTGAGCCATATGGCATTTCATTCTAGGGATAATAAACCTGTTTGTTACCTGATTTAGTAATCCCAAGAGAAATCAAAGGGTTCAATGGTTAATTCACTTGCAGCACATATTAAATTAATTTCAGAACGTAGAATAAATTCAAAGAAGAGAAGGAAATTAATTTCCAGTACCTAGAAAGGATTCCTCTAATACTAGTAGGGCAAGTAGTACTTTTAAATAAAATGTCTACCACAAGGAGAAGACTCAGAAAACATTACCTGTAATTAATGTCCTCATTTTCAACTATATGGTGAAAATGGAAGTTCCTCACTGCCGACTCAGCAAACTGCTTACAGGTGAATCTTTTAATTGATTTACTTGCACATTTGGCTTTTAAATTCATATTGCTTTCAGAAATCTGGAACATCTGCTTATACCATTCACAAAGACATATCTGTTATTCACCTGATTGCTCTCCCCACCTACCTCTGTAGGGCTGGGGAGCTTGGTTGGACCCTGAACTCTAAGAGTGTTTTACCCAGTTTAGAACTGGCTCCAAAGCCAGTACACTGAACTCCAGAGCTGAACTCTAGAGCTAAACACAAATTCAAGACAATTGTACTCAGAAATACGTAGGACAGGATCCCTAAAATTTCTTTTTCTCCATCTGGGACAATTTAGAATATAATATTATAGATAAACAACTGTATAAATACACAGTATTATTTTATGGCACATAATCATTATATGATAAGACAGATTTTATACTCTTTTCTGATGCTATAGCCTCCAAGGCCCACCACTGCTCATATTTTTAAATAGTCTTATACAAGATATGACATTAGTGAAAATAAAAAAATAGATAATACAGATCTTGATATCTGATGTTAGCTTACAAAACCAAACAGCAACAATAATAGAGTGGCAGATGTTCACCACCTCCTAAGAACTGCCCACTGTAAATCTGATTTCCCACAAATATTTCAGAAACAGAAATGAAAACTGAACAAAAGATAAAAGTCTACTTGTTTAGAAATAACATGATATTAGCCCCCCCAATCAATTTTAGAAAAACATAGTACAATATTAACTTCAAAAAAGTTTAAAGAAGTTTAAAATCAAATCCAGTGCTGCAGATGTCTGTTCCATTGATGTAATATTACTTAAAACAAACATTTTACATGCTTTCTCAGCCATTTCACTGTTTTTACATGATCCACCCAAATATCTAACTGCTGTCTGGAACAATGGTTTGGAATACTTCCAGATTACTAAGCTTTCTAAATGTTAAAATAACTAATATGCAGCATATGATGAATAAAAAGATATTGAGCCGAGTACAGCAAATGCTCCTAAAGTACTGACTTTAATGGTGATGTTAAATTAATAATAGTACTTTTACACTTTGCAACACCTTACTGCTAAAGACTTCAAAGTGCTTTATAAGCAATAATGAATTCAAATCATACATTGGCTCTGAGAGGCAGATATTATATTAACATCATTGATTATCTCTGGAAACAAAGTAATGTAATATTCTAGACATTACATTAATATAGTTGCAAGATATTAACTTTTTATATTCAGGGCCTATGTTTCATGAAGCTTCTTACAAACTTGTTTTAAAAAGCCAATAAAAACTTGGTCTCTTCGAAAACTTCTATCAAAAAATATTAATTGTAATTAATTTTCTATTTTTAATATATTACTGAGGATTTTTTAACTATTATTTCTCACTGTTGCGTGCTTACTTCAACTCAATTGTATTGTAGGAACTCAACTGTATTGTAGGAGAGTGTATAAATATATTTAGTTGCAGTAATAAAGTTATAACATGACAAGGAGTACAACAACAATAGAGGATTAAGTGCAAGAACAAAAGAACTCTTCAGAAATTATCTCCATGAGTCTTCTAACAATCAGTTGATTAAAAAACATGGGAGAAAGAAATACTATCCTCTAACACCTTTATGCATGGCAGGAGGACATCTCCAGGTGAGTGTTTTCATCCTCTTGTCAGTTTTCAGCAAAAAAAAATAAAAATTGGACTTTTCTGCCCACTAAATATTTATCCCAAACTAACTTCACCATATTCCAAAGGTAGAATTGTAATTACTAGGAGTCACAGGATCTGTAATAGACCAACAACATTGTACCTTCTGCTGGACATTAATTTAGAGGTAGATTCATGAAACATGTTAAAACAATTTCCATTTATATTATTTAAACCTGTGGGCAAATGTGCTACAAAAATACACAGGCTAGCTATGCAACGTAATTACTAACATTTGAAAAGCATGTCCTATTCATTGTTGGCGGTAATTGTTAGCAGTCTCTCACAATCTTCTGAAGTCTATGAAAACACATCAAAGACCTCTCTTACCTAAGAACAAATTTCTTCATCTTCCACTGTCTACTTTTGCTGACAGTACCAGATAACTGCAAAACAGTTTAGACTCCAAAGCAAATGTATGATTAACATACAAAATGGCTCAACTATCTTTCATAAGCCTTCCCCTGGAAATGTAATCTCAGTGCTTTACACCTTTTTTCATAGCAGCCATAGCAGAGGTGGTCTTCAAAAGTTCTGTTTGAGTGGTGTTATTTTTATCGCTTATCCTTTCTCTGTAGTGTCCCCTTGGCTGGGAAAACAGGGGGACCTTTCTACAAAAGGGTCCTCCACTGTCTGGAATTCATGGAAAACAAAACTAACCATCAGAGGAACTTTCTGCATGGGGAATGGGGTGAGGAAGGAGAACAACTGACAATATTACCAAATGAGCCTCAGTGTAATAAGACTGCAAAAAAATGGAGTTTACTGATACGGGGACAGTGACAAGTTACCCCACCATGGTGGGCTACTAGATTAAGAAAAGTTCAGAGTGATGACAGTGTGCCCTGCATGCTCACAGGTATTAGTGTCTACACGGGTACCACTGGTGACTCATTTCTAAATTTCTGCTTCTGTCAGGAAGACCAGAAAACATCAGGAGTTGAGATTTCAGTTCTATCATTCAGCTCCACAAGATGGCCTATAGAATCAGGCTTGTGTTGTCAATCTGCACATACAGATATATATATGTCTGCATTAATTTTCTCTTTTCTACTTGACCAAGTATCACGGGGATACATTTCTTCTGCCTTCGCTCAATAACTTCCCCTGGTTCAAGGTCACTCATTGACTTTTCATGTTTATGAACATTCGGTATACACGGTCTAAACCACAACTTTCTCCCTAGGCTCTTGCTTATCCTATAGGAAAGGTATAGTTGTTCATGCGTCAGAAGCAGTGTCAGCTGGTATATGACCTCCCTCGACACTGCTGAAGAGCACATGTTCTTCCCTGCACTACACTGAGTGACATGGCACATCAGCATGAAGGAGTGCTTTCATGTCGTGTGTAATGAGGCAGAGTAAACCATGATATAATTCTGTATGTGACACACTCAATAAATTAAGTGTAGCACCCCAGTATTTAAAATAACCCTTCACTGGATGAAGGAAAGACTGTTCATAAAGAAATAATCAGTATTTTTGGAACTCAATAAAATATTCAATGGAAAATCATCAAAAAGCTCTTTCAGATTATGCTACCTGTATTCACATTGAATAAAGCCTTCTTATAATGTGCTACTTAAATTACAGGGTAAAATCTTGTAGTAAGGCAATAAGAAGGAAAGCTTAGAACCAGATCTCATCCTGACTTCACAATTTTGTAAGTTAAAATGGACAAGAACTTAAGAGGCATGGAGGACACTCACATGCAATAATTATTCCCTAGAACTGGCAGGTTCTCAACACGCCCTAGAATATGGCCCATTACAAATCCACTGACAGCAAAAGAGAGAATTTACAAAACCAAGTAACTACTTCAATAACAGGACTGAAAAATGTAAATATTATAATAAAAAGATATTATCGTTTTATACTCACTCACTGTAAAAGCCTATTTATATACTAGAATATTTTCAAATTTTATTACCTCAGTAGGAACTCAGAAAAGGTCAGTCAAACAATTGAAGAGGCAAATAGTATGGCCATTACGTTCTCAGCAATTGTCTACACACAATCTTGGCTTGAAATACCAGATGCAATCATTACCTACTTAACATAGCTATCCGTGGTATTTCTAAGTCACCAGCTACTCCAATATTCAGACATGAAAAAATGTTTTGTCATTACACAATGTCATTCAATCAAAAGATCTTTTCTACATGACCCTAAACAAACCAATGTTATATAAAGCCACTCATTAAAATACTAGTTTATTTAACCTTAAAATAACCATGACACTGAAGTAAATACTATTTAGTTCTCCATGAAGTCAGGTTGTGATATCTTTAATTTCACTGGACTATTTTCTGTACAGCCAAAATAGAAATTGCATTATTGAAGAAGACTTGAATTGTATAAATTTCTGCAACATTTGGCATTTAATTCTTGTGAGGAAAGTCTTTTGAATTCTCCCATAGTTTTACTCCTGCTTGGAAACATAAGATTTTGGTAAAAGTAAAACCTAGTGTTTGCAGTGGGTGATTTCCACAGGATATTCTATGAAATATTTCAAGACAGATGAAACATCTACACTGTAAGTTTCATGTGGTAATTTCTGCATCACATTTTTCCAACAATATGTCAGTGTACCACTTAACCAAAGACTAAGACGAAGCAGGTTCAGAAAAGAACCAGTCTAAATGCAGAAGGAGGGACAGTTATTCTTATCAGTAAAGAGGATCAGCAAATTTGGAGCAGGGGCAAATCAAATTAATGAGCTGGCAGATCAAGCTGCTTGTAAAAGCTGCAAGAAAGTGATGTTTGTGGGGATAAAGCAATTAGGAGAGTGCCTAAGTGCAACTGCAGGTGACCTGTGCAGGCAAGACTACTATTCATTAACCAATTAGGAGGGGAATGAGAATGGTGATGATGATGAAAACAAAGGCATGACCCACACGAAGAAGAGATGAAAGAATGAGCAAGTCTACTAGACAAGGAGAGAGAGGTTGCTGAAGCTAACAAGGTCAAGGGGGCCATCAACAAGCACAGCATAGGTATGAGTGAAGATGAAATCAGAGGAGGAGAAAGCGGTGGGGGAGTGGAAGTCATAGGGACAAGACGTTTGATGTAAAGGAAAGGGGATGGAGGAGAGAGTGGAGAATTAAGTCTTGGTTCTGACAGCAATAAAGTCTCAGTTCAGGCAATTCAATTTTTCAAGGACATCATTATCCCAGACTAAGGGTGAGGTACATGGTGGGTTCCAGACTGGGAGGAAGGGTACAGGCAAAAGAGAAAAGACTTTAGAAAAGTGAAAGTATTTAGAGCAACACTGTATTCAGGGGAATTATGTGATCCAGCTCGATTTGATCAGCTGAAGACAGAAAACCAAATGCAGATAATTTGCAGAACTACATAATTAAATTTGAATTTGAGAGTTAACATCAAAAATGAGCTCTGCATTTCTACTTCACATGCATATTTTTTCAAAGGAATAGGCTAGAAACGTTGAATAAATGTAATTCATATTGGAATTTTAGGGGACTGGGAAAACAAAAAGAAATCATCTGAAATCATCTCTACCCACAGAGCTGGCTATCTACAGTCATGGTGGTTGTTCCCTCTTTATACATTTTATACATCAAAAGTTTAATGGTTAAGCAGTCTCCTAGAAAGCTGACTCAAGTTCCTTCTCAGCCTGTGGGCATCCAAATCACAAGCCTCCCAGCCCAAGAGTATGTTCCCTACATAGGCAAAATCTATACTACTCAAGAACCAGGCAGTAGGTTGTTTGCAACACTTTAATCTGTATCTAAAATATGCACAATATCTGTAAACTAGACAGAGAACACCAGAATACACATCTGCATCTTCATTCACAAGAGCTTTAATCAACAGACAAACTACAGATTCCTTTAGATCGGTCCTTCCCTGTGGATTTCTTGCATTTTAACAGCATCTGATTTTTCCTTTTTTTGTCTGCAAATCATATTAAATACACATCTCCCAAAGGTGGCTGCCATTATCCCGATTACCCTGCACCCCCTAAGTACTCTCCTTCTCCTAAATAGAAGGAAACAGATAAATCTAAGTCTCCCAATGTTCTGGCCATATGCTTAAAACACTAGGCACTTTATAAATACACACTGAACTCTAAACTCAGTAAAGAAAGAACCTCTGAAGATGCAAAACTTGCAGGACTTCAAACACCTAACTGAGCATCTCAAAAGGGAAAACATGGGAAAAGGAAGAGGACCACTGCAGTTGTCATCTTACACTCCAGAGTTGTGCTCAAATCCCATTCACACACAAAAACGCTAACTTGGCTCATCAGTAGTTCTAAAAACAGGAAGTAAAAAACCCCACATTCCCCATTTTGTTAATATGAGGTGGTTTTTAATATTAGGTGGTTTAGAAGTTTTTTCAACTATTTCCAAAAATACATGCAAGTTGCATTTAATTGGTTTTATGCTGGATAAAATTATTCTCATCATTAGATGAAACTGAAAAATAATAAATCAATTATTAATAACGGCAAATACAACATGGATTTCCCAGCTTCAGTAATTCAGGGAAGAAACAAAATTGGAGAAATCTCCTTTGTTTCTAAATTTAATTTTCCCTTCAGTTAGAAAGAAAATTTAATTAGAAAATTAGCACATCAACTCAGGAGTTACAAAGGCAAGGTATTTTTCAAACATAACCAGCTGTGGTAAGAGACTCTAGATAAGGTTGTGAGACAGACAGAGTGCAGACAAGTGGTTCAGCTGATGAAATTGCCCCAGTGATGGTATAATGTTCACCTGACTGTTTGCTAAAAAAACCCTCCCAAAACAGAACAAAAACCACCAAAATCAACAGATGGAAAACTACCGTTCTGTGCCCTGTGTTTCATCAAATAAGTGGTGTTGTCAATACCTTTTACTGTGGTTTCTATTCAGAATGCCAAATAATTCAGCAAATGTTTAGTGATGTATCAGTCTACCTCCTAGCAAGAATGCATTATAATTGACAATGTTTAGTAAGCTTGGAAGCAATTCAAAAGCCAAGTTCAATGCAACAGTAGTACTCAGAGAGTAAAAATGCATATGATCCACTGCAAATCACCTCTGAAATATACCCAAAAGAATTACATATTTCAGCAAGATATAACACACATAAATTCCAATTAAAAATGTCTGAATTACAAAACTAAAACTTTATTCCCAAACTGTAGATTTCCATTACTATTCATGGAAATATGGGAGTATTAAATTATCTACTGGAAGTTTTCACCAAAATCCCCAGTTGAAAAATAAACATATAGAGGACTATAAAAATGTCTTTATAAAACTAGTGAGAGCTAGAACTACAAAGTTCACACGAATTCTGTTTCCTTCAAAACGAAGATGCATTAGTATGTAAAATTTCATAAATACATGATTTATATTCTGTTTATTTTCTCCCAAAAGCTAGTGAAGAAACAACTGAGTAAGAATCTGAATGCTACCATACAATTAGGGCTTACAATACCACCACATATTTTTGTATTTTTTATATTTCTTATATCCTTGATCTATTATTGAAGTAGATTTTTAAAAATACTAAAATAGATTTGATTTACAGAAAAATCTCAATTTTTCTCATCACAAACTTAAGAAACTCTTCAGAATATCTATTTGCTTTTTTATCTCCTTTTTAATTTTTTTTTATTTTTTTGTCACTAAGAACAATTGTATGAGATCAAGTATCTTTGTTCCTTAGGAGATCATCTGCTCCTGCTGTTCATTTACCATCTGAAATCATAATCATCTGTTGGTGACAATCTAATCATCTTCACAGTAACTAATTTTGATGTCACAAACAAATGGCTATGATTTCAGGTGGTGAAGTAACAGCAGGAGCAGATGCACTCTGAAGAACAAAGACTAAAGTCATGCACGAATCCCTAGTAATAAAATGTTAGGCAAGAAAAACAAAGAGTCTGTCCTGCACAGAGAGGTAGGATTGGCCTGAATGCATTCTTTTTAATTAACAGTTTTTCAGTACTTACTTTGTGACTCCCAAAATTGTTGGAAATAGGTAAGGGAAAAACTATACTATAAAAAATCAAGGGTAGGAAACATATAAAAACAGTTATGGTAATTTTTTTTTCCTTGTTATAAATATGATATTAAAAAGCACTATTATTTTTTACTTTTATTTTTATATTGTTCTTCATAGCTCATCTACAGCTTCTCTAGAACACATACCATAGGATGTGTGTGATTACCCCATCCAGAAACATAAAATGAAAATATGTTCCCATGAAAATGCACTTTGCATTAGGATTGTTTATTTGTTTCATGTTTTGTTTTTGTTGATAACTGCTTAAGTCAAATCCAGAGAGATAAATGAGCATTCTGTTTACAGTAAACATCTTCTGTATGGGCTAAAAATGCTTCTGGTCTGCTCATAGTCTCTCAAAGTCTCTTCCAGAAGCATCAGAAAAAAAACTCAGTGAACATTCTTGCCATTTCACATGTAGAAAATGTCTAAGATATCCCAAAACAAGGAACAAATAGATTCATGTTTCATCTTTCTTTAAAATTGTGAAATGAAGAGGAAAGGTAAAGAAGTGAACCTGTGGGAAGAAGCTTTGCCGGTGAGTAGGAGGGACAGAAGTGAGGTTTGCCACAAGGATAACTGCAAAAGTAACATGATAGAGGGGAGCAGGAGAAGTTAATTTTCAAGAATATTTAATAGGGAATACTAAATATATATTGAGTGAGTAATTAGGAGGATACAGACTGTAGGGTTATTTCTCAGCAAAAACAAACTATATAATAACAGTGCAATGAAATCTGTTCTTCAACTGTACTAAAATGCAGAACTGTTATGATTTTTGATTTTGTTGTACTAAAGTATACAACTTCCCTTTACTATTCCAGTTTTATTTGATTCAGAGGAAAACAGTGCATTATGCGTACAAAGAAAGGGAATCTGTCTGCAAAAGCGTGGAACTTGTTTGGAACTGCCTTAAACCCTGCACATCACAGGTGCAGGAGAGATTATGCATGTAAGTGATTTCTTTTATTCAAAATGAGAAGACACTTCTACTTTCCTCAGTTCTCCTCGACCACAAAGCTCTGAAGTTATCTTGGTCTCAGGGGCTTAGGGGAAGATCAGTGGGTGTGCACAGGGAAAACTCTTAATACTAGCTCTTCTTCAGGATTTTTTATGTATTCCCTATTTGGGAAACTAACACATAATACTCTACTAGAAGCAGAGAAGGCAAAGTGTTCATATGTAAACATGTACTGGCAGACCATTCCCATACAAAACATTAGCACCATTTATATAAGTAAACATGTCTGGAAAACTAGTGAGAAATGTCAAGTAGTACTGCATAGGTCTTCTCCAAATGCAGGAATCCTCTGACCTCAGTCACATCCTGAAAAACAGGTCTCTTCATAGAGCCATTCTGTAGGAAGGTATCAACTGAACTTACTGGTTAACTAAAAAAGATAGAAAAATATTCTGTATATTTGCGACAGTTAAGCTGTAAATTTTAAAGAAAATACCCTAGAAGAGAAAGGCCTCTCAGGAGGTGAAGAGTTAAAAAAATCAGTGAAAAAAAAGTATATCCCTATTGACAACACTTCGGGTTCAAACTGCTCCTATTTTGCAAGAAGATAGTACAGTCTCATTGAAATAATAAATGATACTGAAAAAATCTATTCAACATCTTTGTTGGTGACATGGACAGTGGGATCAAGCGCACCCTCAGCAAATTTGCTGACGACACTGAGCTGTGTGACACGCTGGAGGGAAGGGATGCCATCCAGAGGGACCTTGACAGACTTGAGATGTGGATCCATGCAAACATCATTAAGTTCAACACAGTAAAGTGCAAGGTCCTGCACCTGGGTCATGGTGATCCCAGGCACACCTACAGGTTGGGCAGAGAACTGGTTGAGAACAGCCCTGTGGAGAAAGACTTGAGGTGATGGTTGATGAAAAACTCGACACAAGTTGGCAGTGTGTGCTCGCAGCCCAGAAAGCCAACTGTGTCCTGGGCTTCATCAAAACCAGCATGGCCAGTGGGCCAAGGGAGTGGTTCTACCCCTCTACTCTGCTCTTATGAGATCCCATCTGGACTACTGCATCAAGCTCTGGGGTCCCCAACACAAGAAGGACATGGAACTTCTGGAGCAAGTCCAGAGGAGGGCCGTGAAGCTAGTAAGAGGACTGGAGCACCTCCCCTATGAAGACAGGCTGAGAAAGTTGGGGCTGTTCAGTCTGGGGAAGAAAAGGTTGCTTGGAGACCTCATAGCAACCTTCCAGTATCTGAAGGGGGCCTATAGGGAAGCTGGAGAGGGACTCTTCGTCAGGAACTGAAGAGGTACAAATTGGTACATGGGTACAAATTGAAAGAGGGGAAATATCGGTTAGATATCAGGAAGAAATTCTTTACTGTGAGGGTAGTGAGACACTGGAACAGGTTGCCCAGGAAGGTTGTGGATGCTCCAACCCTGACAGTATTCAAAACCAGGTTGGATAAGGCCTTGAGCAACCTGGTCTAGTGGGAGGTAACCCCTGATCTTTAAGGTCCATTCCAACCCCTTACCATTCTATGACTCTATGATACACTTTAATCACCTGATTATTATTAATGTTGCCTCTAGATTAGAACTCTCAAGAAAGGGGTTAAGAGATTAAGCACAGTGGTTTCTGAACAGAACCGTTAGAAATAAATGCTCTACATTTACTGACATGCTAGCTACAACTCCTTTGAATTCCAATTTACTTTTAGATCAGAAGAATGGAAATGCAGGTATTGTGCATTATAAAAGCATCCCAGAATGAAAACCTCTTTCTGTACTGCGGCCTGTGGTGGCTGCAAAAAGTTCTGTGAGCATGCCAATCTCTGAAAAATAAGTTAGTTGGTCAGCACAGGTTTAAAACATAATTTTGTTGATCTTGGCTCCTGTTGAATGAGTTTGCCTTTGTGTTCTCCTTCTAGATTTGGATTTACGCGTATAACTGTCAAAGTTGTCTTGTCAGATGAAGCCTGAGAAAGGGATTGTTTTTTCTCTTTCGTGTAGCAGATGATTGTGGTGTCATCTATAAATATCTTTGCTACAAGACACTGCAAGTATAGAAGAGAAAAGTTAGAGATCTTATTCTGCTGTCTTAAACTCTAATATGTTAACATTTGAAGATATTAACATTTAAAGATATTTCACAGGCCTTGACTTAGAGATTTTGACAAGACAAACAGAAGTCATCTACAAGTATGGATACAGGTTGATGAAAGAGCTGTAAGGAAGCAATTAATAAGAAGTCTTAGATCCTGTAGAATACTTCCTTTCAGGGAAACGCAATGGTATGTGGTGAATCCAAGATCACTTTAAATATTAGCAAACTGTTGTGTAAGTTGAGGCACACATAATTCCTCCGGTCTTGTGACTAGGAAGACCACATATATACTGAAATACCTTAAAACCTACGTTTAGGACCATGTCTTTCAGATGTACATAGGCAAAAAATAGAAGGTAGCTCATGTGTGTATCCATCTCTAGTACAATCCTTAGCTGAGGGAGATAATGTTTGGGACTCTGAAGTTCAAAACTATACACAGTCCTAGAGAAAAATCCAGGGCTCATGAAAAAGTGAAGGAAGTACTATTTATATTATCTATACCACTTTAAAGGTAAAAATCTAGCTATAAAGTTACCAAGTTCTATCCTATTCTTTACCTCTTGCAGTGAAACCCATTTCAGTCTTCACCAACAAGGTTTCTTGGGCCTTTGTGTCTCTTCCTTCTCTCAAGGAAGAGAGAAACTACCAGTAGTAGAACCTGATCAGAGTCAGGAATGCCTTGAGAAAAGACAGAGCTCAGCCCATGTAAGTCACAGAATCACAGAATCCCAGAATCCCAGAATGGGTAAGGCTGGAAGGAACCACAGTGGGTCATCTGGTCCAACCTCCCTGCTCAAGTAAGGTCATCCCAGAGCACGTGGCACAGGATTGTGTCCAGATAGTTCATGTATATCTTCAGTGAAGAAGACTCCACAACCTCTCTGGGCAATCTGCTCCAGTGCTTGGTCACCTGTACAGTAAAGAAGTTCTTCCTCTCATTCAGGTGGAACTTCTGTGCATCCATTGGACCAAATGGGATATACCTTAGCATGCTGAGTCAACCAGCTTATATCATTGTGAGGCCACTCTCTGTTGTCTTTAAAAAGTCATGCAGATGCCTGGAGAAAGGCATCATCATCAAAACAGGCAGGCTGGTCAGCTGCACTCTAGTCCTGGGAAAATCATATAGTCCTCTTAAAGCCACTTGTGGTCACACAATGTGACTGCCTTTTATGATAAAATGACTGGATTTATGAAGGAAGGAAGAGCATTGGATGTGATTTACCCTGGCTTTAGCAAGACTGTTGACAATATATCTCCCACAGCATACTTGTCCCCAAGCTGTGATGTTAAAGTCTGGGTAAATAAATTACTAGATGATGGAAATCTGTTTGGATGGTGGTATGCTTTGAGAGACCTAATAGCAGCCTTCCAATACCTAAGAAGAGATTGTCAAAAAGATGGAGCCAGGCATATATACTGAGATATATAGCAGAAGAACAGGAGATGATAGTCATAAACCAAAAAGAGATGTTCTGAAAAGAAAAAAAATTTAAAAATTCAGTGTGAATATAGTTAAGCATTAGAACAGGCAGCCCAGAGAAGCTATGGAATCTCTGTCCCTGGAGAACTACTAAAAAGACATGAGCAACCTTGTCTGAACTCTGTACTGACTACGTTTTGAGCAGGCAGCTTAGATGACCTCCTAAAATCCATTATAAACAGAAGGATTCAATGATTCAATGAGTAAATAAAAATCTCCTTGTTCCTGCACTCATTCATACCTACATTCACACAGAGGACACTCAGGAGTTAATTCATCTAATTGCAATAAAAATCCTAAAATATTTAGAAAAAGCATTTCAATTGTCTCAAATACTCCAAATCCTACAGAGAGCAAGAGAAGTAAGTATAAATACAAATTCAGAAAGCAATACTTACTGTTATTCGTTGGCTCAGAAAACCCAACATTCTGGCCATTCCAACTCTTGTTTTCTCCAAGCTGAAACAGGTAGAAAAAGACAAATAAATAAAGAGCAAACTACTCCCTAAACAGAACATTTCTGTTTATAAATTTAGTTGAAAGATTCTAGAAAAGGATGACTTGGGATTGCCACATCCAAGTGGCAAAATTTTGCTAACACATCTTAATTTTTGTCTAAGGTTATTTGAGTAATGTACCCTTCATGAATAAACATTAACAACTATTGCCTAACACTGAAATAAAAATGTTTCCCCAAGGATTAGGCTCATCTAAATAAGTTACCAAATCAGACCTAAATAAAATTAAATATTTTAAGCAGCTCTCAACTGAAAACACAAACAGACAACAGAGAAATTACATTCTAAAACTAGAAGACCCTAATAACTGCCTACAAAGGAATGCATAAATGCTATAAAGTACTTTGGGTGTAATTTTATAATATTTATTTGCTGGGAATCCATTTAGTTGTTGAAGTGGAAGCAAAAATGGTTGCAATTTTCCATTATTTTAATATATTTTTGATGAAGCTAATTGTCCTCAAATTAATTTTATTATGTTTAATACTGGGTATTACTCTGACATGGAATAGGGGAGCAATTAACAGAGTTTCAAAATGAGGGCATCACTGAAGTCTACACAGTAAATAAGATGGCAGTGTTCTAGGTTTATTGTAGAAGTGGATAAACAAGTCCAAGCTTCCTCACTACTTAGGAGCTGTTGACAACCAGCTGTATGCATGTGAAACAAATGATCCTTTTCAGATTTCACTGGGATTTTGTATGCACACAGAAAACCTCGCAGCAAAGCAGGCTATATGCCATGTTGGCATATAAATTGTACAAAGCTGTAATCATTCCCTCTGGAATATGGGGTTGACTGTAAAGTGGAAGAGATGCAAAGGGGGATCAATGAGCAGAAGTCTGCCTATGCATCCCAGAAGTTGTGTTAAAGCTGTTTAGATTACTATCATGCTGTAACGAAGAATACTAGATGATATGTTTTCCTTGGGAAAGAGCAGGGAAGAGCACACTATGCAGAGCAGCTATTCAAATGATTGTTTCCTTGCTTTTCATCATCATGTACATCCAAAGTGCTTAGAACCTTGGCATTGTGCAATGAAAACAGGAGATATATAATGGAAAGAGAGGACAGGTATTATAGCTGGCTTTTAAACTGGTCACCCACCTCCATGCACTTCAATTTCACATAACTTGTTTTATTCATATTAGGAAGCATATATGTCTATTGGAAAATATGGGAGACAATAGTTCTTCAAATGAATAAGCAACAGGAAAGCTATAAGTATGTTTGCATTTACTGCTGTTACAACAGCATGGTTGTGTTAGGAATCCATACTATCCATCCATGATATGATATCAGCACAAGCGCTCTGCTACAACATGAGAAGAACATATCCAACTCCCCTCATTCTTCTTTTTTATTGTTTATTAACTTGATCATGATGGGGAATTTAACAAGAATTCATCTATCAGAAAGTGACCCTTAATGCTGCTGCCTCACATGAATGCAATCTACTCCGTTTTTATTCTCTCTAGGAGAACACAAGTGCCAAGAAGAAACAAAAAGACAGAAACATGAAAAAATTATAACAACTCTCCATTCTTATCCATGGAGCTAAAATTCTGACAGCTGCAAAAAGTCTCCCAGTGCACTTTCAAATTGCTCTCCTCAGGGCTCTGCACAAACATTACTGATTTCCTCCAGGAATAAGACTAGCTCAGAAAATAGCAGAGCCTTTACTTTTTTTTACCTAGATTACCTGTGCTGCCAGCAGCACCATGCATTGCTCTTGTAACACTCTTAGGTCTTCATTAAAACAATGAATACAGCCACTATTTTTTTTTTAAAGAAAGGAAGAATGTAATGAAAAGACTCAGGGAAGGAGGGACACTGAGGAAAAAGAAGTTGCCTTTTCTATTAAAATCATCAAAAAGCACACAAATGAAATTGTCCATTTAGATGCCAACCTGCTACATCAGCCAATCTACACTAGGTCCCATTTTGGATTCAAAGAGAGAAACAAGTATATTCTAATGGTGTACTTTATTGCGTAATTTATATGGAAGGAATTTTTCAGCGTTCAAATTGATAGAGATCTAAGGGCTATTTTCCCTCTTCTCCACCACAGTCTAGTTAGAGAATTAGAATGCTTTAAGCTACACAAACTTGTGCATCTCCAAATATGTTCAGTCTGTTATATACAGAAGATAAAGCCAGATGTTCTAGATATTTTATGTCCTTAACCCCAACAAAGCTATAAAAATTTGTTATGATCTTGTTATGATACTGTCACTACATAAAATTTGAGTAGTTCACATTTTTTGGATACAGTAACATGTTTGTTCATTGTGTTAAGAATAGTATTAGGCCACTATATGCTATTCTACCAATCCTAAAATGTATACATCTGCAAGTATGTAATTAGATCTGATTTTCTAAAGGTAATGCACTTGTAAGTAATAGTTTAATAACTGTAGGGAAACCAAGCAGCAGCATCTCTTTTTAGCCCTCAATTTCTTTTAAGGATTTCAATGTAACCACAAGTTTCCACTGCGTAGAGCTCTCCAAAGCAACTATGTTGTGGGCTGAATTTTTTCAGGTTTTATCTCTGGAAAATACTGAGTAAAATTAGTTCAATTTAAAATCCAAGAATGAAAGCCTATGTTTTCCTACTAGGGGAAAAAAAAAGTTGACTTCTCTGTTTTTTTCTTGTTTTTCATGAAAGCCCTTTGGCCATACTGACAGTGAAGAAAAAGCTGAAACTTTTATACTGTAGAAAGTATATTCTACAGCAAAAAAGTGTCAGCACTCTGGTGAAAATGAACTATCATTTGACTCAGTCAGAACCCTGTTTTTAAAAGGCTATGTCTGCACAATGTGTTCTCACTAGGAACATCATTTAGCTTCCAAGTACTCTGTTTAGAGTATTTCACACCTGTCTATGACTAAGACATATAGTGAAGAGCATAGTGAAGGTGAGTGTGAACAGCATACGTATTGCTGCTACTCTCAGAGGAGAGGGAAACAGAAGGAGGTGGGGCCAAGTAACCAGCACAGCATTTATTTTTCCTGGCTAGAAGTACTGAACATATAGAACAGAGTACCTTCATGTATATACATATCAGAACGTTCTGTTGACCTGAGCTAGCTAGTGCAGTCACAATAAACATGCAAGAAATTATCAAAATATATACATGCAGTGACTGCATATGACAGAAGTTGCTTAGAGTGGCAGCTTAGTCGAATACCTCACCAAATATCTTTTCAGGATACAAAAGGCAAAATCTTTAACACCCAATTTTGGTTACAAAATCTCTTATTAATAAACACAAGACAAGAGAGGAATGCGAAATTACACATAGTTAACATGGAAACACATACCTGCAACACATGAATTTAAAATGCAATTTCTTCTCCATAAAAAAAAAAGTGACACACATTTTCTTTATCAGTCATCAAATCTGAAAAGGCCATTCTTTTTCTGGAATGCTTTTAGTGCACATGCAATGGGAAGATAAACATTGACTACCAAGGCTATTTCATGTATGAAAATTACTAACATAGTTCCTTTCAGTGCTCTCATGGATGCCCAAAATGGAATAAAAGCAAGAGGCACATTCATCCTGATTTGTAAGAGGAAATAGATGCACACGTCACATGTACACTTCTCCACACACCCTATTCCATGGAACTACCTTTCTGTTCCCAGTAACTCTTACAGGAGCAGAGACTGCACTTACTAATAGATGTGGCTATAGAGCTGTAGCTAAACAAAGGCTAATTTGTGACAAGCAACTCCCTAAAATAGGGGTTGCACAAGCTTAAGTTTCCACTCTTACTAAGTGATTAGCTGATACAGGCTAAAAATTTAGACAAGGGTAAAATACGGGCATCGTAACAATTGGTTCTCACCTTTTCTGGCTGGTCTTGAAGAGGAGTAGAGGCTTTGTAACCCAGCTGTAGCAACATTGCTTCTGCTGCATTTCTTTTAGCTATTTTCTTGTTTGGGCCTGTTCCAGTAGTAATATCATTGCCTACTTTTACCTTAAAAAGAAAATATTGATCATAATCATGACAAATACAAGATTCCTTAATATCACCATGTAATACACCTGATCTATCAACTGCTGTCAGTTCTTCTGATGAAGATGCAATCTTGAAAGAGTAAATGTAGTGCAATGTGGGACTACAGTATTAGTTCACAGAAAAGAGCTTGTTTAGATTTTTCAGAAGGTTCCCAAACTCATATCAAACAGCCATATTTTTCTGTATCTCAGTGCTCATGTAGTTGCCTCTCTCTTCCACTAGCCTCTTGCGTCAACCCCATTATGCCTGACGAACTTCTCCCCCACCCTTTCTTAACACTGGAAGTGCCACAGGGTCTGTACTTCCTCTTTCTTGTAGGAGCAGCAGCTCCCCAGCACCATCAGGACAGTATCCAGAACAATGGAGAGACAAATAGTGACCTGGAGATTTAAATGAGAGTGGTTTCTAAGGAAAGATGAAAACCATATTTGTATTCCTCCCACTTGGTCACACTTGCAAGGAAGATGGGGCTGGGACCACTTACACCTGATTAGCTTTGATCAAAACAGTCTTTGGAAAGAGGGCTCCTCGTTGGACCTGTGGTCTGTACAGCACAAAGGGTTTCTGACAAACACGATGCCTTTCATAAAATGAGGAGAAATTAAAGCCCTAAAATAAAGACAAATTGTAGACAATGGATAGCCACAAAGTGTGCGGCTCTAACTTAGTCCTTGGCTTGGGTACCATTTTTAAAACTTCTGGAGCTGTATGGGTCTGGTTTGTAACATCAGCACTGTCATTAGTATCCATTTATGCAATATTCATAGCTCTTTGATAGGTATATTTTATTCTGTCCATTAAGCCCTTTTATTTGCCAAATTGTCTCTTAAAATAGTGCACAGTTTCAAAAGCGTGTCAAAAAAAAGGAAATCAAAATAAAATAAAAATAATAAAACAGCCAAGGTGATCTGAACAAAAGAAACCTCAGAGGTCAAAGACCCAAAACAGCCTGGAAGGAGCTTTAAAAAAAATGCAAAAACAGGCATACTAATGTTAAATAAATAATAAATGTTATTTAATAGTTTATGTTATTAAACAATGCTTCACTTTCCTCAAATTATCATATATATATTTTTTTCCTAAAAGTTTAAATTCTTATTTACTCAAATACTTATTAATTCTAAATATTAAGAAAAGGATGAAAATAATAATAATCATGACTATTCCTTTAACAAATATATATATAATTAGGCAAAAAGTTTCAGCTACCGAAGCCAGGAATATTAATAATCTTGAAATATAAACCTTATCTTCTATGCAGTTCACAATAACAATTAGAAAATAGCCAATCTGCTACAAGTTTATATGCAATAAAATTGAGGGACTTTAATAGGACAAGACAAAATGATAATTTATAACATAGCTCACAATAAATCAATGTGTTGCTATTTCTCAGACCTGTAAAACTGGTTTAGCTATTATTATAACCTCTATCAAGGATTAAAGGTCTGACTACAAAGAGAAAGATCTTTCTGAAATTAACTTTGGGAACAGAACACCAACTAATGTCATCAGAGGTTTTCTTCTGTTTATCTAGTAGCCAGGACAAGTAATTGGATCCATTTCATCACATCTAAACTTGCTCTTTGTGTGACAGATAAAAATGAACATATTATCTCTGGATATTTTACTTCCACATTCAATTAAATTAAATGAAAACATTGTTTAAGTAGTTTATACAAAGGTTTTTTATTCTGATAGGGTTTTTTGCATGCCATAATGGATCCACTGAGACTTCCTGAAGGCAGTAGAAGCAGCAGTACGATTTTAGTTTGAAAATACTGCAAAAGGGTGAAAATGGAGTTTAAAAGTATTCATAACAAAGCAACTGTTCTATGAAATTTCTTTGACTTTTTTTTCACAAGCCTTCTTAGATAAAAGGAATCTTCCACATGTTCCCTGCTTTTAAGACTCTTTTTTTATTCAAATTAAAGATCTGAATTCCTCCAGCAGAAAACTAAATTCTCAACCCATTTTTCTAATACTGGGCTGTGTTACACTGTCCTCTTCTGAGGCCTCACACAACAACCACTAACTGTGGACAGTCCCATGGGGGTTTAAGCACAGGAAATGAGATTGTCTGTGATAGAATTGCTCTTTTTCAAATAATTTCAGGTTTCACAAAAAGTCGTAAATGCAAGATTATATTCATGAAAAGGATTCTGAAACAAAAAGAACCCAACATCTTTTGCTTCAGAGAGAAAAATAATAAATCATCAGGAAAGACCACTGAGGTTCAAGAAAATTAAGACTGCTAGACTATCTTCATAGACATGAAGGAGGAAGTTACAGATTTAAGTGAAAACATAACTAATTTTCTGGAGAAGGAGGTGCTGGAACATCATAAATTCTGCTTCTGATCAGAAGTGACATTTTGGTGTGGTTTGTAGACAACAAGTCAAAACATGTTGAGGTATGCTGTTCTGAGTTGTTCCGGCACAAAATTACCCTTGAGTGAAAACACAAAGGCACAGAATCCTTTCCTGTTCCTAATCTTTCTCAATCTGCTGTTGTGCTATCTAACAAAATATCACAGTTATATTAAATTTTTGTACATGTTCTTAATTTAAATATGAAAGAAACATTAATGATCTACTGTTTCTGTATTAGGTCCAGACAGAGGACAGCTAAAACACGTGATAGAAGGCTTTTCTTTGTTGTATTTCAGTTATGAGCAAAGCCAAAAAGAAACTGAAAATCTGAATATACTTACAACACTATTTTTTAAAACCAAAATGCTTGGTAATATGGAGATATTAATATCCATACTTCAGAATACTAGTTATTATTGCAATCCTCTGATCAACAACAGCCTAATTTTTTTTTTCCAAAAGACAAGTAAATAAATCATGAACCATCAGAGATAAAACCAGCAAAAAAAAATATGGAAAACCACTACAAGCAAAGTGCCTAGAAGGCACGTAACCAAATGGCCATTTGTTTCACCAAGACAAAGAAGAAAGTTTAGACAGGCTTTCTGATACTGTATTTCATTCTTCTCTTGTATAACTGACTTTAAAGCAAAGAGCTAAACATAGGAAGATCCACTTCATATTACGCCACCATCTTGCTTGAGTTTGAACAAAACAAAGCAAGTCCATTATGTCTAACGTGACAGCAAATGATACCTGCATAACAAACTCTCGACGGCGAGGCATTCCTCTCTCTGAAAGAAGAACGTACTCTGGCTCCTTCTCCTTTTTGGCCTGTTGGATCTGAGCCAAACGACTGATGGGATTCATTCCTTGACCATATTCTGGTCCAGTCTAAACCAGGTTTAAAGAAGAGAACCATTATTTCAGTATATATTATACAATTAGTACCCTGCTTCAATAAAACATTTACTTGGGTTATCTCTTTAATACTCCCTTTGAGAGAATAGGAAGTAAATTTGTAAATAATTTTCTGATCATGACACAAAAGATAAGAATCCTCAGGCTCAAAGCTGTGGAAAAACGTGGTCTGATACAGCTGCAGGTAGTGTGCATACCTGGCACCTGCAAGCTACAAATACCCTCATCTATCTGTGGAGGTCCTTATGAGGATGGATGAAAATCAAGCAGATTCATCAGTCAATTATATCTTATTGCCCTACTTCTAGGACCCTTCGCCCCAACCCTTTAAAATAGGTTGCACAATGCTGGAACATGCATTACACTAAGAAGAGATGAGATTTACAAGAAATCAAAAAAGATTTATCATATATAATAAGGAAGCTTCCTCTCTCAGCCTTCCTGCTTTCCTTCTTAGCACCCCTGCCTTCCATTCTACAGTGCAACTAAAGGTGCAGAAGGTTTACTCTGTGTGTCATGTGAGTTTAGCCTCAAAATACTTTTATAAAGTGAATGGCTAGAAATGTTGCATGTTGTGAACCACCAACAAAGTATTTCAAATGCTTAACAGACAATAATCCTCACAATAAAATGTCAAAATGTACAGTTGGTGAGGGAATTGATCTGATGGGGGAAAAACAAATGAACTGACAAAGTCGTCTGTCCAAGATTACAGAGAAAAGTGAAAAACTACAATCATTACAAACTCTCCGGTTCTGGAATTCTTTTAATGAGTTATTGCTCACATGGCAAATGCTCTCTCAAAGGAAATAGCTATGAAAATATTTGTTTGTAGATCTTAGGAAGAAGAAATTAAGACTCACAAAAATTTAGCTGAAGTCATATTTAACTGATTTATATACCATAACACAAAGAAAGAACTCACAAATGTAACTGGCATTTGAATGTAGAATTGTTTTTATGTTATTGAGTTATTTCCTTTTTATGAAACCATTTGTCAGCTAAGAGAAGATGAGCACTCATGCTTCCTTGAGCTTCTCAAATAACAAGCAGTGTTCCAGAACCTGAAGACATTATCAGCAACCGAAGGCAAAGATTAGAGAGGGATATTATATTTAGAAAGCTGTGCAGCAAATCCTTGTAGTGTAACTGCTGAAGTAGTTAGAGAAGATGTAGGTGAAAGAGCTAAGACAATGTCATACACAAGGGCAGCTGTGTGGGCAAGAAGCCAGGCAGAGACAAAATGCAGAGCAGGCTAAATAAAGAGCCAGCCATAAGATACAGCTTCATAAATATATATACAAATAAAAAGAAGTTTTCGTTGCCACTTTTTTGATGCGTAAAACACTTCTAGGTTAAATTGAAAGAAATGAGCACTCTGAAAGCATTTCAGAAGTCTGGATATTCGAAAAATAAAAACCTTCTACACATTCAGCTTATTTTGACAATTAGTGTTTCTTTCTAACAAGGCCAACTTTGGCTAACTAAATTTAAGTTCATAATGGTAAGTGGTATATGGTAATGTAAGGGATTCTTACATTATTATACCCTTAGCACCTTTCTTGAGAAAAACTTTCCAAAATGAGAAAGCCAAACCAAAAGCCTTTTCAGATCTGCCAGCTTTAAAGCTGCATTAATGCTAATGGTTTTCCATCAAATAATTTTCCTGCCAATTTTTTCCTAAGCGTTTTTGAGTTAGACCCCCAGAATCTTAGTAGGAGATAGGTATCTAATTAAAGTAGGTTTTCTTGAAAAAATCATTGACTCTGTTTTGAAGGCAAATGAAAAGAGGAAGGTAATAAATAAGTCCTCTGTACATTTTCCAAACCCAGTGTTGCAATCTCCAAAGTATTTGCTTATATTAAAGGGCTTTTCTGGTGGTTGCTCCTTCAGAACTCTGTACCTACTTGGTACACTCACTATATAGATTCCTAAGGGTCATACTTTTAGTAAAGTAAGTACTGAAGCACTAAAGTAGTACCCCCTGTATTTACTATTTCATGTATCTCTCTCCCTTGTCAAACTGGGGAGGGCGGAAAGCCCAGGGAGAGAGCCACTACATATGCTAGTAGGGCCTCCCAAAGGAGATGATGCTAAAACTTCGCATGGCTGTACAGAGCTGCTTGGAGGGCTTGATCCTCTACTTAAACTTGATCCAAACCCTTGAAGACTTCAATGATGTGAGCTATTTACAAGCCATTATGTTTGAAAATTCCACAGCATTCTCAGGACTTAAAAAAAAGGCATATTAGCACAGGCAAACAATATTGACACTAACAAGTAACTGTAACAATATAGACAGAAAATGACAAATAAGCCTTTATTGATTTTAAATCTGACTCTTTGTGAGCAAACATCCTTAATTCTGTCAAAAGTGGACACGTACCTTCAATATTGTTTTTGGACGCTTTTTAAAGTAAAGTTTTGGCTTTTCAATCACAGGAAGAGGAGGAAGTTTCTTAAGTTCTTGTAGGACAGCCATTGCAGCGCGTTTCTTTGAGAGTTTCTTACTGTTGCCTTCTCCTTCTGCAGTGAATTCTCCTACTGTAACTCGTGTAACAAAGCTCTTCATGTGCGGAGGTCCACTTTCTTTAATCACCTTTTAAGAGAAATTGAGTCAAATCACCCTACAAGAAGATAACTTAATGTTTGAATCTCTGCAATGAACTTAGTACTAATGCAGTTTTCCTGCTAACTGAAGGTATTAGATGGGTTTTCATAAAACTTGGACAAGTATTAATGACAGTATAAGATTTGAGGACAGAAAATTAAGACTAGCTAGATAAAGCAAACCTAACCACTATACTCAGTGTTTCACAGAAAATACCATAGATCTATATTTTTTCAAATATTTAAAGAATAACACAATATACAACAATAATTCATATTTAAACCAAGGCTGCTGGTTTTTTCCCTTGCAAGGTGCTTCACACACTAAAGAAATTAAATCCATGAAGGTCTACCAGGCTTTAGCTATTTCTTTACATAAAACATATTCAAAACTGTATTTATATGGCAGCTTATTTCAACCTGCTCATTGTTTTTCTATTATCATTGAAACATAAGATGTTCACAGTTTCAAACTTCAGTCTCAAAGATTCATATTTTTATGCTGTCCTAGCTGCAGGCAGCATGCCTGCTCTCTACTCTTACCTTGCCAGAGTACACAACTCAGAGTGATATCCCACATATTCAAAGGGTTGACACAGTTTTGCCTCCATGATTTCAGCTGTCCCTTCCAGCAGTACCAAAAGAAATTACCAAAAGAGCTACCATAACTCACACAAAAGCCAATCATTTCTGAAAAAAATTTATTTATTCACTCCCTTCTGAACATATTCAGGATGACAGTGAGAAAATCCATGTGAAGAAGTACTTCTCAACTACTACAGGGCAGAAAGAAATTAATGAAAGCTGTACCTTCCTTTGGCTCTTTTTCTGTCTTCACTTTCTCACACACACACGCATTCATCTCCTTTTAGAAGGCTGTACTGTAAGGATGCACTCATCCACAAATCACAGCACTGCAAGTGCTAGGATAGCCATCTCTTCATGTATGCACCATTTACTGGTCTGGACAATGTCTATCAGGAATTAGAGACCTCATTTGGGAAAAGGTTCAGTTATTTTTGTTTGATGGGCGGAAGCAGCTACCTAATTTAATCTTTGTTATATGTAATATGTATAAGGAGACAATTAGAATATCTGACAGGCATCTCTTCATAATACCTTCAAAATCAATATAAATACCAATTTTTTTCAGTAGATGGAATTATATCAAACCATTTGTTGAAGAAGAGTAATGCTTGAGTGCAAGGGAACTGAGGTAAAGGTGCAAAGGCCTTCTTGGTGTAATAATTATAGTTTTAATGTGCTGAAACCTTCAGTCTTAATATTATTACAACATGTTTTGTATTAAAGTTCTTTTTATCAAGGTCGTGTCCCTTGCATTATTTAGTTTTGCTGTTGCACTGTAATGAGGTCTCCTAAGGCTTGTATTTCTTTTTTAAGCTCTCTTTTGTGGCAACTTCAGCGAATACATACCATTGCATATATCTATAAAAAGACATAAAACGAAAATTAACGGACAACTTTGTCCACATTTTCCCAGAATATGGTGACATCTATGCCAGCATGGGATTTTTCTGTTGTAGCCCAGGAATGTTCCCACTCTGAGACTCCAGGTAATAATTTCAGAAGTGTTTTCAAGATTGCCTCACTTGAAAGTTGCCCACTAGTGCTTCACCATGAGAGAAGGCAGCAGTGTTTTTAAGGAACTGACCCACACTGAGCCACGGGATGCTGCACTGCATGCACCAGAGCTGGGATGAGCCCAATTCCAGGCTCTCCTGCTCTCAGACACAGCTGAACACCTTCATTGCACTGCAGCATTTCCAACTCTGTTTTACAGACATATCTTAATCCATTCCTGTACATTGCTATCCATGTATTACACCATGGTGTCTGTAAAAAGTCATGGCTAAATTAACCTTACTAAGGTCCTTAATCTTTTTGTGGTTCTACTAATACCATTATATAGGTGTTTCTCTTTACATGCAATATATCATCATCATGGCTAGGCTTCGTGAACGAAGATTTGGGAAGGCTCTATCCACGTTTGTTACAAGCGCGCTAGTGGCTAATGAGGCCAATACGAGACAGACCTGTCCGATTGCAAAAGGCACAGCAGAAAGACTCCTGAGGTGGTATATTCTGCAAGACACGGTTCTTTCTGCGTTGTCTTTTCTCCTCGAGAGTGATCCTGCGTGCGTTCTCAAAGGAAGCAGCAGCATTATAGATGGTGTGTCTCCAGGCCTCCCAATTGGAGGCCAGAGAAGACCAGTTATGTTGATCAATATGGCCAAGGCTGAGATGTTGTTTCAGGGAGTCATGCAATATAATGTATTAATAAAATATACAAGAATGTCTACACTGACCAGATGAAAAAGGACAAAATAAGTTGCTTAAGAAATATAATTGCTGAGTTCCTAAAATATTAGTTTTATACAAGTTTTCTCATATATATATATATATATATATAAATGCACACATATATATGAGAGCAAGAATGTTAATACAAAACCAGATTACACTTTCATATACACAAAAATATATTTCTTAATATAAAACTAATGCATTCTGGTGTGTTTTTAATCTTTTAAATTTTAAGTATGTGACACAAGGTAAATAATTGACTGGAAAACATTAAAAACTGTTTCTTTGTTAGTGTGTAAATGGAAAAAAGTCTGTGTTGTCAATGGAATGAATCCCATAGGATTCAGATGGGATCTGGATCAAGCTAAACATCCAAATGTGGTAATTAAGCAAAAAAATATTTACCTAACAACATTTTTGGTTAACCCCAGATCTTTTTACTCCACATGATTTCAAACAGTTGTGCTATGAGCCTTGGGACAGAAAACACTAGAAAGAAATTCAACCTTTGCTATCCAAGAACACTATATGCATTAGGACATTAAACTATTTCCTCAGTTGAAAGATACGACCTGTGGACCAAATCATGGTTAATTTAAAGCTGAGAATTTGATTAAGGGTGACAGTTCAATACACTTTTCTTTTTCTGTTCCATGGATTTAAAGAATAATTACAGCAAGAGAAAACACATGGGGCGAAAACACATCTAAGGTCAAATTACATCAAGAATGAATTTGGCTCAACTTAATGAATCATGCTGACAAATGTAAAACAGCGGTACGATTACAGTGAAAGAGCAATGCTGCTTCAATTATTAATGAGACTCCAGGTAGAAAATTCAGAGGATTACGACAAGATTAAATGGACATTAAAGAAACCCCAAGAAACAGAGGAGACAAAAATCGGATCAACAAACCCATGTCACCTACATCCATGTATCCGTGATTATTTAAAAGTTTTAAAAGACCAATACATTTCCAGGTGCTTGTGTGGCCAGACATATCAGATTTTCTCAGTTAAAAAAAAAAACAACACCTGGATGTCTGGGTGTAAAACTGCAGTGAGAAAGGGTGACCATCATGCAAAACCCAAAACCCAATTAAGAGCTACTCAGTAGTCAATCATCCAAAGCCTTAATCCGAGAGCAGAAGCCAGATAGGTGTGAGACTTCCTGCTGAGAACCAGTCTCCCAGAGTCAGCAATTTGGACTGCTGCTGGTTCAAAATAAAGAATGTCTGTCTTACTTTGATAAGAGTGGGATATAAGCAACTGTATCTCTTTTTCCCAGCAGACCACTGGACAGGGATGGAGGGGCAGAAAATCTGCCTGTTCAGGCACTCTATGCCTTCACTCCTGATACTGACAATGAAAAAAATATATTATTGTATTTGCTATTCTAAAGAAATAACACTACAATCCAAAGAAAATACTGAAAATAATATGACAATCTGAAACACCACAACATGTTCTAATATGAAGCTGTTGACCTCCATTATGTTTTCTAGGATCACCAACTCCTTAGTAACAAATAAGAAATAAAAAAAACATATATCTTGCAAAATAACTGAAAAATGCAAGACTTTAGCTTACTGCTAAAGAAGGAATAATAAGCGAAATGACCATTCTACAGGTACTCTTAACAATTCCTACAGCAATCACTTCTGTATTCCTTCTTAAAAACTGTTCACTAAGAACCCCACAAATGCCTAAGAGCAGTTGCATTTTGACTTAAAAGCTGATGAATCAAGGTTAGCTAAGGATGTGCCAGTGAAAAGTATGGAGTAAAGCTTGTTCTTTGTTAGAATTCAATGTTTCTCTTTTAGTTAACAATTTAATAGATATAAACTCCTTAAAACTCATCCTAAAGTTCCTAGGCAACTAAAACTAGCCATATTACATGAAACAGGATTGTCCATCCCTCATGCAATTCTGAGGGTATGCTTACATAGAACTTTACATATATTTATGATGATTACTTCATTACATAACAAAGCACTGTTGGAACATTGGCTAAAGCTTTGTCAGATGAAGAAAAGACAGATTATTTTATAGCTACCGCACACAAAATAAAAGCTAGAAAAAGCTTTGATGCCTGCCTGGAATAACACAAGACCATTTGTAAATAAAATCCTATTAGAAACATCAGATCCTGGGGATTACCCATAATTGCTTAGTAGTTTTATTGAAAAATAAGCCAGAACCAAGTTCAATCAAAACTCTATTTAAGACTGTCACCTTTACTTAGATTTAAAGGCAGGAAATAACACAAAACCTGTCAGGAGAGCAAGAAACTGTCTTTTTTCAATGTTGCTAACATTCTTTGGCAAGTGACACATTAGACTTTTCCTGTACTAAGTATCTCTGCCTTCATTTTTTCCTTACCAAATGCTCTCCCCTAAGTAAGCTGAAACACGAATGAAGTTAAGAAGACATTCAAAGCACTATCCCTCTTTTCTTTCCACCCTCTAAGCTACTCTGTCACCAGTGACCATACATCTTGTATTTTAGTGCACTGATTCATATGGAACTATTCCAAACACTTTTAAATATTTAAGGTAGAAAACAATGTGTGAAAACTGAAACTCTAATTATAAGCTTCCTTTTTGAAACACAGGCATGTGTTTCCATTATGCCTGTCTTATATAAGAGTTAGGTTCTTGGCATGTAGTGGCAAACTGATACTCCAACACGCCCCGACACCCCAGTTTCATCCTCAGATTTTACATTCTCTTAACTTTCTAACTAGCATGTATCACACAGACCATATATATGAAGCACAAACGCTTTTGTTATGCCAAGGAATTCCTTAGTCACAAATAGTATTCCTTGTCTTTGGCTCTCTGACCCACGTTATGAGAGATTTCTCAGATTTCTAAGAAGGTCCAAATAGCTCATTTGATGTTGGTCAATTCAGGGACATGGGCCAAACACGTCAGTAAGCTGCATACAGCACACTGTAAGGCATGCCACAGCTTAGTTTTTTTTGGTTTTTTTTTCATATGCAAATACATGCCTATACTTTAAAAGGAAAAAGCACTGGAGAAAATAACCATCACCACTATAAGCACTATCCACGTCTTTCATACATACTCAGTTTAAATGTAAAACAAAAAGCAGAAAAATCAAACATTAAAAAGCCACTTATATTAGCATTTTCTGCATTAAAAAAAACCCAAAAAACCAAAAAACCCCACCTTGGAAATCTGGTGTGTCCTACCACAACATTAGACTTTTACAAGAAGCTTTTGTAAGAACTTTCTCATCAGAAAAATTTTTCTCATCGGAAAAATTTAGTATCACTCATTCTTCCGTACTTACTTAACTGATAGCATTGGAGCTATTCCAAATATTCTTTATTACTTAAGATAAACAAAGGTGTCAGAAGCAGGTTCATAGATAAAATCATATGAAACAAACAAAAAAAAATCATGAAGGCTTAAGCAGAGATAGATAAGAAGTCAAACAGAGTGGAATACAAAAATACTCATGACTTTCTGAAAACAGCACATCAGAGGCAAAATGTTTCAACGGGAACTTTTCTAGTCCATGAGTGGCTATAGTTAAAGCAAAAACTTTGGCTAACTGTTTTGAAGATTATTTCAAATAAGACTGAGTGCGGCTATCAATTCCAATCCCACAGCCCTATACAGAAGATGATTTAACTGTCTTTCTGCCATCCACTTGTTTGCAACCAAATATTAGGTCTCTAAGAGTTCTGAAAGAGCATCTATTTTAATAGTAAAAAAATCAGTGTCTTAGACTCTGATACAGTAACAATTTTTAATTTGTCATTCGCATGAACATTAAAGTCATTTTTATAGTGTATTACTATTATTAACTGTCTGCAGTTGTAATGGCACTTTGTTTTAATACTTCTTTAGTAAACAGATAAAAATGTAACACATACCTCAAAACTGACAGGTATATTGCGCTTCAAAGCGATTTCAAACACTACACTGATCTCAGACTTGTTTGCATCTTTATCTTCTTCTGATTCTTTTCCTGTTTCTCCATTCTGAAAATGATGCATACATAATCATATCACAATTCTTAAAAGATAAAAACAATATATTATCCTTCTCCCCCAATTTCTCAAAGACTTTTGAATTCTCCTGCCAGGATGTAAATCAGCGCTTGTACCTCTATCTCAGCACCCCATTATCAGACACCTGCTGACTGTGAAGCCATATATAATGTGCTTATGCTTCATAACAAAGGAACACATATACATTAATTTTTCATTAATTATAGATGGCAAAATAACAACTCTGGATTTTAGTCTTATTGATGACATGGATAACAATTATCTGAATACACACTTGTGTCAAACATGATGATCAAACAAATCCTTCGATCTGTTTCTCAGTCGCTCTGTGGGTACCCCTTCTAAGCAAAGAAGAAATCTGTACTTCTTGGAAAGTACAGAAGACAGCATTTCTCTCAGAAGAAATTCAGTGAATCAGTCCCACACTTGGACTAGGTCACCAGGTTACAGGTGTCCTCAGCAGGTCCAGCTGGTTAATGGCCCCTCCCATCAACTTCCCTCTAGGAGTTATGACCAGTGTGAAAAGGTAGTGACAGAGAACAGTTTGCTCAACACAGAACATTATTTATTTATCCGTAGGAACATAACAAACAGAGAGGCAAAGAGATAGAAAAACAAAAGGCACATGCAAACATTATCCTGCCTAAAATTCAGCTTTGCTTTACAGTTCAGGAAATATTAATTTTCTCAGACAACAACCAGCATAGGGATCAGTCAGCCCTTTGCAACCACTGCCTTTTGGTGTTTGTCCCCCAGGCTGCATTTCCTTAGTTCTCAGAGGTTTCACTTTCAGCTACTTTCAAACTGCAAAGCTCTGAATGCTTCAAACTGGGATCTCTCAACAACCATGTAACCTTGGCCAGGCTCCTAATTTTTTATTAGTGGAGGTAAACTTCAAAGACACTTGGGCTGAATTAGGTGGATTCCTGCAGAGCTCCCGTCTTACATAACAAAGTCTGATCTAAATCATCAGCCACTAGCATAGCTACAAAATGCAGATACCAGAATTATAAAACAGCATTAAAAAAGCACTAGGTTCTTCACATTAAAATGAAACTTATCAATCTTTTATCTATCATTCATTACTCTTAATATTAATCCTTAAGACAATGCAGGACCAAAAATCCAGCACTCAAGTTACAGCATGCAGACGTGGAGCACTTTTTGTCTCATTAAACTTTTGAGTCTGAAAAAAGTCATTTACATCCCTGACATTGATCTGGAGCTAAATGCAAAACAAAAAAATTATAAAGTTTATAGAACCTGCTGAAAACAAAGGGTGCAGTGAAAAACAATAACAAAGGTAGTTAGAATGAAGTTATGCAGGACCTCTAGCTCATTTCACACACTGAAATCATAAATGTAGGTCATTACTTATAGGACCAGCAAAGCATTGATTAGGTTCACTGACAAAGATCAACAGAGTTAAAAGGACAATATTTAAAGGGGAAAATATATTTTGGAGATATAAAGAATGGGGTACTATTACTCTGTTAAAAGCCTTAGTGAGAATATTACTTGGTATTGTATTCAACTAAGTTTTGTACTTTATAAAGGACACTGATAATCAAAAAAGATGACAAAAAGAAGACATAAGGAAACTACTGATTAGAAAAAACAACCTTGCACTGACACAGTATGAAAACAATCAGTTCTATAAAAGGATTCAAAATTACTTTAGCATAATTTGTAAATATACATGGGGGAGAGATTTTTGATACCTGTTTGTCACATTTAGCAAAGAAAATACAAATTAAATAGAAAATGAAGCTAGGTGTATTCTAGAAGAGATACCTCACAAATTATCTTTGAAATGGGGAATAATCAAAACTGGCATAATTTACATAAAATAATATAATGCCCACTGGACTATCAGCAAGACTCCAAGTCAAGAATATTTAGGTTTTCTGGCTGTACTCTAGCTTAACCAGATATGTATAGTTTAAACTAGAAATTACTGTTTAAAATTTCATGATTAATACAAACACATCTGTCCAGAAAAGACCTTATTGTCCCTCCTGCCCTTAAAATTTAACTCCTTGCATATTTTTCCACCAAATACAGTAGAGAACTTAACTGTAAGTGGAGAAAAGAGAGGATCAAGACTTTAAGGCTTAGATCTTAGTATTGAGCAATAAAGTTTCAAGCCTTAGACATATGACTTCCCTAAGGATGATGAAATATGTTCAGGAGTGCCTCAGGCACTTTGGATTTAAATTTGATCCTCATTCCACAACTGACACTTTAATTGTAAGGCCTTTCTTAGCCCCACATCTATGAGACAGCAGAGGTGCTTTGGCAGACACACAATAGCTCTTTTGTGAAAGCAGGTTCACATTCGCTGCAACCCTGCCCTGTTGGCTGATTGCTTCTTGTTTCTGCTCACCTTACGCTCTTCTACATGTTTGTGCAATGAAGTATTAAGACAGCAATATTCCTCTTCAGTGGTTTAATATGGATAAAAGATTTTATCCTTAAATAAGTTTTTTTAAAAAAAGGGAAAAAAGGGTACCTTGAAATGAAAGAAGAATACACAGAAGTCTGCATTAAGTAAACACAGCTATGAAAGCCAAAAGATAAACCTGTGTATTTCCATAGATCCCATTCTAGTCAAATTCACTGAGTTACTAATGGGATTACCAGATGGGTACGAGCAGGTCTGTCCTTGCTCCCCTCTCTGCTCTCCTTGGGAGCACAGTGGCAGTGACTGGGGAAGAAAGAAGCTCAATCTCATAATGTAATCAAGGCCAGTCAGAATCTGATGTGTACTGGTTCTGATCCATGCACGATGTTTGAGGAATGATGAATCAATCATCTTCCACAGGTGACTCAAGACGGTCAGTTTTGCTGAAGGTTTTACTGAGCTGGACCACGGTCCGTGGTGAGGGCACATACCACCACTGCATAGCAGCCCTGTGTGCATTTCACATGAGCAGCAGCAGGGAGAAGCCTGAACCTTGTCACCACAAAGCCCTTAAATTCTATTTCAACCAGCCCCTCGTTCTCTGGAGAGCTACTCTCAGCTCCACAGGATGCAATGCTCTGTACTCCCTCCATCATGATCTAGGCAGAGTTACCTCAGCCTGTTACCTCCAGTCACCCCCAACTCTAAACCATGAAGTGTCAGAGATGTTTTTTCATGATTCACCTGCAACCAGCCCACCTTCCCCTCAGCATAACCAAGCCACAGAGGTTTTCCTGGCTGAGGACTTGATTTAGTCTCCTACCAAAGGACACTTGCTATTGAGATTCTACAGGATCTCAAGTGGTCGTCAGCTGCTGCACCAGAAACTCACAGTTCTCCCAGAGGTCCTGCAAGTACTTGGCTTCTTTGATTGGGAAATATTATTATATTTGTCCTTTCAATTTACAAAGATTATTCTGAGAATAATTTTTCTGTTAAATATTTTTTAAAATATGACACAATGTTTTAACTTTTAAGCAGCAATATACACCCCTTATAAATGTAGCAGTGAGAAAGCCAATTATTTAAAAAGGTGACTAAAAGCCTATAACCAGGTGATCATCAGACAGGTGATCAATAACTGCCAATGAGCTCCATCAGGTTCTTAAGTACACTGGGGACAAGCAATTTCAACTGTAAAAATTGCATTAATGGCACAACACATATTTAAGGTTAATAATTCATTCTCCATAAAGTCACTGATTAAATGGACATTTTCTCCACTTTTGGTATAATTTCAAATATTTCATTTTATTTTGATTTTATTTTTTACTTAATCATTGTTGACAATCCTATTTTTAAAATGTCTACTTATTTTTTGTTATTTAAGTCCAGTGCTATGTTAGGTGTGCCTTTATTAAGAAATGAGTAATTTAGTATTACTTCTCTAATTACTGAGGCTAATATGAAAAAAATACTAAAAATTAAACATTAAAAAACTGGCAATGAAATTATTCAATCTGGTATCTTCACGTGAAGATTAGGAACAGTTTTCTGAAACACAAACCTGAGGTAATTTTTCTGGAATAGGTTCATTCTGGAGAGCTTGAAGGGCCTTCATTGCAGCATTATGTCTAGCAGCTTGACGAGTCTTTCCTTCACCAAAAAACTCACTGTTGCCAACAGTTAACTGGACATAGAAAATTTTAGGCACTGGGCAGTGATACCTGGAAAAAAGTCACAAAGAGAAAACAGCAATAAAATTTAGGAATTTTAGCCAACCATTTAATATAATATAGAGTAGTACTTGCAGATAAAACATTATCTTTTCTCACAGAATAAGACCCAGTAGCCAAACACATGGACTGCACCTCAGCAAGGCAGTTGGTAACTCTGAGAGCAGCTCCTACGTACAAACCATCTCACCTACACTTGTGAGCTCTGCAGTGAGCTCTACTATCTATCAGCCCAACAGCCCAGCTCTGCTCTCTTCTTGGTTTGAGTCTTGGGAAGATGAAAACCTAAGGAGAACCAAAAATTCCAGTGGAAGCCACGCCTGGGAGACTACTTCTGTCCCACAGACAAGTGGCACAGAGGAAGAAGGATTGTGGGGTCGCTCACGTGAAACTTGTCAATATAGCTCAGCTTTAAGGGGCAACAAAAGTCAGGTGGCAGAGAATATACGTAGCAGAAATGGGTCCTCATTTGACAAATAACCTGTCCATATTTTACAGCAATGTAAAAAAGCCCAGGATTCCAAAAGCATGGCCAAAAGTCAGGTCCATTACAACAAAACTAGATTCACTCAAACACAGTACTAGATTCATTTAAACAAAGTACTACATTTTTCTCATTCCTCTTAAGGGATCCTTTTTAAAACGTGTTCTCTCTACTTTCATCTCTGCACATGGATGGTGATTTTTTGGTATGAAGACTTTCTGAATTTTCATTAATTGTAACCCATTTATTTCAACTGTAAAACAAAAGGTTTACCAGAGAGTAGCACACTTCAAAACCAAACAACTGCTAACAAGCACACCGGTCTCAGTGTCCTTGAACTTTGTGCCTAATTCTAAAAATACGTTTATGTGGAAAGAGCAAAACCATAACACTGGCTCCAACAAGCCTCTGGCTATAGGGCCTTGGAGGAGTGAGCTAAATTGCCTTTATGATATGCAGAAAGTGGGTATTTACTTTGATTTCTTGTTTACAGTTTAACACACTTATAGGGAATTATTAAGGCCTGGAAATGCTTTTGCTTATGTAGCATTTTCACAAAATTATAGAATAACTCAGGTTGGAAAGGCTTCCGGACATCATCTGGTCCAATGCAGCACCCAGAGCATGGTCAAGCTCTGAAAATACCCTGTCTTATTCAGGTATTGTCCAGGATATTGTGGATATCCTCAAGGATGAAGATTCCATAACATCTCTGGACGACCTTCCAGTGTTTGACCACTCTTTCTGGAAAACAAAGGTTCTACATGCCTAATGGAATTCAAACACCATGGTGCCATTAGTTAACTAAGCAGCTGTCAAACCAAAGAAACAGACAGTTCAACAATGTCAACTTCTGTCCCACTCCACTGTGTCCTTCTTTGCTTCTGACATAGAGCATTCACCCCTTTCCTCCCTCTTCTTCTAAAAGCAAACACAATATCAAGACACTACCAATATGACAAAATCTACAATAAAAAAGTACAGCGGCTTCAGACTGAGATTTACCTCAAAAAGAATGTCAGTTTTTCAAATGAAAAAGGATATAGGGTATAAGGATTTCCCCTATCATGCCGTCTTGTAGGCCCTTAATTACTTGTGTGTATACAACTGGAGTGGGACCCCTTCAGTCCTGTTTAGTTGGTTTTAGGGTCTCTCTTGCCAACATCACCCTTAAGTTTTTGCCTACTAACTTGATCCATCACTTCTTGCTTGGTTATAGGTTAACTCCACTCTCTGTCACCTTAAGGCTCTATTGACCAGATTAGCCAACCTGTTGATAAAGATGCTTGCCCCACTCGGTCAGGTGGATCCCATCTCTTACAAGCATCGATCCTCAAAGAAGTTGCCACAGTTGTAAAAACCTGATCTCTCTTGTCATGCTTACTATGTATGTCCCCTTACAGTATCATTGGTGTCCACAATGAATCCTAGCAACAGCTCTGCAGCTAGTTCTGACTCAAGGTCTTTGATGCACCAGGGAGAGCTGCTCCAGATGGTGCTAGGAACCGTGTCATGTGGTGCATCAGCACCACTGCTGAGCACACACGCACCATCCTCAGCAGTTTCTGACTTCCTTCTGCATGAACTGCTGTGCAAACTGCTGCATCTGCTGGTTGTCTCTGGGAATGGTGTTCTAGGCCCTGCACTTATATGTGCTTCTCTGTAGTACCTGCTGAGAGGGTGCTTGACCCTCTCTAATCAGGAAACAACTGGAAGGAAAGCTCAATGTAGCTTTTGATCAGGAGTAGCTGACAGCTTACTGGCAGCTGCTGAATCTTGCTAAAAGCCACAGCCTCCAGTAGCTATCCTTTCCCTGCAGCAACAGGCACCCTCAAGTTCCTTGAAGAGTTCCCAGAAATCCTCTCACCATCCCAGAAGATCTCAGAAGATGTAGAATTAGAGCCTGGAAATGGCTGCATGTGTTATGCAGCTTAGTACAGGACAAGCCATATTATGCAAAAGCAGTAGACACCTTGATAGCATGTCCTACCTCATTACTTCACAATCTTCTTTAAATAAAAAGAAATACAGTAGTGCTGTTAGCAACTATATATATTTAGGGAAAATACAATATCCTGTTTCCTGTTGAGTTACTAGGCCTACCTTTCCCTCCATTGCATGCAAAGGAGGAAAGCACGTGAACTTAATCCACTTTATAAACTCAAATACCACAACAGGCCTTTGCTTTTTCCCTCCCCCCTTCCCACCTTTTCTTTTAAAGAGTGTTTAGGGAGCTATTTATGTGATAATATGGAAAAATTATATTCAGCCCATGGCTCTAGAGCCTCGGCAGCTCTTTGACATTGGCAGAATGATTAGGCTTTTACATGGTTTTGATTAAACTTTTCTTGCTCTGCTTGGCCTCAAGCAGAGTCAACAGCGCACTGATAATATGAACATTGCCAGGAAAGTGCAAAGGAGCACCTGAAATCCTCAGAAAAGGGACTATATCTGTGAGGATATTGGCTTCTCTACAACAGAGAGCATGTCAAACAGAAACAACATCCTCTTTTCAGTGATGAGGATAGAGACTGTATTAACAAAAGCCTCAAATTAATCACAATATTAGTCTGAAAGTACAGTGTGACAATTAAACTTACTTTTCATAATGAATGATTCTGCATCCTAAAGATGTACACTCACGTAAAGAACAAGCCTATGCGAAGATAAAATTATATATCTGCCACTGATCATTAACAAACCTTCCCAATATATTATATATGAGTTACTACAAAGGGTTGAAATAATTTACCATCTTCTGAATGTTTATCTAGAATTTTTGATTATTATGCAATAACATATCAGCACAATATTTTCAATCACAGGAACACCTACATGTCAGTCCTACACTCCTCAGTCCTCTGTCACTCTGTTCAGCCACAGAACTGAAACAGTCAGAATTTCAAACAGCAACGCATCACATACAGACTCATTAGGCTTCTAAAAGTTTTTAAATTACCTTCATTTTAAAAATATGCAACTCCCTGCCTTCTACATGGTAGCTACGAAGGCTAGAATTTTCCTTGGAGAAAATTCTTATGTAAAAGCGATTCTCAAGTGATACTGGCACACTCCTCAGAACATAAGGTGACAAATACAGCCAAATGACAGAGGATTATAAGGCTAGAGGACAACAAAAGGACATGTGAAATGACACATTCAGTTCAAGAAAACAAAGTGTGATAAAGGATAATACACAATATAACCTCTAAAAACAAGCTCATTTTCATCTGGCTCTTCTGGACATTTGTGATTCTTAAGAAGATTCCTCGAATAGGAGGTCTGGAAAGCAGGTTCCCTTTATTCCCTCCAAGTTTCAGAGCATCAGTAAATCTACTTTTTAGCTAATGCCACTGGTATCACTTTAGAATAGTCAAAATGAAAAAGGGTATTTGCTCCATGACCGTGACCTCGAATGCCAAGTTTCAGCAGTGAGTAAATATTTACAACTAGTTATAAACCCCTAAAAATAGGGGTTCATAACAGAAATGCTGACAGACCTTAACTAAGTTGGTGTGAGCGGGCGCCACTATAATTAAATAAATCACCAAGGTCTGTTGACAATTAGAAAACTCATTTTGGTTTGCCACAGAGACAAACAAAAATTCTGTTCATTATAATTTTACTGGAATATGATGTCATAACATGTAAGCATACTGAAACAATCTGCTGCTTTTCTAGCCAAAATATTAATTGCATACTAAGGAGCCCTTGGGGCCTCTTCCTTTTTGGCCATCAAATCCACTCACATAAAGACAAATAAAGTATTAGTACATATGTTATGTGTTCATACTGCATTTCCTGCATTTCTCTGGATTCCTCAATGGCATAAATGTTTCTGATAAATATTGTTACTTTATTTTTAGAAGGGGAAAAAAACAAGTGCAAGTTGCAACTCACAGAAACCAGGAATTTTATTTAGATTTAGCTTCATGTTAAAAACTCAGTGAGGTTTTCTCTGAATTCTAATGGTCAATATATTCTTCAGCTATGTAAAAAAGAACAAATAAAAACAATTATTTCCCCACTACACAAGTTTTTTAGGAGGCATTACCCTATTCCCATTTCATAATGCAAAGTGAAGAGGAACTGGGACCATTTTGGCCAAGATGAAGACCACTAAAATACAAGATACAACACGGTATGGGAAAGTCGTTCTTCAGATGCCAGGTCAATGCTGAAAGGGTCATTCTACACAGTTTTTCGCCCTGGCTCCTTTTCCATATGAACTCAATCAAGCTGGCAGCCCTGCTGGCACTGCTTAATCAGGAAAATGCTGTGGAGCTTTGTGAGTGGAGGGATAGAAAGACACAGACCATGCAGGGAATAGGAAACAGCATTTGCTGTGGATAACTTTTTCTCCATAACATTTGAAATTTCTCTAGGGGAGCAAGTTGCTTAGTGCAGCTGTTCCCTGGCTATGTCCTATTTTTCTAAGCAGTCCATTAGCCACGTGCATGAACTCACAGATGTGAGTTCTATGTTTTGAAGAAGGAAACATCCAGCATAGTCACTTTTGTCTTCATACAGTGCATCTTCTGGTTCTTTCAGCAGGTCCACAACACCACCTGGGAACAAAGAGGCTCTCTTGTCCAAGTACTCCTTTTGAGAACTACAGTTCATTATTCCTGAATTGTGTCTACTACAGACCAGGCCGCCTGATCAAGGAAAGCTACTGGTGAAGGCTTCTCGCTCCAGCTTCAGGAAGGATTGTTCTCGCAGGCTCTTGTCCTGCTGGGGGACTTCAACCACCCTGAAATCTGATGGGAAAGTAGCATGGTGAGCTGAAGGCAATCCAGGAGAATCCTGGAATCCTCTTAACCGGTCTAGTTAAAGAGAGAACTTAGCAGCAACTTAGGGAAAAAAGAGAATCTATTATCTCTGGAAGGAGGGTCAGGTAACTTGTGAGGACTACAAGGATTGTCACAAGGTAGAAGATCAGAAGGGCCAAATCCCACACAGAACTTGATTTGGCCACTACAGTTAAAGACAACAAAAATTTCTATAAATATATTGGCAGCAAAAGGAGAGTCAAGGAATGCCTCCATCATCTGTTGCATGCAGAGGGTAGTATAGTGACAGGGGATGAGGAAAAGGCAGAGGTACTTAATGCCTTCTTTGCCTGTCTTTAATATCAAGACCAGTTTTCCTCAGAATAATCAGGTCCCAGAGCTGGAAGTTGGTAATGGGGAGATGAGAGAAGCCCCCATAATCCAGGAGATGGTTAGTGACCTCTTATGCCAATTAAACACTCACAAATCTATGGGTTCTAATGGGATCCACCCCAGAGTAATGAGGGAACTGGCAAAAGAACTTGCCAAACCACTCTCAATCATCTACCAGCAGTCTTGGTTAATTAGAGAAGTTCCACCTGACTGGAAATTAGCAAATGTAAGGCCCACCTACAAGAAGCATGAGAAGGATGATCTGGGGAACTACAGGCCTGTCAGCCTGACCTCAGTTCCGGGCAGGGTTATGGAAGAGATCATAATGAGTGCCATCACACAGCACATACAGGACAACTAGGGGATGAAGCCCACACAACATGGATTTACGAAACGAAGGTCCTGCTTGACCAACCTAATCTCATTCTATGACAAAGTGAGCCACTTAATAGATGAGGGAAAGGCTGTGGATGTAGCCTGTCTAGACTTCAGTAAAGCCTTTGACACTGTCTCGCACAGCATCCTCCTAGAAACACTGGCTCCTCACAGCTTGGATGGGTGGATTCTGATGGGCCCATGGGAATCTCATGAGGTTTAATGAGACCAAGTGCAAGATGTTGCACCTGGGTTGGGGTAACGCCCAGCCTCAATACAGAGGGGGATGAAAAGATCAAGAGCTGTCATCTTGAGAAAGACTCGGGGGTGCTGGTGGATGAGAGGCTGGACATGAGCCAGCAATTCTTTACTGTGAGGGTGGTGAGGCAGTGAAACTGGTTGCCCAGAGAAGTTGTGGATGCCCCATCCCTGAAAGTGTTCAAGGCCAGACTGGATGGAGCTCTGAGCAACCTGTTCTAGCGAAAGGTGTCCCTGCCCATGGCCAGGGGTTGGAACTAGATGATCTTTGAGATCCCTTCCACCCCAAACCATTCTATTCTATGATGAATTAGTCTGGTTTTTCTCTTCTAGATTACGTTCACATCCTCCAAAAACTTTCTTAATGTAAAGTGAGCAAGGCATATGTATTGCTTTTAGCCATAGACATCCCTCATTTGAATGTTGACCTCCTCTCAGCTACAAAGGTGAGATTTAAAAAAAAAAAACAAAAGCATGTATCCTTGTCCCAGATTATTCTCCATTTGAAAGAGATGGTGTTAAATTATAATCCAAATCTTTAAAAAACTTTGATTTAATTTGATTCAGTATTTTTGCACTATTTAATATTTGCTATGATCAGTTATGAAACCAATTTTAACCTATTTGTAGAAAATCTTTATGCAAAAGAATAGACTATGTAAGAAATGTAAAGAATAACCATGTGATGGAAACATAAAGAAACAGAAAGAGATTCAAAAGCATCTGTTCATTTTTTAAAAAAATAGTCAGAAAACATAACAAAGATGCTTCCCATTTTAAGACATAGAAACCCTGAACCTTCTCTATTTCAAATGCAAGAATGTAAGCAAATCCTACATTAAGCAGTCAAGATCCATGAGTTGCAGGCAACTGCATAATGTAATCCTCTTTATCTGTTAAGGTCTATTAGAAAACAAATGAGATTACGTGCCTCTGCTGGGAGGATGATCTAGAAGCCGAGCTGATACTTAGGAATCTCCTGATGTTCAGCTTGGCTATACTTTTACATACTTTGTTTTGTGTCAATACTATCTTTTAACTTATATAGCTTATTTACTTTTTTGTTGTTTACCCTCCAAGGTGAGCTTTCCCATTCCCTGACAGCCTTTGCTTTGCAAGGGAACAAGTCAAAGTATTTCAGAAGTCTTCTGTATAAAAGGCTACCCAGCATCCTGATAATCTTTCAGAGCCCTTCCCCATACTTGCTCCTGTTCTTAAATATAAAAGCCAAGAGCAGTGAACAATATACTACAGGCTAACAGTGCTCTGGGTAATAGCAATGTTTATATATCTTTACCAGAAATATTTTGCTGAACACATCTTAACAATCACATTTGTCTCTCCACTAATTCAACCACTTTAGTTTTTCTTAGTTTATCTTCCAAATAGTTAAGAATATAACACTCCTGTGATTTCCAACTGAATTACCCTTAGGTGACAACAGAGGGTATTAGTATTACTAGTGCCTATGTTATTAATCTTACATTTTACACTGGAAAGATCTAGTCTCAATGCATTTCTAATATATCAGCCCTGACAATCATCCAACTCTTTCTGACTATCTTGATCTTCCTGTGCAGCAATGACAGCCTTTTCCATCTCATGAATGTTTTCCTATTTTTTGAGCAATCACCCTTAACAAAAATAATTTAAAAGGTTGCTTCTAAAACTAAAAGAACTGTACTTAATAATCTTCCTCCTAGTTTGACTTTTAATACTGCTGATTATTTTTCTTTTCCTTTCCCACCCTGCATTTCTTATACAAATCCCCATCTCCTTCAGTTTAATGAAAATATTATCCTTATCTAATGCTATAAAATGCTTAACGGAATCCCACAAATATAAGATTTACTTTATTCTCTTTACCTAAAAAAATGAGTTGACACATAACATGTGAGGTTAACACATTAATCAGACACAATCTACCTTTAGTATACAGTAACTTCAGGCTGAGTTTTATACCTTTTTACTTGTATGTTTTTATTTATACTTTCTTTTAAACTTTGTTATATATTAATGATGATTCCCTTTTCTATCTTTTTTTTCTTCTTTTTCTAAGCTAGAGGCTATTTAGTTCCTTCAAGCAGTACGAATAACTTACTAAAAAAAAAATTGACTCATGTTTTCATGATCACAATATCGAAACATTCCTGAGTGAAAAACAAGAGGGAGGAGGATTCAGTTTAACATAACATTATCTAATGTGGAATCTTCCCAGAAGAATTTGTGATGACAAGACGATAATATCGCCACATCACTATTTCCCTAAATTCCAAGTTGCTCAATAGAGACATTCTACTGAAATAAATATTTCATTATTTATTCTCTGCATTTACCACTACTTTGTTTACTATTTATAGTATATATGTAGGTAAAGAAGTAAAAAACAGTTGCTCATGAAAAGTAATTAGGAGAAACCAACAGAAAGCTCCAGACACTACAGACTTTAACAGTCACGGATGAAGCTAACAAATAATAGCGCAAACATATTGAGGCAGCCATGGAGCACTACTTATAGAGAGATGCTTCCATGAAGAGTAAGTTCAGGTCTCTGCTTCCACTTTTATTGCTCTCTCTCCTTCAAGCTAAACCCCTGAAGTTTAGATGAAGCACTTGTCAAAGTGCCAGAAGGGTCTCAAAACCAGCCCAAACACCTTTTTTTTTAAAAAAAAAGAAAGAGAAGCTAGTGCAAGAGATACGTGAGGAAAAAAGAAAAAGGCTAAGAAGTAAAAGGAAAAAACCCAGGGAAAAAAAGGCTCATGAGAACAACATTCAAAAGTTATGCACACTGAAGACTAAGATAGAAAAAAAAAACCAAGTGAAAAATAACAATTAAAATCAAGAAGACAGCAGAGAACAAAATGTTATGCGCCTCTGAAGAAGTATTTTCATCTATCAATTGAATAACTAAGTAATGAAAATGGTCAACAAAACTTCAACTTATTCTTGACTGCAAAACCAGCATAAATAACATAAGAACATAAAAAGAACACTGCCTCCAGAGTTTAAGACATTGGAAAATGTCAAGTGGACAATGCTGAAATGGAGATGGGGGCTGGGGGTAGGAAAAGATAAATACAAGGAAAAAAAAATGTTCTTTTCCATGACATAAAACCAAGTACAATAGGAATAAAAAGGAAAACATAATGAAACTGTGATGCATGCTGCATACTTAGAGGTTAAAGCAGACATCCAGAAGACAAATATCTCAAACTCTTATCTACTTCAGCTCATAAAATTTCCCATGAACCGTATTACTCACTAATCTTTACAAGCATGCAGAGTGGTTACTAAGAATGCCGTCCAAATATCCATTACAGTAAAAGAACATAAACAATGCTGCATATCTGACTACAGTATCGTTTTCTTTTTACATAAGAAACTCATGTCAAAAAAAAAAATCATGTCATTTGCCAGCCTAGACACTAATCAAATGAGAGAATGAAGTATCTCACTCATTTCATTTTATCATGTATTTATACCAGTAATATAATACTAATAAAAATGTTACTAACAAAATCATCTCAGGCCTAGTACTTCACAGGAATTAATAAACCTGAAAGTCCATAGAGAAAGAAGGCCAAAGAAAGCTCACATCATAATTCTCAACATCCAAATTAACCTCAATTCAAATAATTAGTGTGTACTAGGCTACATTCTTTTCCCACTTGGATGAATGTAAACATACAGACATTAAATTGCATTATTGTGAGTAAAAATTTAACCTATCACTTTAAACTTCGCAATTAAAGGACTGAAAGTAAGAATAAGATGAAAAATAATACTTAACTCTGACTTAGCAAGCCACCTCTCAGCAGCTGAGTGTAGTTAACTGAGGATGCACACTCTCCTATATCACTAGTTATCAGCTCTGCAACCTCTGAAAATGGCTTCTATCCAAAAATATTCCCATCTGTTACATCAGACTTGCAAAAAGAATGTGAGCTAGAGAGAGCTTGGGCAATTGGAAAGGGAGGGCATTTTATGTTGTCCTGCACATCATACCAGGATGCTGACCCAAATGTGGATGGCCTTATGAAAGAAGCTTAATCTACAACTGGGAGGGAAAGGGAAGGAGTCTGTTACTCAACCATAGAGAAGTCTGGAAGGGGCAAAAAGGTCAGAAACTAAAAAGATCAGTGGTGAAGTCTTATAGTGCTTTGAATTCCCTTCTACTTGAAAGCATACAAAGAGCAGATTTCCTAGGAAAGCTTATGAATAGCAGACATAATACTCTTTCAAACTTTATTGTGCATAATGGATTTACACCAATGACTGACAAGTAAACAGAAATTCATTGTTAATAAAAATGCATAAGTGATACAATGAAAGTAGTGGTGGTCACCAATGCACAGCAACTTGTCTCAGTTGGTCCAATAAACACAATTTAGTACTGAATATTAATAAAGAAAAAATGTTAGATCACATTGGATCAATACACTAAAATACAAGATTGCAGACTTGCTAAAAGGTAGGAAATGTAAGAAATGTTTACAAGGTGGGGTAGAAGTTTATTCTAGAAAGAAAGAACTCAAAAAAACCCTTGAAGGACAGAGATAACAAGGACTGTTAAAATGGAATCATAGAATCATTTGCTTTGGAAAAGACTTCTAAGAACATTGACTCTAACTATTAACTAAGCACTGCCAAGTCCTAACCACGTCCCTAAGTGCCATATCGACATGTCTTCTAAAAATACCTCCTGTGGTGGAGACTCAACTACTTTGCTGGACAGCCTGTTGCATTGCTTGACAACCCTTTCAGAAAAGAAATTTTTCCTAAATTGCAAAATGGTTAATATGAGCTTTGACTTAGTAAACGAGGTCAGTATAGAGATTACCTTTACTGAAGGAAAGCAAGGCTCAGCTGCTGATGTCCACCTCCTTAAGAATTCTCATTTCTGTTTCACTCACACTAATGTCAGACTTGAATCTAAATCAGTAAGGTGATTAGACTCCACATTCTCCTCTTTTGTCATGGAACAGAACCTCAAAGCTATGAGAGTTTTGGGTTGGTTTTTGTCCAGAGGTGATTTCCCTTTTAATCACAACACTGAGGGATTCGGCCTCATTTCACTAACACATGTAATCCACACAAATCATGGTGCCAAAGTACCTGATGAGTACCTGTGAGTGCAGCTATCCTTTCTGTGACAATAAAAACCAACTTAAACTGGCATTCTTCTTTAAAATATCCTATAAAAACAAGCAGATCTTCAGAAGATCCTAATAATTAGAATTTCAGAAGAGATGTCAACTGTACTCTCTTTCACAGAACACAAGCACCCTACCAAAATCACTATTATAGACAACATTTGAAGAGAAACTTAACATAGTGGTTGCTGATTAAAAATTCTGCATTCAGCATCCATATATTCTGTTATAAAAGAAACTTGAAAACCTTTCTTCAGAATATTTAATACTTTCTCAATCTGTGGTAGAACTTTCAGTTCAAAAGCAACAAAGACCTTGTAAGGAAAGAGTTCAGTCAGATCTTACTGAGTTATAAGCTGTTAAAAATTAGCTACTAACCTTCTTTCTGCTTGCTTCCCTCAGGAAAATTATGGCAGCATCTCAAAGTAAAGTTTGAGCTTTAACAGCAGTTCATCTCTGTCATTACCAAAAAGAGCAGGCAAAGGAAAAAGAACCTATTTACTGGTAACCAAGGTTCAGGTTCTGGACACAGCAGAAAGGCTGTAACAACAAAGGAGACCACATAGGTTTGTTTCCAGTGAACCCACTATCTCTCAGGTGTCTCCACTGAAATATCCTTAGTTCAGCAGAAGTATAGGAAAAAGATAAGGGTGAATAAAAAGTTAACTGTGTGGAAAGAACGAAACACACCCAAAATATTCCTGCTCCTGGAGGAGCACTCTGAATCAGTGCTTGTTTTTATACATACCAACAAGACTAGTCTTCTGTCCATATCCTGAAAGGAAAGCTGACTGTTTTAAAGGCAGATCTACGGAGATAACACCCAGTGAGTTGCAAAGCCAACAGACTGAAGAGATTCACAAGGTGCTGGGACAGGCTGTTGGCTCTGAAAATCTTTGGACTGAAGGTTTACAGGAAGTTTCTATAGTGGAAGAGTAGTGTTGAAAGACAGACATTAGGAAAGCAAAGATAAGGATTGTATTACACCGCTTTATGTTTTCAGCCTATGTGAGAACACGAAAAGTCACGTCTGAAACTTGAAGACACATCTGGAGCCAGATGTACTTTCTCCAGAGCAGGGAAAGATCTGAAGAAGTTGAAAGCCTAAAGAAAAGAACCCTGTTCACTGAAAGAAGCTTCAGAAGAAATAGTCTGAATATCAGCCAAGGACCACAAAAAGAAAGGGCAGTCCCCTTAGCGGACAGAGCAAGAAAGCAAGTGGTCTGGGAAGGTCACTGTATCCTGAAAGAAAATGAATAAAAATATTAATTACGAAAAGATTGAAGTATTAGGGCTTAGAACCTCCTGTAAAAACAGGGCCAAGAGGTCATTGACAAAACTACTTAATCTTGAGAAAAGACTGTTTAGAATGTTGTAAGAGTGTAAAATGTCATGCCTGACACATTGCATTTTAGGCATGATGAGTGATGATGTATCTAGATGCTCTGCAATTACGGCTAAAAAGATTTTAATGATACCAGGTAAGTGCATTGACTTGGAGAATGAAGAGACGCTGTACTGAGAATACTACCTGCAAAGCTTACCCTCTATTCTGTCAGCTTGATTTTTAGCCTACATTAACAGCTGTCAAATAATACTGTAAATACACTCAAGAGTATATATTTTATTGATCCCTGATAGATTAAATGCACCCATTAATGCAGTGGATGGTAGTGACAGGATGCATTTACCAGAAGGATTACAGGCACATTGTGCCAGGACACATCACCCAACACCATTTTGTGCACGCTGTGGAAATTCATGATAACAGGGTGAGGGGACTGCAGAAAAATCACTTTTTGGACAGAACTTAATGGAATCTATAGATTCCATAGCAGAATCCGGGTTTTCTGATTCCAGATATATGCTATAAAATTTATAACACTGTAGAAATTAAACATTAGCTATTAAAAAATTTACTGCAGGAATAAATATCCTCTGTCATTTAAGGAATCTTAATTTGTTTTAAGCCAACCATACTAATCACTATTGTCTAAACTGATAGCTACTGGCAATGGCAAAGCTCATCACCTGCAAGCTCCCTTGCCACTGTTCTTTTGGGAAAACTATCTTACGACAAACAGATGTTTCTGCTGTTTTAAACCAACAGGAAATGGACTGACTCTCTCCCTTTTCCTTTCCTAGAAACAGATACTAGCAAAGAAAAATCCTAGCACAGCTGTACTCAACACTTTTCTTATAACAATATGTCTGTGTGGGAGGCAGGCAACGAGTGGGAACAAACAGGCCAGGGGAAGTGAAATGTAGCATGCAGAAGAAGAACACAAAGAATTAATTTAAAAGTCTTTGAGTGGATTATTACACCATAATGTCAATACACTAGCAGGGAAATAAAAGGGTGATGTACGAGACTTTGCTTTAAGATATGATCTGAATCCTATCTTAACTGGTAATGTACAAAACTGAATCAACTATCAGCTGGCAATCTCAGTTCTTTCCAAGTGAATAGATGTTCAAGTCATCAGAAAGCTTCATTAGTATGAACAGACTGCAGGTTTAGTGGCCAAATTTCAGTCTTATCTTTAGGGAAGTGTGTTTAGATCAAGCCTGAAGAATGAATTAATATGATGAAATGCTTTGTGCAGATAAACCAAACACTTCAATTGTCACTGCTGGTAAACTGGCACCTTTCACTCACACTAGATTTATATAAAAAAGGAAAACTGCCATTGAAGTTACTGCATTACAGTTTCAATTATTATGGGAGAAGAAAACTAGAAGAAAATGATGATGCAAAGCCTTGCAGAAAACCTAGTTTTAACTGATTTATGCTGGAATTATGACATTTTAAAGTCATGAAAAGCTTCAGAATAGAAAAAGGCAACTTTCTTTGAAAGAAAGCTTCTGCTGAGAAATTCTTCCACAAATTCATGCTGCCATCTAATGGTCTGAATCAGCCATTTCCAGCTCAACAATTAAATTGTTAATCTGATCACTCACATTACTCTTTGGACTATTCTTTACTTCCCTAAGTTTTAATTCTTTGAAATCCACATCTGTTGTTCAGGATAAAATGATAGTGTATTTAAGGAGATACAACCTATTCTAAATCAAACTTTTAATTTCTATTAAAATCAATAGAAATTGATTTAGAATCTATTAAAATCAAACTATTAATTTCCAAGTAGTTTTTAATATTTCCTCTAAGTGTTTTTGCCCAAACTGTTGGGAGGAGGGCAACAAATGCAGAAAGGAGTTTCCGCAAAGTCAGTCAGTAAATGTCTTTATTATCACACCTCTTCATCCTTAAAATGCAAATTTTAAGGACAACATTTTGTAACATTTCCTGGAAAAGCAGGCAAAGCACCTCTGACTCTTTCTGGCCTTTTTAGTGGAGGAATGTTGTACCCTATGGCTGAGGTCTGAAGCTGACAAATGTAGCAAAGTAAAAATCCCAGTGGCACCCTACACTGGTCCTGGTTTATTCTCCTATAACCAATTCAACACAACAGGTTCCAGAACTGAGAGTCCACTTCAGTTGGGAAGCAAAGGCACTGGTCTCCACAGCCAAACAGCTTTTTGTAGCAAAATACCACTTTATTCAATCAAAAACACTTTAGTTAGTACTTGCATACCTGCCTCTCCTTAAAACTGTTATTACCCAGATATGTCCCTAAAGAGTTTGTACTTCTGATACTTTTCTTGCCTTCTCTCTGGGGAGAGATTTTTATGTTTTTTCAGTCCTTCCACTGTGATAGTCAAATGACTCCCACTATAGTACACAAAATTACTGCAAATCTTAGGATTATTTCTTAGTGTAGGATTCAGCTCTAGATTCAGATGCCCAAATTTAGGTATTTGGTTAATGTGTAGAAACCAAGTTGCTATTAAAGTGAAGCTCTGGAGAGATCCATATGAAATGTAGACAACCTAGTTTAAGGCATGATAAACATTCTAGACCAGTGATCGCTCTGATTAGTTATAATGGTTATAATGGGAGACTGAGTTTCTAATGAGCAGGCAGAGACTATCTGAAAGGCATCTGAGTTTGGATCTGAATTCCACTTGCATTGTAAGAACCGCACCTAACTGCCTAAACACAAGCACACTACCACTTCAGATACAATGGTGCACCTAAAACAGCCCCATGATGTGACACAGGACTGATCCATGAAACAGACAAGTTTCCCACGAATAGCTGGAGTCCTAGTGGATGAAGTGAAATGGTATGATGACTGAACATCGGTTTTAGGGATTCCTTCAATTGCCTGAACTTAGCTATGCAGGGCCATTTGAAATGCTCTAGGGTATCTTGCCCGACCTTCAGCTGCCACTCTAGTAAAGGTCTCCTCTAGGTCTTCTGCCAAATCCATTGGTCCCATGTGAATGTCTCAAACACCCTACAAAGTCTCAAGGGGCACTAGAGGCCTATGTTTAGGCAACTTAGTGTCCTCACATCTGCCACAGTATATATGCTTGGGAAAAAAATCCGCTTTGTACACAGCTGTGCATAAAATCCTCCTCTCTTGCAGCAAGCCCCAACAGAAAGCCTCAATAACTGGAATTCAGCAACAGATAATAGGCTAATCATGTGCCTAGAGTCATGAAAAGTCTCCATGGAGTAATCTGAACTTTACATTTTCCAGGCTACTGGCCGATCTAATCAATACTAGATCAAAATCTTTCAGATTCAACTACCCTTTACATTATGTGCTGGGCTATTTGTGCCTCAAACGGATGAAGCTCTCCATGTAGAGGAAGGTCTTCCGCTAGAAGGTAAACAGGGTGAAGAAGAACATCTACAGGTCAGAAAAATTTCAGACTTCATTCTCTTCCTGTAAATTAGATAACTGGGTTGTTTAACTGCAGGTGTACTTTTGGAGATGACAATCTCAACAGATTTTTACATTGTCTCCTGCAGTGCAACCCACTCGCTTCAAAATTTGGCTTCTACAGCTGTTCTTCCAGATAGATTTTGCTTTTTTGCCCCTCATAGGACTATGTAACTTTTGTGAAACAAATGAGGTTGGGTGAGGATTTAGAGCACATTGCTATGCACTCATGTCAAGTAATACCTTCCTCAAATCTTTTTCCCTTTAATGCGCATATTAAATCTTTAACTCAGCATTCATAGAAGAAACAAGCTTTTCATTTTATTCCATTCTTTCACCATACAATCTTTTATTAATATGATCTGACAATTTCAGTAATTTATCCAATAATCACAGAGTCTATTCTCCCTTTGATCATTAGCTTGGATAACATGTTGGTCCACTAGGAAGCTAGCAGTTGCAGATATATTTGGTTAAAGACCAGCCCTCAAACTTTCTTTCACTATCCCTCATTTTTAAAGCAATTGTTCAGTATTCAGGCAGGTCCACAGGGCTGATAATTCCAGGAGCAACTAAGTTTAAGCAGCAACTGAGTACCCAGCAGGTGAGCTGCCTACACAGTAAGTACGAACTACATGCCCAGGTAGGGTGATGCCCTGTGCTTACTGGCCAGGCAGCACAGGTGGCTCCAGAAGAGGCAAGAATATGCTGCTGCTTTTTGGTTCTGAGTTTGGACTTGCAAAGATCATTCATTAACATCAAAATAAAATGTGCCTGGAATGACAGGGCTGTGAAGAGAAAGAAAAGGAGGAACTGTCTATGCACTCTCCCCAATGCACTAAGGAGAAAGGGGACAGTCTTCTCCTTAACCTGTAACATACAACGTATATTCAGGGAGAAACAACCATAGACAAGACTAAGATGAATGCTCAGTGCAGCAGAAACTGTCCAAGTGCACAGAAGCTGTAGTTTATCCTAGGGACACCATCACTTTGCGTGACATGCTTGCAGAACTATCACACCATCCAAATTCCTCAAAACCAAGCAAGAAACTGCTTTAATTACTTTATTTCCGTTCTTTAGCTTGTCATTGTTTTGTATTTCCTTTGTTCCTATATTTCACAACTGTTTTTAATTTTGAAAGCTTTTTTTTTTAATAAAGGTTTTTCAAGCTCTCTAGGTTGTGGTAAGACACATTTTAAGGAATTTTATACAATAAGAAAATAACTTCTGAATTTTCCCTAAACACAAGGGTTGAGTTTTATGATCTCTTTAACACTACTTTCCATACTAAAACATCAAAAGCTGCTGTTCAGTTTGTAGTGGCTTTATTTCTTGGCTGAAAACACTTAATTTAGGTAAGTCTGTAAGATATAATTTGTTTTGTCACTTACAGACATTCTATAATTGAAAATACTGCAGGACAATTAAACTTCAGGAATAACTCTCTTCAATTCTAACCAAAGGAAAAAATAACTTAAAATAAAACAAACCAGAATTCAATGGTAACAAGGCAAGCTGGATGACCCTGTAGTCAGAATCAATACCTTATTTTATTGTTTAATTGCTCTAATTTAAACAGCCACGGTTTTAATTTTTCTTTTACATGGTTTAAGCCAACTGTGTTTAAGCCAGAGATGCAAGGGAGTACGGGTTCTAGCACTGGCTACAGATATGAGAGTATGCACATGTTTTGTCCTCAGCTCTGCCAATATTTCTCAAACCTGACCTGCCGTTTCAAAGCTTGGCCTCTTCAAGTAGCGTGCCAGTTCTACTGAATCGTGCCAAATGGTGTGCTGACAAACACGCAAGCTAAATTGGTTAGCAAACTGTCCCTGAAAGCATCAGCATCTCCCTCCCCAGAGTCAGCCTGTAAAGCCCTTAGATAAAAGAAGCCATGCAAAATGCAACATTCACCATTTTTAGCTTTCCTGTAACATACAGTGTTTGAACTGAAAGGTCTTCATGTACCTCTGTTGCAAAACTGCTTGAAACTCCAGTCTGTAAGGCTTTAAATCGGTAGTATATAACTGGTAAATTTTGAGTACCTAAGCAGTGTTTTCCTCTGTTATAATCTCTTCTAGGAATATACAAACCTTTGTTAAATAAGTTGTCTAACATGGCTGGATTCAGGGTTGACAGCTTTTTTTAAATTTCTGCCTTACCAGAGGCCATCAAACTTCCTCTTACCAAGGTTGCATGGATTTTACTTCAATAAAGAAAATCCAGAGAGGACTCCCAAGCTGTCTCATCAGAGTGAGATGATAAAAATTTGAAGTTCTTATCTACACAGTGAAATGAACTGCAGCATACAGATACCAAAACTACGAGGGACCTAAGGTGGTAAGTTCACATGATTCAGCTCAGCAACACACAGACTTTATCAGCCTGTGACAAGATGCAGTGTAATGGCAATGACCCAATGCTGTTAACAAGCTAGCAAGTACTGCATTCAGTAGCTCGAGTGAAGAGTCAGGTTAAAATATCCACACCTCCTCCAGTTCCTAGATGGACCGTATTTTATCTACTTAGCCATCCCCAAGAAGGAAGCTGACTCGCCCTGCACTTCCTAACTGAGCACACAGAGACTCAGAAGGCTAACACCTTACCCTGGTGTAACACACTGTCTGAAGTGTCTTTCTGCCTTGCTGAGTTTTGTATTTGCAATTCTGTAGCCTGCCTTCCACTCGTAGTTCTGTAACACTTCACCTAAGCTGCCTGGGCACTGTTTTCCAGAATTTCCCTAGCTGCACCTTTCCCTTGCTGTTCAGTCCTCCCCATGCTGTTATTCTCAGGCCCTTTTACTGCAAACACCAATACGTCAATAGCATTGTATCTATACTGTACTGCAGCCCTTCTCTGCCCTCTTCCTATCCCTTAGCAGTAGCTTTTGATGTACATTACAGTGCCCAATAACACATGCACAAAGCTCTACAAGCGGCTAGCATTCAACACCTGCTCTCATGCAGCACTATCAGCATTGTAAGCAACAGGTAGTTTGAGCATGTCCTGATGAAAACCACAGAACTACTATGGGAAAGTGTTAGGGGGAATACTTGCTGCATTGGAAAGAACACCTAGAGAAGGATGCTCATTTGGGACATTTCACCACTTGATTTCCAAGCTTGTCACTGGCAAAACTTTCCCCATTTTCCTTTTTTCCCCTCTTACTTGTTTGGTTTCCTTTCTTCTCTGAATGTAATTTTCACCTTCAGTATAAATTTATGCCATCAGCTGCAGATCTTGCAAATGGATCTTTGCACGTTTGTATGTAAACCTGCTTTAACATCCTCTGTACACACTGTCCATATAAATATGCTCCACTGCATGTGAGAGTGTAGTCCTTCACATGCTTAGATCAACCTAAGCTGCCCTTAACCTCCAAACAGATATGCCCCCTCTCTGGTGAGGGCACAAGCTCTTGTGCAACTAGGTGAGAAGGTATCTAAGTACAGTTGTCAGTCTAGGAGTAACTTTTCCTTTCCTCTTCCCCCAAAAAAGTGATTCATTTCCAAGCAGCTCACCTTCCAGTGCTGGACCCAGGAAATATGCAAGGACACAAAGGCTATGGACAAATGAAGGAGAAGGAATCACTGCCACTTCAACATAAATCATCTTAGCCTGACATGGAATCTAGCCGTCAATTTTGCATACAAATAGCAGTTCTCAGATCACATTTCCATGAGATACTGAAAAGGATCTTTTGTGCCACTTGAAACACTAGATTTAACTGGTCTAAAGATATGCCCTGGAATGAACTTAATACTTTTTATTTTTCCCTCAAGCCACTCGTCTTGCCAGAACAGAAGTTTCCCTAATGCAATCTCCTAATCTTAATGTGTATCTTCACCTATTTGAAAACCACATTTTTTTTAAACAGATATCAGTAAAAGGAATTCAGACAAATTATAACAGACTAAGCTTCTAACTTACTTAACATATTTTGTATCTGTTTTAATAACAGAAAATAATCTACAGTCAGAAACTGACAAAAATGAAAAATACTTCTTACAGCATATTACCTACATTAATTTTCAAATCTTGTTTTCAACAGTCTACATAGTCTGCATTTACTTGGGGATTCCAACAAGACTTCTATTCTACTACCCAACTTCCAAAAATCTGCAAACTAATGCTAAATACAACATGGCAATAGAGGAAAATAAATATAGCATGTTATACCACATGAACATAATACAGTGCTACAGCATGTGCTTCCTATTTGGAACTTCACTCACTCTTGTCACAGATCCAGAATCTGCCTCCAGACTTCCCTCTGGTGAGGGTGAGTAGGTGCACAGTGATCCTGACTGGAAGAGGAGCAGGATCCTGCCCATGGTGGAGACAGTGACCCACGCTGAGCTGCATGGGCTGTGCTGAGTTGGCAGGGCCCATGCCCAGCACGGCTCATGGGACAGGATGGGGCTGTGCTGCACAAACCCCTCAGCCACAGGACAGACTTGTGGCAAGACATGGGCCCCTGGGCAGCTCCCCCTCAGTACCATCTGCATGGTCTTGCCTTTATCTAACAGCACAGCGGGAACTTGTCACATGACCATTGTTCCTGACTATTCCTGACAGGGTTATCTCCTTGTAAGAAAATCCTGAAAGAGTCCAAACGACCAGGAAGGGAAGAATCTCTGCTGTGGCTGAGATCTGCATGGGATGCTGCACGTGGGACACAGTCCTGTTTGATCCACACCACTCAGGGCTCTGAGCATCTGAAGGGCTGGAAGAGTATCTGCACTATTCCCTTCTTATACTGGCAGATCTAATAAATGTCATTTTAAAGGATGTCTTACAGTATTTAACTGCCTTTCTTACTGTGATCATAATGGCCAAGACCCTCCCAATCCAAAACAAGATGCAGAACAATTATTTCCAGCACAGGAGTTCCCAAACATCATAGGGCATCATTCTTCTGTTTCCTCTTTACTCTGGTACTTGTGTGTGAGCTGGTGTATGCACAGGGGGCATGTGTTTATGCGGATAGACAGGTATATCCCATTATTTACTACTTAGTTTTTGTTATGTATCAATTTACTAGACAGTATTATTAGCCATCCTGCATGGGCAACTGCACTCAAATAAGCACAATGAAGCGGGCAGGCAAGCAGAGTTTCTGGCCTTCTGTCCTACCGAGCTTGGTTTTTTTTGTGATCAGAAAAATCTAAGGCCCTTGGCTACCTAATGTAACCAGAAAAATAAAGTTCACGTATCATTTTACTCTAACACGGAAACACACCTCTCATGAAACAAAGTTTCCAAAGAAGCAAACTTATAGATTGAAATAGGCGTACTAATAATTTTCTATGAAAAGAAATAAAATATTAAGAGTTAGTAACTACTGAGTGTTTTGAGGCTCTACTTCCACAAATATCTTTCCATAACTAAGTTCAAATTCCAGAATTCCCCATTTTATGCCTTTAACTAGCTTGCCTTTTTTCCAGTCTAGCATTTATATCTGTTAGTCAAACTAGTCTCACTATAAAAGTGATTCAAATAAATGATTTCTAAATATTAACAAAACTCATTTCAAGAACCATAATTAGCTTTTTAAACCATGACATATGTAAGCAGAGACTCAGGCCAGCAGTGACTAGAAATATAACACAAGTGATACAGTTATCAGGCAGTGTTCTGTAGAGTAATGAAAGGGTTTTCTTCCAGGTTATATTATTCTTCCTGGTTATTATATATTCCAGAATAATACAGTTCTAGGTATTGCTGCTATAAAAAAAAAACCACAACCAACTAACTAAACAAAAAAAACCCAAAAAAAAACAAAAAAAAAAGAAAAAAAGAAAAAAAACCCAACAAACAAAACAACCCAGAATGAAATGTTAAAACCCTACACTAACCAAGTTATCATGATTTAAAAATCTGGGGAAAAGCAAAATAGAATTAAGCCAACTGAAATATTTTCCTTAGCCAAATCTGAAACACTGCTTTTTCATTTTAAACTCCTTAATTTTTAAAGATTGCTGTAGATTCAATTTCTAATAAAAGAGTAATTTTGAACCAAACCAAATCAGAGTTTATAACCTCATTCTTTTTGATAATTATGAGATGCATAAAAATGAACAGGAAATTCATTAAGCAAAGCTTTTTAAGGAAGGCACCATTCTTCACAGATTAAACGTGATTAGAACGTTCTGATTTGTATTGTTTCGCTTTCTCTTATTTTACAGATCATACTTGGTCTCACTTTTGGAGCTCCAAAACACCTCATCCAATACAGTTCTTCTGTGGATAAGTAAGGAAAAATGGCAAAAAAACCTATCTCAGAGAAAGAAGTTCTTCAGATGCAAATTAACATAGCTCTGACTATGCGTTTCTAAACTGCGAAATACAGGATTTTTCCTAATCAAACAGTGAGGATGAAGGAAATGAAATCAAGAAGAGCAGTCAAAAAACCCAGAAACCTGAGAACAGTTTCAAGCCAATTTTCAAAATGCAGTTCTTCCAATTTTATATCCAATTTGTAAGAAAAGAGTGCTTCATTTTTAATGATACAAATTCTAATCACATGACACCACTGCAAAGGAAAGCAAAATGCTCTGCCTTCACACTGTCATGGCTGTAGAATGTAATTCCAGTATGCACATTAAACAAATAAAAGCACTGGGCTTTACATGTCTTTATTCCTTGTGACGAACTTAGGGCACCCATCTTCTTTTAGGAGATGATTATGTATGTTTCTAAATAAGGCTGCAGAGACCCTCCTCAGCAAAATCTTAATTTATTTTCACTCTGAAATAACCTAGAAAGTTCACGAATATTTAGAACATTATGATATAGATTTAAAAAAAAAAAACAAATAATAGAAAAAGTACAAACCTCTGATTGTACATGCCCCGGAAATTATAATTTGCTCTGTAGTTGGGAATTGGCTTTGGATCCAATGGCCTGTAGATGGCAGGCTCTCCTCTTTTCATCGCCAGACCATTCAGCTCCACAGTTGGAGTTATACTGCCTGCAAAAACCAAACAATTTAAGTAAGGCACTTAAACCAGAAATATTGAAAAACTCAAGAGCAGGACTGAGATAATCTGCAAAGCGATAGCTACATTACATTTTTTTACTCTTAATTAAAAAGAAGTAACAAAAAAGACATTTCAATTTCCCTAAAAGATGGGAATATAGATCCCAATTCAATCACAAGCAACAAAAAAGAACAATTAGACATCTCAGTGTATTCTCTATGCAGTTCAGGTGGATTAATCTTCACATATGAATGAGAAAGTCAGTGTAACAACCAAGCTGGTTATTCACTTTTCCAAAGTACTTATAATACATTATGAGACTTTCTGAAAGAATTATAAAGATAAAAGGATAATGTCTCTTTCTGCTGAATACCATTAAATAAAACCACAAATAAGGCAAAGAGTCATTGAAACAAGCACAATGTAAAATGCAGTCATTCAGGAATCTTACAAGTTAGAAAAAACGTGTTATTTGCAAGACTTGAAAACTTAAAACTACACCTAAAAACTAAAAATCTAATAGGAATGATCTAACAGACTGAAAACAGCTACTGGAAATCAGTGCAACTACAGCCATCTACTGGTGACAGAATACAAAAATAGAAGGCAGCCAGTACTCGCCCACTGCATCGTTTCAAAAATATCAAATAAAAAGCTACACTCTACTTCTACTACTTTTTTCTTTTTTTTTTAATACAAAGTTCAGCTACAGTAATCCCCACTTGCACTGTTGTAAAAAAATCCTAAATTAGCTAAACGTGCATTCCAACAAAAAGGAGTTAATATTTCTGAAAATATTTTCATAAGGGATTCAAACAAATCTACCCTTAAAACAGCTATGACTAATTTTCCAGTCTGCCATTGAGGCTTTATATGCCAAATGATGAAAATGTTTATGCAATACTTATTCAAAAAGTTCTATCAACAACAATTCTTATATTTTTCAAAGCAAGAAATTACTATAAATTCAACTTCATAATAAAAATGCAAAATGTCATTCTGATGAGAAGATAGCTGTGCATATACAATGCACCTTTCTTGGAGCAAAACTACAGTGCTAAATGACACAATTTTTTAATGAATTCTCTTAAAGCCTGTTTCTCTTCTTATCAGATTTTCCCTTTAAGAATATGCTCAAAGCTAAAAACTCTGCAATGTCAAGAATCAAACTCAGGATCCCTTTTCATAGAGGTCTGAGTGTCCTGCTTTCTAAACAGCTGAAGTCACAGTGATTGTGAAGGACACAGGGCAAAACCACTGTCTTGGGCCTGAAGAAACAGTGTACTAATCTCCAAAGGAGCAAGAGAATACTACCACACCACTCTAAAACAATCCTTCACAGCTAATACTCAGGATAATACTCACAAGTTCTAAAGGAAACTTACTCCTACTTTTTTTTCCATCATGGAGAAGATTAACTGCAAAATTACTCAACTTTAAGAAAGTGATTGAAGAAAACTGTTTTTAAAATGGGGGGAAGGGCAGAGGGAAATAAAAAGGGAAGAAGGGAGTAGAGGAAAAAGCAGAGGGGAAAGGAGTGTAAAAAACAAACAAACAAAATGGAAATACGACTTTTTCCCCTCACCATTTGCTTTCTATTAGTCTGAAATAAAAGTTATTAATATTTTTGATTTATTTTATCAAACAAGACAGAACAGATACTGAGCATGTAGATGAGATGTGTACCTAGAAAGGTTTTATATGCATTGAAGGCAACTCCCAGGTAACAACTCAACCAGTATATATTCTTTCTATTATTGAAACAGTTTCTAATTCCGTCTGTGAGCTTTTTGAAAGAACAGGTTGCTATGAAGGAAAACTCACAATGCAGGAAAATACCTGTCAACGTTCTCATGCCAAATCCCAGCCTTTTGTTTACATCACAGATGCAACTTTACAGGATTGGACTGGATAAAATTTCCAATTTCATTGGAAAATTAGCTAAAATAACTCCTTGGGAAATATGTTTTACTATGGTAATAACAGCCAATTCAGTCTCGTTTTTTGTTTACTGTTGATCATACACAATCACTTCACATATATCTGAGCATTATCTAAATAATATACTCCCCTACAGTTCAACTATTTTAGGCAGGTACATCAAAAATTCTCCTATGAAAACTCACTAGAAATTCTGCATAATCCTATCATACCTCTAAGATGGCAATGTTGATTCTCATCCTCCAAATTTAAATACATTGTTAAAATTACTTATTAGTGGTATAATATCCCAATACTTTAACAAGATTTAACACACAGAGGAAATTGTCATACCTGGATTATTGTTTACATTATTTTTGGGTGGTCTAGGCGTTGGTTTGGGAAGGGTAGTTTCATTCAGTGCTTTGCTAGCAGCAGCATGTTGGGCCTTTTTAATACTGCTTCCTTCAGCTTCCCATGTCTGTTCTCCAAGAGTCAGCTGCACTGTGAACATCTTCAAAGACAAAGAACAGGTAAACACTGGCAAGATTATCAATGTGGATTAGACCAACCTGTATAAAAACTTCCAGGGCTCAAGAGAAACCATGCCCTCTTTTCATTGGATTCAACTCCCAGATAATGCATCTGATTCTTCCAAAGATCAGTGAGACCCTATCAGTGGGCAACATCTGGCCTTTCAAATTACAAAGTTAAATAGCATAATGCTAATGTCAGCTATCAAAGAACAAAATAATATTTAAACCAAGTAATAATAACTGCAAACTTATCCTCTGCTCTTGGAAGACTATATACAGGTCAGTTTAGAGCACATTTTTTCATACATTTGAAGGTGTTTTGTCACTTTACCTGTAGAAAATAGGTACTAAACATGCCACTGAGTTTAAAAAAAAGTAATAATAATTCATAATAATTATGAATGGATATAAATGATTGCACACTCCTCAAGGTAGCAGAAAATTTGGGCCAAATAGTGTTACACAGTGAAAGAATTTCTCACACAACCTGATTTCTAAAAATAATGCATATTGTTAGAGCAAGAGTCACAACTCAAATACATTCAAAAAAATAGAGTAACAAAGAAAATAAATATTATCTTTTTTTAATGGAACTGCAGTTCTTAATGTAAAATCAATAGTGAGGACAGGAACCGGAAACATCAAGAGTTCAGATATAGACTAACAGATAAAAAACATGCATTTCAAAATCTGGGATAGAGGATTATTTCAAATAGTACCTATGCTGTGCAAATTGTGCAGATAAAACTCAATGCATATTTAAGATATTAAATAGAATCTGTCTTCTGTATTATACATACATGTTTTGTCTAAATTTGAACATCTAAGAACAAGAGAAGAAAGACTAAGAACTCAATATATTTGCCATATAAATTCCCTAGATATAAGACAGAACTTAATAGTCGGATAAACACAGTAAACTAAGATACACCCACCTCAGAAAACAGACCAACTCACTTGAGGCAACATAAAAAAGCTACATATTAGTATGAGCAGGATATAAAGTAAAATTTTCATTTTGACAGCTCTATGATTTTTTAATTATTTAAACTTGCTAGATCCAGGACCAGGTACTTAGAGATGGACATGGTGAGCAGCCTTTACATGTGTCATTGCATATATTTTCATTTAGCATGTACTTATAAACAAGCATTTGAACACAAGTATGTATGTGCCTTCCACCTTAGCCCTATGCACATTCAAACTGAATGCTATAAACACATATTTGTGTCTTAATTACAGGTTTGAGTTTTGGCTACTGTAATTTTCAGAAGAATAGTGCCAGTCCCTGTACCACAGTTCCTACTGCCATGTCCTTTTTTCCACGGCAGTCATGACAATTTCCTCACAGACAAGGAGAAAGAGAAAAATAGTCTCTTAATTTTGCAATCTGCCAAATCCTACCCCCACTTGAAAGCTAAACTGGGTATTAGAGCTAAATACCCATAATTATATAAATTACCTACAAACATACATCCTTATTACTAAAAGAACTGAAACTTTCTGGATCTGGAGTTTACATATTTTATATTTTTCAGGAAAGTACCAGTGCAGTATTTTTATAGGAGGAGAATAATCTCAAATTTAAATGAAAATATGATTAATAGCTCTCCTCTTAGCACTTAAGAGCAAAAAACAGGAATTCAAGATAATAAAGGGCTTATTCAATAAACTTCTGCAGTCGACTCTAACCTTCTCACTTGGACCATCTGTCAAAAAAACTCCTGCAAAAACCCACATATAGTAGTAGGTTTCATCCTTTAATTATAGGAATAAAACTGCGAAAACCCAAACTCTGGAGCAGCCAATGAAAACTCTAAAACCCTGCAAGACCAGAGCTAACACTTCTGCTATTGACTGAGAGACATTTCTCACCAGTTTTCTGAGGAATTTTCTATTCCTTACACCAAACCTAATGTATCTGATGTCTAGAAAGCAGAAATGCAAAGGCCACCATGGTTGTGCTTGTTTTCACTCTGCTGTGTTTGCCAGGTCAACCTCTCCTAGCTCTGGCAATTCTTTCCTCCTCACTTCTTCTATGTAAAACTGTCTCTTCTCTTTCCCACTTTTGAAGTGCTACATCCCTTACCCCTTTTCCCTCTTCTCTGCACCACCATCCACTTTCTTTTGCCACTGTTTCTTTTAAATTTGTGCCCTGAAATAACACTGACATAGAAGGACAGAAGACATGACTAATCTGACTAACATATTCAAAAGCATTTATGCTAAAAAAGACTTTCTGATTTTTCTTATGATGAAGAATCCACCTGGAGGGCAGACTCCTAGAAACCCTAATTGCACTGTCACCACATGCCACTTCTCTCCCAACTCCACTGTTTCTAGTTTCCCATTTCACACCAATTGTCAAAACTTACTTTCCAGAGACAACTAGAAAAAAGGATATAAAAATTTACTAGCATTTGTGGTCACAACACAGACAGCTGTCTTATAGAGCGTGTCTCAGAAAACCGTGAAAACCACTAATGGACAGGAACAGAGTTTGTGTAGGAGGAAAACAATGTGAGAAGCTCCTTAAATGGCAAAGAGCAGCAGCAGCATTACATCCTCCAGGTCATGCTTTCCAGGACCAATTCAGCTCTGTTTCACATATTCGGTCAGGTATATCATCATATACTAGCAAGACATTATATTAAGCTGCTAATAGTCATACTAAATTTTCTGCTTTTCATAGGCCAAAGTCTGCATAATCTTATAATCACCTTTGTTCTTTTGTCTCTTGCTGCAGAGACCAAAATCAGACAATATTCTTCTGAGTCTCCAGAGCACATATCTGCATTTTTTTGACCACTATGAGTGCAACTAAAAATAATGTGGTAAACTGAAAAACTGAAAAATTAAGAAATCCTTTGAAAATCTGGCTTTCAAAAATGCAGCTAATGCAGACTCAAGTAATTTAAATTATATTAGTTCCTCTAAAGGTAGTAACAAATATAAAATCATTAAAGTTGGAAAAGACCTCTTAGATCATCAAGTCCACTCTTTGACTGAACACTATCATCCCAACTAAACCATAGCACTAAGTGCTGTGTCCAGTCGTTTCTTGAAAACTTCTGGGGATGGTGAATCCACCACTTCCCTGAGCAGCCCATTCCAATGTTTAACCACTCTCTCAGTGAAAAAAAATTTTCATTATGTCCAACTTGAACCTCCCCTGGCACAGCTTGAAGCTATGTCCTCTTGTCCTGTTGCCAGTTGCCTGGGAGAAGACGCCTCCCGCCTCACATGTGAACTATTTCTTGTCCTCATAAAATTTTAAGTATAACATGAATGTAATATAACTTAAATTTCTTTACTGCTGAGAAACGTAAACAGCCAAAACCACACCTTTTGGTACAACCAAAGCACTTCTTATTTCACAAAAAATAAATATACAACACAATAGCAAAAAATGACACAAAGCCCAACAGATTTAACATGCCACAACCTAAAACCGACCAACCAAAGTACCCTGTGGTGCCAAATGTCTCCAGGAAGAGAAGGAGCACTTAAATTTCCATTTAAAACGCAGGATCCTAAAAGCTTTCTGATTCTCAGTGGCCTCACACCTGCTGACATCATTTCCACCGGCATAACAGATTCGGGAATGCCAGCCAGACCAGGTCAGTGATTTGCATCAACTCTGCACTCACTGACAACACAATATGCAACTCAGAAACAATGGGCAATGGCAGAGAGCTAGCCCATGATGAGCTGAAACTGTTACTAATCTGCAGTGTGACCCCACTGTCTTTTGCCACTCTAGAAATACTAGGTAAATAGCAGCTACTAATTATGCCAGTGTCTTTCTTGGAGTTTTTCAGGATTTTTTCTCCTCCCCCAGTTTGCTCCTACCCAGGGAGGAAATTCAAAATTATATTAGGAAATTTTATGTCATGAGAATATTCCTCTGTGTTCCTCATCACCTGAAAGCAACCTAATTTGTACTTATTAAGTTGGATATTCAAACTGATATGAGAACTGACCAGAATTTGCTGTCAGTTCACCAGAAACTTTAATACTATAACCATATTAGGAGTCTTAATATCACCATATGTCTTAAAGTTGCATAATAATAAAGTTTGTGCTATATAACGCGAGATCCAAAGATTGAGTAACAACTTTATAGACACAGAACTGTGTCAATAAGTATGTCACAAACTACCTTTGTCATCATCTGCACTACCATGAAACAAGTGGTAGTTTGTTTCTAGTAGCTAGTTACCAAAGGCATGCTGACTGGGGAGCAAGATTCATCCAGCCTAAAAAGTAAATGCTCCATAAAGATTAAGAAAGGGCGGTGATACCCTGAAAAGACTTTCACAAGGTCTTTATAAACACCAACAAATAGAAACTCAAAGATGGAAGTCAAAGTAAGGTACAAAATGATCTACAGGACTTAAACAGAAATACAGGCATACTTCCTGAAAGTGTAAAAAAAACCAAAACAAAACAAAAAGAACCGTAAGAAACTCCTTACACTAGAAATGTAGCTGGGTGTGACAAGCACACTTGTCCAAACCATGACATTATCTGTTCAGCATTTAAGGTATGGCTCATCACCTGGAACTGTGACCTTACCTTGGCATGAGCAGGCCCTCTTTCATTCAGAAGCTTATACTGGGGTTGAATTCTATTGAAACGGGCTAACTCATTTACCAGACACATTGGAGTTTTCTCTTTGGGGTTTGCCATGTTATCTTGGAGAGGAGCTGTAAATAAAGAGTCTGTAAAGTTTTTGTGGAGAAATGTATTCTTCACAACTTCGCAAAGCTTTGCAAAAGCAGCATGCTTAGAAAAGAAAATACTTTGGCTAAAATACAATTTTTGTACATATGCTAAATATAATGTTTAAATACCATTTATATATTAATCATATGAGAATATGATTATGATTTTACAATAAAAATTTTGAATACATGCAATTAAAAAAAACCCAACAACTATTTATTTCCAAAATGTCCCTATGACAGATGGCAGTGTAGGGGAAATTATACATATTCTACATCTTCTACATCACCGAAGTTTACTGTCAGCAGTATACTGGTTCCTGGAATTAACTACTCTTCCAGAATGGTTTCTCAACACTTTGAAGCAGTAGTGGATAGTGTAAGAGTTATGAGACAAATATAGTTGATGAAACTCTGTGGCCCCCACTTGCTTCTGCCTGCTTCTTCCCAGGGTTTTAGACTTTTCTCACAAAAATGAAGTCAGTCTCAGAGCACTCCCAAAGAACACTTCTCCTCTCCCTTTAACGATTTTGTTTTGCTTTTTTTAGACCATTTAACTTTCTGCAACTTTTTTTTCAATTGGTTTGTATTTAGCCCTAACACACACTGTCATTTCTTGTTTAGATTTTTAGAACAACATTTCTGCATTTTATACCCACTTCAGCATAGGAACTGCAGCATTTATTAGGCTACAAAGGAAACACCAAATACTGCCAAGCAGTCAGAAGACATTCTGTTCTGGGGAAGAGAAATAAACTTGGAAACCCTCCTGCACCACTAAAACTTCTCTATAAAGAATACACTCAGAATTTGACAAAATAGACATGCTCTTTTCTGAGGTTTTGTATCATTGATCAACACTTCACTGTAAGTCTGAGCTCAGTTAAAAAAACTAACAGTTTATTTAGCCAAAATATTTTTCTATGGGTGTTTGTTTTTTTTTAAATTTTAATCCCCTTAAGGACCTAATTATTTATCTTTTTAAATTAAAAAGTCATCAAAAATTCATTTGACCACTGAAGAAAATATACCTGGACCAACTTACCTGGTGAGTTGTTAGAAGGTGCGGGATCCACAAGGCCGGCAGTAGGACTGCTACAGCTGGCAGCTGATTCCGAAATGGATCCATTCATTGAGGATGGCAGACTCAGTGTATTTGTAGTTGTAACTGGCAGGGGTAGCACCATAGGGGACATGGTGGGTCCAGACAGGTTTGCTGTAGTCTGCATCTTAACTTGTGCCATTGCCTGTCACTGCAATAAACAAATTATTATCAGCAGGGCACTTTGCATTTTGAATGTCAAATGACTGTAGTGATAATAGCAACACTTCCTTTTTGCTCCTGGATCTGGGTCACAAAACTGTCCACAAAAGTCATGCCTCTGCAAACATTAATTCCAAATAGATGCACAGAGAAACAGAGCTCAGAGCCAAAGAACATCACTGGAGAAGAAGCCATACAGCCTGGCTCTAGGTTCTGTTGCTTAACAATGGGGTGACCCTGCCTGAAATACAGCAGGAAGAATGATTATTCTAGAATAAAATCCCATATAATCATTCTGCAGATGAGATTACCCCTGCCATTTCTTCAAAAGAGAAGTTTGTTGTCATTGCAACAAAATTCCATAGCAATCTTTTGCACTGTTTTTCCAGTAAAGTGCATATAAAATATCAAATAAGGCCACAAGAGAAAAATCATTATTTTTTTTCTGCCTTTTATCAAACTAGAAGAGAGAAAAAAATATAAGAAGAAAATGCAAAGAAATGAAAAAAAAAACACCAAAGATGCGAGTTCTGACAAAAATAACTGCTTATTCAGTCAACAGGTGGAGTACTTTAATCCGTATATAAATTACTAGCACAGGTGTCAGGACTTCCTAAACTAGCCTTCAACCCAATGCCTAAAGCATTTACCTGGAATATGCCAGGTACTAATTGTGTCTTTTCATCTTCTCAAATTAGTATCCTTATTGCCAATACCTGTTCTCAGGTTACGTCTACACACATAAACAGCTCAGGGTCAGGGCAGTGCTCCTTCATACTACTCACTGAGAGTATGCCCCTTGGCAAAATTTTTGCCACTGGGTAAAAACTCCTGCTGCAAAAACCATACAGGAGCAGTTCAGAGGTGAGCAGGCATCCCAGACAATCCACTCAAATAAACAAGGAACCAGTCATTCTCACTCATCCAGGCAAAAGTCTTGGGCTTCTCCTCTTGGCATAAGGAGCAGGATGATATATTTTATTCAATAGCATGGACACAGAATGTGTTATTTAGGGTTCATACACAAGAGATGATCTGCACAGAGTGGATAAAGAGAGGAAACCCATGACAGCTGACTAGTGGCCCCTGGGGAACTGGGACCTCTCCCAGCAGCAGCTCTGGTCCCACTGGCTGAGGCAGAGGAGGAAAGGAGCCCAACTCTCCTCCATCACAGGCAGCCCCCTTACCACTAAGCTCTTTGCCACTTCTGCTGGGCTAATTCTCTCTTCTTAAGCAAAAATCCCACTCAACACCTAAAAAACTTTTTAACTAAGGACTTATTGAAGTGAGCACGACTATAGACAAAATTTTGATTACAATCAGTATTTTTGCCTCTCCCACACCCCATCCATTAAAAAGTATCCAAGTATCTTTACTCAGAGGGACAGTATTTCTGCATAAAGATCCCAAATCACTCATTACACGACAGAGTAAAAGTCCTTTAGCACAGTTGCACTCGTATAATGAAAATAATAAATCCTATTACTGTGACTCTGTGCTTTGGAGAAGAGGTTCAGACTGGAATGCCATTTTTATTACTGAGAAAAGATAGGCAATTGATTTAATTCTCTGAAAAAGCAAAAGTTAAAAGAAAATGAAGTTGAGGTGCAATCACTTGCTCTTTGCATAAGTATCTTCAGTAAAATATTAATAGTCACAGATTTTTAAAATACATACGCAGTTAGCTGAGATATATTCAAATACTTTATGGGTTCAAAAAATATGGACTAAACTCTTACTGTAAAAAACCTACTGTTACTTCACAGCAAATGCAATGTAATACAGCAATATTGTTAGAAAGGCCTAAAATATAGACTGAGAAGGTGTATAACTACAGAATTTTTTGGTATACTGTGTGTTTAATTCTAATTTTAAAATACATTAATATAGATTAGAATAGATTGAAAAAGTTTCTTAATTGTAAACACCAAAACTAGCGATGGCAAAAATCAGACCATACATTTTAAACATATTTAAAATGAAACCAACATAAGAAATATCATCACAATAACTGAAGTTTAAGAAACTCACAGTATTTGCAGTATTTTAGCTTATAAACATGAGTATGAGAAAGGCATCACTCAGATAGTTCTGTATGAGATACTACTGAACACCTAGTCTTGGGCCCTGCCAGTTGTGAATTATCCTTTCAGCTTCCAGTATTTTGAAAGTTTATTCTTCAAGAAATCAGAACTTACTAATAACAAAATAAAATACTATACTCTATAGTATTGATGTCCTAAAGGGAGAAATTGTAGGATGGATACTTTACTATTAAGGATAAAAAAGAAAAATCAGTTTGAGAATAGTATCAAGGAACAGTAAGAATGAACAAGATAAAGTTTGAGAAAAAAGACACCCTTTGTCCTACAATAAGATACATAGAAAATTCAACTGTGAAATCAGAATAAAATTCTAAGATATTGGGTGCTGGGCATTTCTTATATATCTAAAGCAGCAGAACTCCTATGAGAAACTATAACTATTTCATAAATTATTCTGTATAAGCAAAGATGCTCTGGTATTAATGTATAATATAACTGTAGGGAATAACTCTTAAGTGGATGAGCTATGGAGACAATAAACTTGTAATCAGTTAAAAATCCCACTAGTAGAGTCAACAGAGGGAATGCAGTTGACATAGTGATGTCATGTCATTTTCTCACTATCAAGCAACTAATCTCTGATGTCATGACAAAAGGGGACAAAAGCTATATGTCCCATCTTCTCTTCACATTTTCTTATCTACATACACTAGTGTTGTACTGTTTTATAAACAGTGAGGCAAAAACACTATGGGGTCTTCCAGCCACAAGCACAGAGTACACGATAAAATATGCTGCTACATAATAAAATGTAGGACCTGGGAGAGAGAGAGATTTCAATAAGCTGGTCAGAGATGAAATGCAGTTATATAATCAAAATATTTTTAAATCTTCTATGCAGATATTTTTGAAAAATCTGGCATACACAAAAGGGATAGTTCATTTATTATACTATGAATACAATTCAAAAATCCTCTACACCTCACTTCAGATGGTTAACCCAATGCAAATCTCGGAAACTGCTACCTCTCAAGTGTCTCCAGAGGAGCTTCCCTTGATGCCTGGCAGTGGTTACGGACATTTGCACCTCTTGGAGAAAGCTGGACTGCACAGCCATGCCTGCCAGCTTTGTGTCTTCATTGCCAGCTTCCATGTCAGATCACCACAGCATGATATTTCTTAAAGTCTTAATCACATACATGTCTACCCCAAGTCTGCAAGTCAAAGTGCTGTCATTTTTATAAAGCTACACTCCAGGGCTTAGGGTGCCTTACAAGATGCTGCAATAGTTTTGCCTCTTAGTCTAACCTACTCAGCTGCAATAGAAATACTACAGCACACATGAAAAGGGATGCAAATATACTAGAATTGCATTTTACTTCACTTCTGCTTTTGAAAGCACTTTGTACATAGGCAGCTACACAGGTTTCATTAAACAGTTCACAGATCTCAGAATATTCTGAGTTGGAAGGGGCCCACATGGATCATCGAGTCTAACTCTTAAGTAAATGGTCCATATGGGGATTGAACCAACAACCTTGTTATTATAAGCAGCATGCACTAACCAACTGAGCTAATCTCAGGGTCGGTTGATATTAACTTTCCAATTAAGTATGTACAAGCTGTGAATTTTCCTCCCACACTAAAAATGACCCAACCAAAATAAACTCATATTAAAACAACAAAACAAAACTGCCTCACATTTTGAAGTGAAATGTCGCGGTCCGAAGGGAGGAGGGCACAGGACACGAGGAAGGGTGCAAGCAGAATTCTCTATTCAGGTGTGCACACACTCTTTTTCTCAGCTCGGGAGCAGAAAGGCCCAGAACATAGGGCGGAGACAAGCAGGGGGACAAACCAGAATCGGACACGGGCAAAAAGGGGAGGAGTGGGGGAAGCAGGCAAACTCATGGCAAGCCTGGGCATGTGCAGTTGTGCACTGTGTAGTGTGAATACAATGAAACCACATAATAACAGTAAAGTCCGTATGATAAAGTCCATATGAAAGTCCTGCCAATTGCTGTATGCTTTTCTCCATGCCTGGAACTGTACCCATCCTGAATCTTGCTTCTCTACATCTCACCCTTTCTTATTAGTTTGAAAAATGCCTGTTGTGATAGTCCTTCTTGCAGCATGCTGTGACACAAGAAATAGTAACAAAACAAACAGAGAAAGCAAAATTTCAAAGCAAGTGGACAGCTGCATTTACTGAGTGACTCCCCCCTAAAAATTGTTTCCAGTCCGAGATTCCACTGCTCCATGGTGTCTAAAAGCTTAGTGATAGTGGTCTTCTGTGGACTACGAGATCCTGGAAAGTAAGCAGAACATGTTAGAAGGGAGAATTTAGGATTGGGATCACGTGATAAGGGCATAACTTGCATAATCAGTTCATCTGATTTAAGCTGAACTGCAGGGATTGCTGTGGTTTCCTGGCACTTTCTGAAGGGATGGGTTATGCAGGATGGAACGCGGTTGAGGGGGTGCTGCCGTGTTTCTTGACAGTTCACAGGTGCAGTGTTTAAGATCTGGCATTGAATTAAAAGTCACTTTTCTCCTCAAGTCTGGTGACTTTTTCGGAGGCAGCAGTTGTCCATAAATGTTAGTGAGGGAGCGGCAATCTTTAGTCCAGTGTCTGCCTTTCCCACATCGTTTGCACGGCGTCTTGGGAAGCTCAGTCTTTGTAGTTAATTGTGGGCAGATTTTTTTTATATGTCCTGTCTCACCACAGTGAAAACAGGTTTGTGGTCCAGCCAAAGCTTCAGCTATTAGTCTTGCTTTATGAGAATTAGACCCCACATTACGACATGCCTTGACCACGTCCATAGGAGTAGGATCCCTAAGAGGTCTTAGTATTTGCTGGCAATCATCATTAGATTGCTCTATAGCCAACCTTAAAAATAGTGCATCCTGAGCTTCTGGGTGTTTAACTTGTTTTGCAATAGCTTTCTTTAACCTTTCTGCAAATTCTATGAATGGTTCTGTTGGTTTTTGTTGTACTTGTGTGTATGAAAGTGTAGGTTCAGCAGCCTCAGCAATGGTTTGAATAGCTTGGAAGGCTAGATTTTTTTAAATGTCCAATTCATTCACAGGAATTTTGGTTTGGGCCTCATTGGAAATATAAGGTCCCACTCCGAAAAGTCTATTAAAGGACTCCAGGACTGGGGTCCCTGTGATTGCTGAGGTTTGCTGGGTGTGCTGGCGAATACGAGTTTGCCATTCATCTAGGAAAAGTGTTGCTTGCATATTAGTGAAAAAAGCACTTATTAAATCCCTTATGTCATTTGGAGTGAATGTGTAAGCAGCAAAAAGTGAACTAAGTACCCTTATCACATAAGGTGAATTTAACCCGTAGACAGTAATAGCTTGTTTTGTATCTTTCAGAACTGGGAGGGGGATTGGTTCCCAGACAGGGTGATTGTTGGGATGATAAAATACAGGAAATGCTTTAACTAAATCCAAATCATCAGCTGTTGACGCCTGTTCCTTTATGTATGACCACCTGCTCCTCTGGGCACTGGCACCGGAGAAGCCAGGACCATAATTACAAGCATGCTGGTCAGTATATGGGGATGGGGAGTTGGGAATATGCGGGGGAGGTGGAGACAAACGCCATTTACCGGAGCAGGGGAACAAGTACATCCGCAGGGTGAAGGGACTGAAGGGGTTAAAGCGCCAGCTGCTGGCGCGGCAGGATAAGCAGCGCGGGGGCCGTGCCGTGCGCGGGGGCCGGGGCTGATGGCGGCGGCGGGAGGCGGTGGGGACGCGGGGCTGGCTGAGCTTCCATGGGCAGGCTGGGGGGCGGTGCCGGCCGAGCTTCCATGGGCGGGCTGGAGGACGGTGCCGGCGGGAGACGCGCGAAATCTTTGCATCCCGTTTCTCCACGCCACGTGTGCTCCTCGCTCTCCTGGGCTTCGCCCGCGCGGCCGCTTAGCTCGCCGACGCCATGATGCGAGAACCGCGGGTATTCCGTGCTTTGTTTCTCCCCCCCCCTCCCCCCGGCCACTCCGGAACTCCCGGGGCTTGTCTTTTTTCGGGGATGGGGGCTTGGATTTTTGCTCAGATTCTTGGAGATTTTCATTGGAACCGGTTGTTTGATGTTGTAGCATCATCAGAAGTAACCTCCAGGCAATCAGTGCTTCAATGGCAACTTTGTCTCCCCTCTCTTTCGCTTTCCAGATCTTATATCCAATTTTCTCCCAGTCCTTTAGAGACATGCTGTCGGAGACAGCTTCCCCTCCGTTTTCAAGCCATTTAGCAAGGGCTTTTGCGGATTTTTTGTCTAAGGGGTCTTTATTTTCCAAAATAAAGTCTTTAAGCTTGCGGTATACAAACTTTTGAGGGGTAGATAGAGAGAGCCCCATTGCGAAATTACTTAGGAGTTGATTTTGTGAGGGTGGGAGATGGGATTAGAGGTTTTTCCCGGAGCTCACCTTTCTCGGTGCGGTGGCCATCTTGCCGTGATCTGGGATTCACCGGGAAGGACCAGCGAGACGCAAAACGCTTCTCTCAGCGCCGTCCGAGCCCTCGTGGCGTGGGGGAGGTTTTCTTAAGGCAAAAACCTTCTCTGCCCGACGCTGGGCGCCATCTGTCGCGGTCCGAAGGGAGGAGGGCACAGGACACGAGGAAGGGTGCAAGCAGAATTCTCTATTCAGGCGTGCACACACTCTTTTTCTCAGCTCGGGAGCAGAAAGGCCCAGAACATAGGGCGGAGACAAGCAGGGGGACAAACCAGAATCGGACACGGGCAAAAAGGGGAGGAGTGGGGGAAGCAGGCAAACTCATGGCAAGCCTGGGCATGTGCAGTTGTGCGCTGTGTAGTGTGAATACAATGAAACCACATAATAACAGTAAAGTCCATATGATAAAGTCCATATGAAAGTCCTGCCAATTGCTGTATGCTTTTCTCCATGCCTGGAACTGTACCCATCCTGAATCTTGCTTCTCTACAGTGAAAATATTGCTGTCAAATATTCCCAGTGGAGTGGTGAATGGGAGTTACGGTCAGTTCATCACAGGTTCTCTGACACTCCATCCTCCTCAGGGGAAGGCTCCTCATATTCTTCCCCTGCTCCAGAGTGGGGTCCCTTTTACAGGAGACAGTCCTTCACGAACGTCTTCAACATGAGTCCTTCCCACAGGATGCAGTTCTTCATGAACTGCTCCAGAGTGGACCCCTTCCACAGGGTGCCATCCTTCAGGAACAGGCTTGTGCATGGGCCTCCCACAGGGTCTCAAGACCTACCAGCAAACCTGCTCCAGTGTGGGCTTCTCTCTCCATGGGGACACAGGTCCTGTCGGGAGCCTGCTCCAGCATGGGCTTTCCACAGTGCTACAGCCTCCTTTGGGCATCCACGTGCTCCAGTGTGGGGTCCTTCATGGGCTGCAGGTGCATCTCCATTCCACCATGGACCTCCATGGGCTCCTAGGGCACAGCTGCCTCACCATGGTGTGCACCACGGGCTGCAGGGAAATCTCAGCTCTGGTGCCTGGAGCACCTCCTCCCCCTCCTTCTCCACTGACCTTGGTGTCTGCAGAGTTGTTTCTCTCACATATTCTCACTCCTTTCTTCTCTGGCTGCTGTTTCTGTTGTGCAGCAGCTTAAATCTGTTATCCCAGAGGTGCTACCACCTACACTGATGGGCTCAGTCTCGTCAGCAACAGGTCAGCAATCCTGGAGCCGACTGGCATTGGCTCCTCCATACATAAGTGAAACTTCTGCCAAATTCTCATAGAAGCCACTCCTGTAGCTCCCCTGGTAGAAAAACCTAGCCATGCAAACCCAGTACAAACACTAAGTCAGAAATGCAGGATATTCTTTACAACTGTGAATACACTTGTATCATGTAAAAAAGCACCACACAACATAAAAAATTGTTATAGTTTTTCTGAACATTATTATTTATTGTATTCTTCTGGAATGTTAATCACTTAGATCTTAAGATATAAAATATGAATTAAACGCTCAGGTGAAATGATTCTTAGACTACATCACAATAATTGCATAAACAAGGACAGATAAAGTAAATAAAACACCACAGAAGGCAGAAAACATGGACAATGACTTTTCAAACCAAACACACTTTTACAATGTGGAAAAATTGAAAAAGTAATATTAGAAAGACAAGTTGTTTTATGAACAACCAACAGACAGAGAACAGTCAAAACAGAAGACTGGACTTCATCTGTGCAGAAAGTGAAAATGCACATAAGCAGTAGGGTGTCACCACACTTTCACACTGTTCTGTCATACAACCCAGCACACCAAATCTAATCTGTGTACAAGTATGTAACACACAACACATACTGCTTACTTGTGAATGGCTTTATAAAGGTAACAACTGAGGGCCAGCCACTGCTGAGCAAAAACGTTACTTGACATATCTTGTATTTTATATAACCAAGAGTTCTGCTTATACATTCTAATCAATGCCCATTTTTCACAACATTATTATGTTAATGATCCCAGGTCCTTTTCTGCAGAACTGCTACCAGCAAGTTCTAGCCCGTGTTCTCTGCGAATCTGACTGTTCTGCAGCTAATAAGACTTTGTTCTTGTCTTCCTTGAATTCCCTTATTAAGAAAAAAACAAACCAAACCAAAACAAAAACGCAAAAAGAAAAAGACAATAATTTCAATTTTTCAGGATCACATTCTAGTTCCAAAATGTTTGCAATTCTCCTCTAAGCCTGCTTTATAGCATACACAAATTTAATTTCATCCACATCATTAATGAAAATATTGAAAGGTTGAGGAACAGCAATCCAATAGACTGGGGGTAGTGTCTAAGCAGGGAGCATCTCAAGGGTTTTTTTCAGACCAACTCCTGCTTTGGTTAGAAGCTTGTTAATGTGATTCTTCTGTTAAAGTCCCAAGTCACAGAACCCTAACAGTTAACAGCTTCCTAAGTAAGGAGGGTTTGGTTTTAGTTTTATCCTTAAAACTCCATTAAAGTTTCCATTCTTCTTCTATTCTCCTGATACTACTTCACTCATTCAGTTACACAAAAGCATAAAAATCTGCCTAGAGGTAAAACATATTTCCGGCGTGCCATTTCTCACATTTACAGCAAATATTTATACATACATGGACATTAAAATAAAAAGTATTATAGAAGTACTAAGTCTTCTGTAATTTCTTTTTACTGTGTTATATCTAGCAGCTTATTAGGGGTTGACAGAAAACACACAGCTCTGCATTACCTTCAGAGCAGCTGCTAGTTCAATCTTTTATGTTCTATAAAACCACATAACAAGATAGCCACACAGTAGCGGTTTAGCAAGAGCACAATTTAAAGCAACAATCTAGACTTATTAACAAAATGTATCTTATTTACACATTTTAAATAGGTAACACTGGAAAAACTAGGCACAAAATCGCACAGGGTGTCTCTCTACACCTTTTAAAATATATAATTTTTCTATATTACTGCTGGTCCCTACTGTTTGTCCTCCCCATTTACTCCTCCATCGGTTTTGTTGCTTTTTGCCTTACTAGTAGTGGTTTGCCAACAACCAAACCAATCTAATAACTTGCTGCCATAGCAGGAGACAATCCCATGTCCTCTCTTCCCCACAGCAAAAAGTTAATGCTTTCTGTCCATTTATCTCACTGAACCAGTTCACATGCAGGTGAGGAGGAACATCAGAGGAGTGCCTGTGTCTGTACAAGGAGGGCCATAAACTCCTGACCTGGAGTGAGTGCACGGCATTAGCCCTTTCAACTCCTGCTAATCAGCTTAGCTTTGCTGTCATGACATACACTGAAGTTCAGCTCCTTCACACTGTTCCATACAAAACCCGTGATCTCATCACCAAGGACTCCATCTTCAGAAATCTGTGGCCTGGTTTCCTTTTTTTTTTTTACAGTGCCTTACACTGGAGAATCTTAATTTCAGTGGAAATATGGACATAACTACCAGCTAATTAACAGCTAAGAAATACATGACAACAAGTGAAGTTATGCCTTAAAAGCATTTTATTTTCCTGAAGTATAAGGTGTGGACAGGAAATCACTAACTTTTATTTTGGTTGTTTTGATAAGATAATTTACAACAGAGACAAAAGTGCACAAGAAAAGGAAGATGAATTGACACAGAATATTAGTGACTGATACTCAAAATCCAAGGCACTGCAAGGCTGACATAAAAGTTCCCCTACTTGCTCAGTATTTAACCCAGCCCCTGAAGACTAACTAAATACTACAGTTCCATACAAGTGCTTTCCTCTGCTCTTGGACTGGAGCAGGAAAGTATTGCAGATAAAGCCCCAGAAAGGCAAGGAAGGGCCAAGAGGCTGCAGTGAATGCTAGGTTACAACATCAAATCCCATCGTACTTTCAGATTTTCTTGCCCATGGAGGACTATCTTTGGCAACTCCTATATACAGTCAGCAAGAAGCTTTCTGAGAAAAGGCAGGAAGGTATTTTTGGAAAAAAAAATCAAGTAAGAAATTGAACAGATTAAAAACTGCACTCATATTTGTCAGCCACTTCTTCAAACAGCAGTCAGCTCAATTTCCCTTTTGAATTACTACACAGGGCAAGCACATTAAAACAACAACAACAAAAAAAATATTTAATACTCAGAAAACTGAGGTAGAAACTGCTTCATCTCAGACTTCTTTCATCATGAAACCATATTGGTTCCCTAATTTCCAATACAATGCTGATCCAAGATACTACATAAAACATGTGAGTCTCTTAATCACTGACCACATTACCATTATCACAGAATCACATTATGTGGGAATACATATTATTTTATCTGTCACTGATTCAATCCTTCTCTAAGAACTCTCTTTACAATAGTTTTGTGTAATTTTGAAAAGAAAAGGAAAAACCCAAACTAGACAAATAAAGTAATTAATTATGGAATCAAAGAGTAAAAACTACGATTTTCTCAATCGACAAAATGGCCAAAGGTGGGAATTTTTGCAACCATTTAATTATGATATGTTAGCAAGAGGGCTAGAACAGAAAAGTCTTATGCTCAATCAAGGTTAGATTCATACAATTTGAAATACATAGTATATGTCAGAGTAAATATAATAACCAAACATTTTGGATGTAGTAAATTGCTTACACCACTACAGCAAAGGACAAGTAACTAATACAAAAAATCTGTGATCTATAAGATCATCTACATGCACAGTGCATCTCACACCAGCACCGTTACCCATACTGCATGGCACTGCTGTACAGTGAGATATGGGGATTCAGGTAAGGATGAAAGACATCTACAATTTACGTTTACAAATATAAGCGAGTTGTTTAAACCTACACTGGAGTAAAAGAAAATACAGCATGGAATTACCATGGTTTACCAGTGCCAACTGAGATGTCCTGAGATATCACATTTGGATACCTGCCTATTCCATCAGCTGCTGCTTCAGCAAGCAGACATCCTCTCGAAGACCCATGCTACGTCTGACACTGCATGTGGCAGACAGTTCAGAGAAACCCTGACATGAAGAGGCAATGAAATGGCAATAACCTATGTGTTTAAAGAAATGTGTTACAACACTAGTCAATACAGCCAGAAGACCCAGGGAGTTATTCAAGGTGATCAACAAGTAGCCTTCTAATTTAGGATTAGCCAATCACAGAGCTGAGGAGCAGCTGAGAAGCAGGCAGCGTAACTTAGTTTCTTGAACTGCATGAGATGCCAAAAATACAGGCAACTGAATCCCATCCAAAGTCTACTGCCAAACTTGTCTTCAACAAGTGCGTGCTCATGGACTTTATTAAAACTAACAGACACAATTACAGAAGTAAATAAGCTCCCTTGCAGAGAGGTTCCCCACTTAATTTATTTGCCTCAGATATAAGGAATGATGGAAAATGCAGGGGTTAGAGCACTGACTGTAACTGTGCACATTTTCGAAAACGTGTAAGAGTCTAAAAACTAGTAACAAGAGAAACTTCACAGAAAGTGGAGCATATTGACAGGCAGGAATGCCACTTTTCCCTTGCTTCCCCTGGCAACATCAAGGCTGACATGAAAAAGCTGAGAAAGGAGCAACTCAGGCCACAGTGCATCTTACTGTGTACAGCAAAACTAACAACCCCAGCCTGTACAGAAGGCTAATCTTCTCTTCTAACAGAGGAATCAGTCAGCTCCTGTGTATACCAGGCAACCACTCAAGTGGAGACTTCACAGACAGGTATGAAACAGAGCTCCTAAGTAGAGAAACTTTATTAATATTCATCTTGAACCATGGTGGAAAAAAAGGATTGCTATTCTGTATTGAAATGATAAGGGAGATCAACCAGATTATCAACTCAAAGATTTCAATGCCAGAAGAAAACTAAGAGATAAGGAAAGCCAATCTGTTGCATTAGAAACTGAGCCAGTTTGGCATCTCAAAGCTTTTCAACCTGTATATAACTCAAAGCCCAAGGGAGAAAATTAGTCTGGTGTATATAAATGTTTGCCACCTTACAAAGATAATCTCATCAGAAAGTCTGTCTCAATTTATTACTGCTGTCCAGAAAACAGAGAAGACAGTAAAAAAGCCATGGAAATTTCCAACAGGCAATATCAGCTAACCCAGTTCTCAAATTACCACAAATTTTATGCCCAGAACAGACTCTGGACCATCCAGATAAAACACTGGTTGAGATACAGTCATCAGTTTGACCGAGCCAGATACCCTGAATTATTGGAGAAGAAAATGCAAAACTCCTCCATGAAACAGCAAGGTGATCATCAGACCCTTTATTGTAGAAGGCCTTCCTCATCCAAAACCCATCATGGTTTGAGGCAGATCCCAAAAACTAGCTTATAGATGGCTATAGAGCCTTACAGATCAGAGGCAGGACACACACATTGCCCAACATTAGGGGGTAATACCCTTCTTTGTATTTGTTTACCGCACCTGGGAGCAAGCACTAACCCAAAGCACAAGAGCTGGCTGTCCAGTACTGTAACTCTTCAGCTCTCTTCCTTACCATGACTGAAAAACTACCTACAACTTCTTGAAAACAGAAAACTTGTATCTCCCCCAGACACACTGCGATACACAGTCATATCTGTAACACTTCTAAAGTCATCATAATACCATCTTGCTGCAGATGCAGGCAAGTCACATTTGCCTTAGGTTAAACAAAAATCAGTTACTCTGCTTTCCTGAAGAAAAACAGTTGAAAAGAAGGGAAGCCTAAACCACTAGTTTAACAATCAATCATCGGCTCAAAAAATGTAGAAGGGGATTAAATGAGTAAATGAAAAAAACATGACTCAGAATTGATACATTGCTGCTACACATTCGTTTGTATCAAAGCTGTAATTGGTTCCCTGTTTCTGATGTTGGAGTCTAATTAGAGCTCCTTCCAGGAGTCTAGTTTCTTATCTAACTAGTATTTTGAAATTTCTCTCATATATATTTCTAAAAGCCAGGGTTTTTTTAATTTGTGACAACAAGAAATAGTCATATTCCTAAGATCTCCAATCAGCTTTGACTGATTTTAAATTACAAAAGACTCATATTCTAAGTAAAACATCCCTCCAATTGTTATTTTGTCTGAAGCAGGCAAAAATTACTTTTTTACTTCATTTCCTAACTAGAAATTGCATATTATTAAAGGAATTCAGAAAACTATCTCAGTTTTCCTTGACTGCCTGTGATAAACTACTTCTCATATAATTTGAGAAAACAAAGTTTGGTGAAGTAGCAGAAACAAGCCTTTTTCTTTGAAAAAAGTTACATCTCCAGCTACTACTAGCCCTTGTCATACTGTAGTTACCTCCCTGTAGTAAACAGCTACAAGATCCTCAGGGAAGGTGGTTTTTCAGTAGACAAAGTGACAGGTGTTGTGTTCCTTTGTTAGAAGCATATAAAATTCTGGTTTATGTGCCTTTTTTTCTTCCCTGTGAGTGTACTTAAACAAAAAGAGTATTTCACAGCTAGAGTGATGAGTGCCCACCTTGAAGGCTCATACGGCTTCCAAGATGTTCCAGCTCTCAGACACAGCTGGGGTCGAATTGCCATCACCTGTTCATGAATCATTCCCAGAGTTCCCTCTTCTCCTAAGTCTTCCATAGACAGGTTTTGCAATACCTGGATGTAAGATAATGTTAACATACAGTTCATAGAGAGATTAGCTCCCTGCTCACTAGGAAACAGGATGGGGCCTCTGCTCACAGGCATAGAGTACCTTGTTAGATCAGAAGTTCTGCAATGAATTCAAAAAGCCTCCTCCCTATTATAAGTGCAGCTCTCCCCAGTCAGTGAATAAAGACAAAATAATTACTGAGTATTGGATTGGGCCTACCAAGTGCTCTTGACTAAAGAAAAACACAAAATCAAAGTTTTCAACTGGAGAATATTAAGTTTAGATATGCTATGTTTGGGAGCAAGATCTTGAAATGTTGCAAAATTTATGACACAGGCCTGACTTAACAACAATGAAAACAGAATCCAAAAATTAAGGAAGCAGACAGATCATACATAGCCAGTGGTGACCTGCAGCAACTAACACTGCACTCCAACAAAAAAGATGGGAAGAGACATGTGCCTGGAAGAGTTTAAGAGAAAACCAAAGGAGCTAACCCATCCAGCCACATGCAGCAAGCAGCTATCAACAAAGAGTCCTCAAGCTTCCTGAGAATGAAAAGAATCAACAACTCAGCCTAGTTTACCAGGACAGTAATCACCTATTGATTCCTTGTTGCAAACCCATGCTTGGGACAGAAATTATCAAGTTGCAAAATGAAACATAACCAAATAAGTTACTTATCTTTAGAAGAAACTACAGATTATAGAAGACTTTGACTATCCAGAAAGAGCTAAAAAATCATAGTGGCAGACTTACAGATCCTTTCAGAACTAGAAAAGAAAGAAAACACTGAAGAAAAACTCCTGGATACATGATCAGTGCTAAGCGTTAGCTAAACACTCTAAACTTGGCACACATAGAGCACACATTCTGCTGCAGCACAGAGGCTACAGCAACTGTGAGGATGGCAAAAGGTTACTTTCTGGAGTTGAATCAGCAAGGAGGATACTAAAGTAACAACCAAGAACAGAATGGAAGAGTGCTGGTAAAAAGACATTCTGTTCAAACTGAGCACACTGTGAGGGCACAGAACCAGCATAACAAAACCAGGCTTCTTCCTCCAACTTGTGTACTAGTGTTTAGAAGTACCAAGGAAGACATGTGATAAAATAGCAAATCTTCATCCATATTGCTGATGATTCAGAACAACTTGTTTTCCCAGACCAAAGGAAGTTATAAGCACAACTATACAGGAAAAAAATGTAAACAAACTGTGAATTAAAATTTGGAATTCTCTCAAGTATTTTTCCACAGATGGAGTCAGAAATAAAACAAAGGACAACCCTGGCTAAAAGTGCAACCTGATTCAGTGGTAACATGAAATGAATAAAAATAATAGGACACAGCACCTAGAAATGAGTGAAAGTGAAAAAGAAGTTTCCATATATTAGGAACGGCAACACTGTTCGGTAACAGCACAGTCTCACTATCTGGAGACAGAACAGACAGGCGGATGATACTCTGAGCTGCCCTTCAAAGGAATGCCTTTCTCACCACTTGCTGTACTTTCAGGACTCCAAGGCCATTAGACTCAGCAGGGTAAAGTTAGCTTTTGTGACTCTGGAACCACCCTAAACTAGAGTGAAAGAAAACACTTGCTTTTGAACTTGCAGGGACAACACTTCTGTTCACTACTAAGCTAACACTGTTATTTCTTACCTTCAAAACCAAAATCAAATAAACAAAAAGCACTTCAAAAGGGAAGGAGGACACTATTTTCTAGGATCTCCAACAGAACACCTGCTATTTAGCTGCATATATCTATCTGCCTAATACACTCTCACCTGCTGCAAAAGAGGATGTTCTATGTTAACGAAGGGTAGTGCTCTTAATGCAAAGGGCATCCAACACCCATCTCAGTTACGATGACACATAGCAGAAGCTCAGGTAGAACTGCAGACCCCAGAGCTGTGGAGCAGAGATCTGCAATCTAGAACAATAGCAAAGGTACCCATATTTGAAAAACAAAGTAGGCCCTGGAACTCGGACTGCCTCAGCTAATCCTGTTCACCTGCAATGCTCTGTCCTGCCCTGTCTCGGGTATATATTAGGTATATTAGTCTGACAGTAACTGTGTTTCGCTTGCTCCTATCAGGAGCCTGAGGTGCCTGAGCAAAGGTAAACAGCACCAGACAGTACTTTTTTGGTGCTAGATGTCAAAACTCCTAGTGAGCCCAGAGTTGGTTTACAAGCCTTGAAAAGGTTCAAATTACTACTGTGTCCAAGAAAAAAAACAATTTCAAATCAGGATGGGCAAGTTGCTGTTTATATCTTTTTTAAAATACTCTAAATATACTTAAGTTTCACCAGCTACAGCAGCCGTTTGCTCTCATGCCCACCTCTAATCAAGGTGAATGTTATAAAGTATCGAGGGGCTCTGCAGTAAGATTCAAAGAGAACCAGAAAGAAGAGTCAAAGTTTTATGCATAGTTTAATGGTCACATGAAAAAAGACCTCCAAAGCCACCTCCTCTGGTGAACTGCCACTGACAGTAATTTGTGAAATGGCCAGTTTCACAAGAGCCCTATAATGTAACAGTTGAAGAAAAGTGCTATATTAAATTCTTCTCCTGGGGCTTTGCAAATACCAGTGCTTGCCTGGAAACCCACATCTAGAATGCCCTCATGAATGATAACTCCATCAAGTCCACAGAAATGAGATCCAGTCCTGGCATCTTCAGTGAGTTTTCACTTGCTTAAGGCTCTAAGTGATAAAAACTGGCCAGGTGAAGAGGAGTGAAGATGATGTGGATCACTCTCCCTTTTGAAGAGGTCAAATCCTATATCTAACCCAGTAGATTCAGCTAAGAGAGAATCTTGAGAGATGTCTCTGAGAAACCAGGGAGAGCTTTACCTGCCTTCTGATCCAGTACAGGCTTCTCACTCCTTTCACAAAGGTCAGACATCCTTAGTTGTCATACAGAAACTGAGAGGACACTCAATTTTCATACAAGACTACAAAGTATCTTTCGCTGAATTATAAGAAAGTGAGAAGAGTTTCCAAGAAAATCCCTCTAGAATTGATCATTACAATCCCAGGCCCTAAACAGGTACAAAAGGAATGTCTCTTGGGTATATACTCTCAAGCAAAATATCCCCTTGAACGGATATTGCCACCACAGATAAAACGCAATTCCAAGCTGACAGGTTTAAGTACTATCAGAGATGCAAGATTAAAACAAAAGGCAGAGAAAATATTTTCCAGTCTGGAAGGGAAAAAGTATCCAACCTAGTATCCAGAACTGAAAAAGGACCAGAAGATGAGAAAAAAGTAAAACAAACAAACAAAATGTTATCAAGAAATTTTTAGATTATTTCTTGCTCTTACCTCGTCTAACAAAGCCAAAAGTACTACAGAGTGGTTTGGGTGGGGGTTTTCTGATGGTTTTTTGTTTGGCTGGTTTTTTGTGTTTTGGTGGTTTTTTTCTTCTTGTATCAGAACAACTGGATACACTACAAAGTGACTCAACATTATATCAGCTCTGCACTTTCACCTTGGGATCAGTGTATCTTGATTTCATCCTTCAAAATGTATCAGTTGCATAGATGTGTCATCTGAGTGACATGGAAAAAGTTCACCATCACTTGCAGTCAGCTACTTATCTGGACAATTTCAGTTACTGACACCAATCTGCATGTTTAGTGTAGTCCTTATATTTGTGTAACACTGCTTTTTTAAACTGGGGTCATTATAGGGCAAACTGGGAAGTGCAAATACATAACAGGTGCCAAAAGTAAGAAACTAAGAGTAGCAATAAAATAAAAATTAGGTTACTCATCTCTCAAAGAACTCTTCTTGATCCAACAGGTGACCGTGTCCACTACAGGAAACTCTTCCAGAAAATCTGGTCTTCTACACCCAAAAACATTTCCTTCAGCCTGGAGGCAAACACCCTCCTCAAAGCTGGCAAGCAGCGAAACTGGAAGTGTGAGCACCATGATCCTTTGGAATTTTTCAGAAGATGAGACTGTAAACATACCCTTCAAGTGAGCATGAGGTACTATGGTAAAAATCTTAGTAAGCTATCTTTTCCCAGAAACTAAGGATAGGAGGTTAACCCACACTTGTCATAGTACTTGGCCACTGGTCCCTTGGCCAGAGACCTCTCCAAACAATGGGGATTTGAGCTCAAAAGCTGAATTCTAATCTGCCTAAAAAGTGCCCTGTCCCATCATTTTAATGGCAACTAAAACAGAAGATTATGGGGATACAGAAGTATACTGGAGTCACAACTAATTTATTATGAAAAAAAAGTGCTCTTTACCAGGAAAAAAATTAAATTTCATAATTTGATTTTATTTGGTTAAATATCAATAAATTTGTAACATTCTAGTGATATACTATACAGATGTATAGTTGACTAAAGCGAATGAAAAGATGCAGTATGACACAGGTGACCACACTGTGACCATGGAGTACACATTTTATCTCTAGGAAACTTTACAAAAACTATCAGCTTAACAAAAAAGACACACAAAACAAAACCCAAGACACAAAACACTTTCTGTTGAGGTGAAGTATGAACAAACTTTAGCAGCTACAGACACAGATGTGACTCTAGTATTACACTACCACAGATGGCTTTTCAAAATTCATTTTTACATTAGGATTTGTGACAAGCATTTTTTTTATTCTAAATAGTTTCCAGAACAACGCCTGACAAGACATCTCTCAGATTCTTACTGAACTCTTGATCTTTTAATGCAAACATACTTTGGATAACACCAATCGTGACTCAGTGCTGACAATGAGCAGACCCCCTAAACATAGAGCCCTTGACTTTTAATATACATATATATATATATATATGTATTAACTACACTATACACAGGTTCCATTTCCTCTCTTCACAGAGTTTATCATGCACTCCCACTAATTCTATTCCCCCCCTTGCACCATATATCCTCTCCTTCCTGAGCAAAACTGCCAGCCCCATTCCCTGACCTGCCTTGTGCTCTTTAGGCGCCTCAACCAAATGGTACTCCCCACTTTTTTTCTTTTTTTTTTTCAGAAGAGAGAGAAAATTCAAGAACTATTGTGAAAATTACAGCCTATGTATGATCCAAAGATTAGAAATGCAAAATAATTGGTTCTGGCAAAAGACAGGCCTAACACTTTTCCTATAGATCTTGCTGTTGCTGACAAGAAATCAGTGTAAGCAGGGGAAGGAAAAGTGAAGCTCTGGTGGTTTATTAACAGAAGTTATGTTGTTTCAGTTACCCTAAAAAGATGCAGTTAGGTCCTTCCCCACCACATCAGTGAGACCCACATGAGGAAACAGATACTTTGCTCTCCAGTGGAAGAAGATCCATGTTCATGTATCTATCAAATACACACAAAAGAAAATGGCACTAAAACTGCCCACTTTATAGGGCCAGCTCTCCAATGGGATGATATCATAAGAAGATACATTTTGGGATGAAGAACTGGACATAACTGATGAGAGTTTTCCAGTGTTTTCAAAGACTGACAAGTCAATAGCCACATATTTTGGGTAGGTCAAAACAAACTGTCTGGATAGAGCATGACAGGTGCACCTTTCCTAATGGCTAAAGAAGCAGTCTTGGAATCAGAGGATCTGCTTCACTACAGCCTGTTGCCTAACCTTCCCAAGGTCATTTTTCATGACACTTGACAAATAAAACATCTAGTATTTGATTCACTTCCCACATTCACAATAATGTAAAACAGGGTTACGGTGGAATTCACTTTATAAACCTGTGTAGGAAAATCAAGCCTGATTTTTGTCCCCAGGGAAGTAACTGACTGAGTTAAACGCTCATTTAAACTTGCTCCAGTCATTAAAACACCTCTGATCAGATTTTCCTGCAAGTAAAATTAGAAATTTTCTTTATAATCTACTATCATAATTCAGGATGTAAGATTATTCAAATTTATTATTTTGACATAATTCTCGGGGGACAAAGTAGTTTAAGCTGGCAACAAGATATATAAAGACTTTCATCTCCAAACTACAGCCTGAGCAGAATCCAAACTGGATGACTTCTGCTAAAGCTGAACAACATTGTTGAAAAATAGTCTGCAAAGAAAAGAAAATCTGAATTGTCCCTTCTCCTCAGAAACTATGAGCAAGCAGGCAGTCTCAATCCTGTTCCTAGTTGGCAGCAATAGGAATCTTCACAAAGGCAAGAGGAGGAATATCTCTCTCTGAGAGTTTTTCTAGGTCAAAGCTAAGGTTCAGTGGCTGGAAATCAGTACTGGAAATCATGCACTGCTGCTGACTTTCTAGAAAAAAAGAAGATTTCATTCAGAAATCCGTCAGCCTGGCACTGTTTACATAGGGAGCAAATGTCACAACAAAGCCTGTATAGAACCTCCCTGTAGTTAGCAAATGATTTAAATACCTTAACATTACTACGCTGGTGTAGACTGCTAAGCTGGAATTACCACACAGCCCAGGAAGACCTTAGTGCTGTGCAGCTTGATGCCACTAGTAACGTAAGCAAGATACAACAATGTATGCTCACTAACAGAAGTGCAATGCAACTTTGCAGAGCAAACAGCCTTACTTGTGTCTTGCAACACTGTAGTTACTCATGCACATCCCTCAGTACTGTTCAAGAGAGGGGGTTACAACAGCAACACTTTATCTACTCTTTTGTACATCCTAAACTTTTTTTTAGTACTATGGTAGTTGCACAGGGAGCATTCCAAGCAGGGCTCGAGAAGCTTACATCTTGGTATTCACAGAAAGAGCTTGCCGGCCGTAAGGCAACACTGGGCAGATACAATGTGGGAAATTTTTTGCTTAGGTATCACTGACTTGGGTGGGCCCCTGAGCACTACAAGGCAAACAGCTTCACTGCAGGATTTGCCCTCACAGCTCACCCCAAGCAGCCCACACTTTCCCAGGAGGGCAAGGCTGTGACTTCCAGGCCTGGCTGTGATCAAGATGAACTTTTTTCCACCAGAGACATCTGAACAGTGGGAAAACGCCACCAAGCTCCTGAGAAGACTGGACTAGGCACCTTCACTGGAACCCATCTCAACGACAGCCTCACAACCCTCGTGCCGGGCGAAGGCCGGCAAACTGCTCCGCTGCCCATTGCTTGGGAGTGATGCCGACATCCATTTTGGGAGTGGGAAAGCCCAGCATTGATGGCAAAGTTTAGGGCCCTGTCCGAAGTTTGGGGGCAGCGCAAGATGTGCGAAGTGAGGACTGACTAACACACACGTACAAACACACGCCGGCCGAGCTGCGAGGTCCGCGCCGCTGACCGGGCGAACGGCACACGGCGCCCCTCGCCCCGCCGGCGGCGGAGCGGCCACCCCGCGCCCCCGGCGCACCGAGCCGGGCGGGCCAGGGAACGAGGAGCAAGTTCGGGTGGCACAGAACTCCTCTCTGGGGTCTGGGGCAGGGCAGGCCCGGCGCGGTCTCGCCGAGCCCGGCCCCGCCGCACGGCCCGGCCGCGGCCCGGCCCTGGCGCAACGGCCGCCGGCGGCACCGGACCGGGAGCGCGGAGCTGCCGAGGGGCTCCAGCGGGGGCTCCCCCGCCGCCCCCGGAGCGGCGGCGCTGCCCACCTGTGCCCCAGCCCGCCTCCTCCGCCCCTCAGCGGGCGGCTGGGGGCGGGCGGGGGCCCCGGGGCGGATGGCGGGGCCGGTGCCACCGCCCCCCGCCCGAGCGGAGCGGGCCGGCAGCGCCGTGGCGCAGCAGCGCCTGCACGGCCCCGGGGAGGCGGGGGGCGCCGGGGGCCGGCGGAGTCCTCGCCCGGGAGCCGCCGTGCCAGCGGGAGGAGAGGGCAGCCGGGACGGGGACTCGGACATCGCGGCCAAAGCCGCTCCCTCCCCTCCCGCCCGGTTACCTGCTTCCCGGGGACACTTTGGAGACGCCTCCAACATCGGCAAACACCAAAGAGAACTGACCCCGCCGCCGCGGCGGCCGCCGCCGGCCCCAACCACTGCGCCCCCCCCCGCCCTCACGCCGGCGCCGC
>NW_016690216.1:3720123-3890360 GCF_001604755.1 Lepidothrix coronata
CCCGCGGCGGCGCCGGGAACTGCGCCCGCCCGCCCCCGGCCCCGGCGGGGCCCGCGGCGCCCCCGCTCACCTTCCTCCGGCGGGCCGGGGCCGGGCCGGGCCGGGCTCCACCGCACGGCGAGGCCTCGGCACTGCCGCAGGAGGCAGCCCCGACCCGGCCGGGGCGCAGCGGTGGGGGCCGTGCTGGGCTGAGAACGGGGCTGAGCTCAGCTGAGCTCGCCGAGCCGCTCCGGCGCTGCCCCCTGGCGGCCTCTCCCAGCGCCGCGCACGGATCGGGCCGTGGGGAGCACGGGGAGCGAAGCTTAACGCCAGGGAAAGGAAAATAATGGCTTGCAGTAATACAGGGAGAGCGGGGGAAAACAACACAGCACAGCAGAGAATGGGCCTGCTTTTATTTCTCCGAGCTGGTGGTACTCGTCTCGCTCTAGCTTGGACCACTTAACTCTCCAACGTCCTTCCCCTCTCACCTCCTTTCCCCATCCGAGACAGCTGTTTTCAAAGGATGGCAAAAACTCATAAGCATGATTCATGTCAAAATTTTTTTCTGTCTTGAATTAGGGCAAATCATGTTTCTGAAGGGGAAGATAACTGATGCAGTTGCTGGGCGCTACAGCTGCCTGGAGGGAGGCTGCAGGAAAGAGGGCCAGGGATTGCAGCTGTGGAGGTTCAGCCATGTAGATTCCAAGGTGCATCACTGAAACCTCCCTCCCCAGCTGGGCATAAAACCTCCCACCTTGGACACTGTCAGGGCTCAGCTAAAATAAAGTCCTGGGTAACTTGCTGCATTTTTTGTACAGCCCTACTTCCATGCCCTTCCAACTAATAACACTCCTATGGTTCTGCCATCATAAAAATATTTATCTCGTTGCAATGTTTCAGGTTTGAATATCCCTTACAAAAGGTAGACCTAGATAGAAAAATGAAAAAAGGCAGAAATGAAAAAGTGCTTATGTAAAATTGAGATTAAAGTCTGAAGAGTTTCTTCCTTTAAATTAGAAATTAATAGAGGAAAAAAAGAGGGGGAGTCATAGAAATTAATTTCTGACTATCATGAAAAAGATAACATTCAAATTCTTTATCTCAAAGTAATCATTTTATTGTTCATTGATAAAAGATTTCTGAGTTTAATCCACAATCTAATTTTTTTTTGTAGAAGCATCAGAACTTGAAGCAATGATCTTCCTACAAATCCTACCTGATTTGCTAGACTGCAGTAACAAAGTTCCTCAGGCTTAGAAACAAAAGCAGATTTTTTGGGGGGAGAAAGACGCCTATAACTTTTTACTATGCAACTAGGTTTTAATGATAGCTCATAACATTAGTCATAGCAAATGTAATTTTAAAAAAACCCAACAGATAAGTCAGGTTGAATGAGAATGAATCCAGAGTTCATATTTCCTCCAGTATCTGTTATTCCGTGAGAAAATTTTTTTTTAATCATGACTTCACATCAAGAGGTGGATCAGTACTGAGCAAAAAACAGAAAAAGATGTAGTCTGACAGGATTCCCAAGCATGGTGTAGGCACACAGCCGAGGTGAATTTTGGTAGTAAGCTTGCATATTGTAGGTAATTTACAACACCAAAAACATACAATGATAGTGGCAGAGCCGTATTGTGAGTATCTAAGTGATAGCAAGGTTTTATTCACAGAACACTAACATTTACAACTTGTTTAAACACACTTTGGGAATTCAGCATTTGCTAAGAGTTTTATACATACCCTGTATTCAGCAGCAGCAGTTCGTCATCCTCCCCTTCTCATTTCTCCACTGTTTTGTTTTCTGTTTCTGAGATTCCTTACCCCTTAATTAATTTAAGAACTGAGGACAGAAGTATACAGTATAATACAATTTCTCATGTATTCTTCTGATACAATATAGTGATACAATGTAGCAATGGATAATAATGCAAGTACTTTTCATTAGGCTACTATGAAATTTTGTGTGAGTAAAGTTCATTCGGGTGCTGAATCATGATGGTGCTTCCATAAGTCTGTAGGGTTTTTTGTTTGTTCTTGGGGTTTTTTCCTTTTTAATTTTATGTCTTAAAATTTTTATTTTAACTACTATTAGTAGTTTGAAGAACAACCATATAGTATGACATAGACTTAGCATGCATGTACCCATCAGAAAAATGCATCCAATGAATGTCAGCATCAGGTTACAAGGGAGGTTTTCTGAACTTTCTGCAGAGACAGATGTAATTCCAACAAGCCTACAAAATCTCCGATCTGTTCTGTTATTTCAATACCTGAAATTTTTATAATATTGCTATTGCTACACAGCTAAAAGCTTAGTTTAAAAACATATCTTGAGATACAGGTATCAACTCAGAAAAGTCTTGTATCTTGATATACATTTTGTGGTGCAAATGGAATATAGCTGAAACAAAACTGAACACGAAAGAGCAAATTTTATCCCCAAATTTACCATATATGTATATTTTATAAAAGAAGGGATATTTTACAATAATTTTAAGTTCATATATTCAGCTTTTTTAATGTTTCCAGTAAAACTGGAGCTTTACATATATGAACAATTTAATTACATTACTAATAACTTCTTTAGATTTACTGTACCTTTATGTTTGGGGTTTTTTCTGCTACTGCTGAGATATAGGATAAAGGCTAGTCAGTACCTCCAGTAAAAGCAGCTTATTACAACCTAAAACCTTCTCATTTTTGCAAACAAGATGCATAGTTTGTATATATTCATTCACTCTACTCCATTAGTACACAACAGGAGTGTCATGACTTGCCCAACAATCCAGTTTCAGTATGCAAGTTGTTAATAGGAGTGATTAATTCAGTATGCAGTTTGAAAACAACAAAAAGCCACAGTAATGCCTAAATGCCTGCACAAATACATAACTGAGGGAAAGAATACAGAGTAATTCCATTTGGTCTCTATACACGAGTGCAGGACACTTCAAGACACTAGGCCTTGTCATTTCTAATCTCAGATTCATAACAAAATAAATTGGCACTTTAACACTGACTTGCAAAAATCAAAATATTTTAGTTTTTACTGATACATTTTATTGTTAGAATTGTAATTATAGAAAGTCATCAAGAAATGACTTTCCACCCCTCAATACACTTTGGTGCAACCAACCAAACCAAGCACAAGTAAATGTCCAAAGAAAATGTCCAGACAGAGCTGCTGGTTGGAAAGAACCTCTGAAGTTCTGCTCTACCACCCTCCTTGCCCCCTCAAACTAGGACCAACTTTAAAGCCAGATCTGACTTTGGAGTTCACAGGTTGCTCGGTTTCCTTTTGAAAATTTCCAAGAGTGGAGATTTTACAGCCTCTTCCAGAACCCTGCTCCAGGGTTTGACAGTTTCTTTGTAGCTGTACTTTTTATATATTAAAGAACTTGGATGATATTTTGATACTAAATTTAAAAGCGTAATTAAGCTAATAGAGTGCTCATAATACACCAACAGGGAGCAAACAATATATTTTTTACATTAGTTAGTCATTCAACTGAATAAAAGCCTCTAACAGCTTAATGCCAGAAGAAATAATTTTTTAAATAATATTTTAAATAACACTTTTCCAGTAATTAAAACCTATTAGAAAAGTAAAAGCCAGGAGTTTGGGATTATATTTGATTAACACCCAATATTATTAACAAGCCTAAGTCTAGTCAGGTCACGCCTCTCTGCAATAACAGGTGCAGAACTGTGACTATGAAAGTAGATTTTTGACTACATTGCATGTCATACAAGTGCCTAGAACAATTTACCACTAGATAGTACAAGGACTGAGAGGCACGAACAAACCAAGATAAAACAAACTACGGGTAAATACCATGCAAAGTTTTCTCAGGTAACGGAAACCACTTATTCCTTATGCTCCAGTGAAGACTCATGAGCAATGAATTTTAACAACTGACGTTGACACGCTATCTTTCATGATTCATGTCTAAAATGCAAGTTCCCTAAATCAGATGAATCACACAATCGCTTCAAGAATCTAAATTAAGTGAACTAGAACTTGGACTTGTCAGCATATATTCAATTTTTTCCATCACTGATGGTATAGGGACATTGTACAACCTCTAAGTCCTTATTTCCCTTAGCAAGTATAATTTTTTTAGAGCACACCAAAGTGAATCCAACCAAAATGATGTGCTGATTTTGCAATCATCAGCTTACATCTAGGTCTCTTATCATCAAGGTACCAATGCTGTTTCTTCATTAGTTGACCCACTGGCCCAAATTCAGATTGCTTTGCAGGTAGCATTATATTTCCCAGTAATTATTTGCTCACATTGCTCTCATACAGCAGTGCTAGGAATAGTAAATCCTCGTGTAAATAAAGGCTTTGCTTTACCCTTTTAATAATGCTAGAGAAATTTTAAAACTATACTGGTAAGTTATCTTATAGGAAATATTACGAGTTGTATAACACATTCAGGAAACCCCACATCACTCATTATTGTAGTTCATGTATCCAAAACTGCAGAAAAGCTAGCATTAAGTCTCTAGTTCTAATTTGCATATTTCTTTTGTGACAGTTATTTCCATAATTTTCCATTTATTTTCAACACAAGGTACTGTAAAAACTTTCTGTACACTCAGCTCACCTTCTCACAATTATAGAAAATCTAACGATGCGTATTTATACATACCTAGTTAATATGCATAATAACTACATAAATGTGTGTGTGTATATGCACAGATAGTTAATAAAAGTTCATCATGTATTATGAACACCCTCTCATATATCCTATGGGGTTTCCTGATTTAAATAAATAAATAGAAACTACGAGATTTGTATTACTTCTGTAAAACACAGAGCATAGAATGTTAGAAGAAAACCAAGATACCTCAGGTCAACCAGGGCTTCACATTTCATGACTACAGCAGTGAAGACAAATGTAACTACAGTTTGATAAATCAGCAAAAATAATACCAGAATTAGCAACCTGAAGATCAGTGTATCAGTTTTCCATTACAAAGCACACACTCATTTAGGAATGGCCCATTTCTGCATTACTAAGCATTGCTACTCGATGAGACTACACTGGCTTTGCTCAGGAGAGAACTATGGGAAAGCCAAAGAGTTATTACAGGCCAAAGCAGCAACAGATTCTATAAGATTAAATTCCTGTTTACAACCCTGCAGGTCTTGGGGGTTTTGTTTTACTGATAGCATTCTGACTACATAAAAAGGCCTTCGAACAAGTCCAAACATGATGCTATTTTTACCGACAGTGTTGCATGAGAAGATCATGCCCATTCTGAAGTGCTTTGGATTCTCATTAGTACCTTTCAGTTCAGGCACAGATTACAGCAGCACTTCAAACACAACCAAAGTGACACCAGTAATATCACCAGTCTGTGCACTGGTGTCAATACTAGTCATATTTATTGGCACAGTTGTCCTGGTGAGAGACTGTACCTAATCATACCTATCGACAACCTTACCAGTAGCACACTGTAACAGACTAGGTCTCAGAGAAAGTAGGGATTAGGCCTTTTACATCTTCAAGTAAATTAAGGCAAATTTTGGACATGAAAATTAAGAATTTCAATCATCACCAAACACATTCTTGTGGTGACATTAGATTTACCTGATACAGATAAAGAGATAAAAGGACACAACTAGTTCAAAGAGAATTCAGTCAGTAGAAAAATGCTTTCCATTCTGCATAGTTTGTTTGCTTCCCACCCATTTACACTGCTAAATACCTTTTATTGCAGGACAGTGTAACAACTCCGCAACAAGAGGAAAAGGATTTGTATTTCTACCATTTTGTAGAAGTAAAAAAAATTACTTACAGAAATTGAACATGATTATTAATTTATACAGTAAATTAAAACGATATTAAATTAGTAATTTTTAAATTATTATTCTCTTGGAACAAGAACTACCTTAGATCTACATGAAGTCCAACTGCAAGAGCAGAAAAGAGAAATTGTCTGTACCCAGCACTCATACAGAAAAAGGGTTCCCCCTCCTCCAGCCCCAGAAAAAAAAGTTCAGAAGTTGCTAGTACTACAAACATGACTCAGTAAATGACATAAAGGACTTATCGTAGTCAATAGGAACAATAATAAAGCATTGCCTACACATGTTCCTAAGTATAGAATCTCATGAATGGAAACACTAAAAGCACGGACAACTGGCAGCATTGTCACTCAAATGATGTTTATTTTTAGAGGATTACTGATGCCTGCAATTTGCCATTAGTACTATCTCCTGCCAGCACACTGGCTTCATTCTCAGTCTGCCCCATTTTCTAACTGATGGCTCTTAAACAAATGCATTTGTGCTACTTCCAGGGACTGCAGCAACACAGCTTCAGAAAATGTGAAGTGTAACTGAGTAAACAGCAGGTATTACATTTGCTGAAAATACAGGATCTATGCATGTCACACCTACAACAAATGCAATTTAAGTACTTAGTTTCACCTACAAAGTAGACATTTCTATGAGAGTTTACCATGTAAGAAATTTGCCATATATTATGTATGTTATAGCAACCAGCACTGCAACTTTTTCAGAGGACAGCAGTGAACTAATAGTGTAACAATGTATTCCAAGAGCGAGACAAATCATATTTATATTAGATGAAGTTGGTTAAAGCTGGCTTCACATCATTTCACAATCCTGCCTAAATTAAGAATCCATCCCTTAGTAAAGTTTTTTGGGTCTGCTGACAAAATTATAAATTACTAGCTGTAATTAAGCACAAATACCATCATGTACGTAACCCAACGAAAATAGCTGGACTAAATTCTATTGCTATATGAAGGTATAATACAGTAGACATTAAGATCTGCAGCAGTTCTAACTTTATAATTAATTCTTTTTTAAGGAACAGTCAGTGCAATGTTTTCCATTAATGAAATAAAAAACCCTAACCTTACCCTGCATTGTCACCAAATCATCAGTTTGCCATTATGTGTTATTGGAAGCTATAGGATGTTTTGAGAATTTGCACAAATGCCCTAACTGGATATTCTGACTAAAATGTTGCTGTATAGCACCTCATTGAGCCAGACGTTTCCCACCCATCCAATAATTTACCAAAAAATCAGTTTTACAATGGTTCGATGTTGCTGAATTTGACAATTTAAACAAGAGTAAACTCCTACATAATTTGAGAAGTTTTGTACTATTCTATCATTAAATTAACACTAATCTACTACCTGGAACAGCAAATAAAAATGCTTAAAAATGGAAGTTATATGGCAGATCTGTACATTTCTGCATTTCTCTGAAAGTTTAAACAAGTGCAGAGCCCACAGGCCTTCACAGAAATTAGGGAAACATCACCATGTCTGAAAATGTTTCGATTATTCAAAGGACAAAACATAAGCAATCTACAAGGCACTGCATCTTCACAGATAGATAAAACTGCCCCAAGACTTTCATATCAGTTTCCTCTACACTTCACTACAGTTAACAGAAAGAACACTTTAGATAATAAATTCCAAATCTGGAAGGAGGTAGCCTGTAAGTTTCTACTTCCAGGCAAAAGCTAGCAAATTCTCACTTTGTTGTATCCAGATTATTTTTAATGCATTCTTTACTTTTAAAAACCACAACAAATGAAAACCTAAACGTTGATGGGAACCTGCTCTTTCAAATGAAAAGCTGTAACTTATAAGGTCCTTGATACTGTGTCAAGTAAGGTATAACAATAACATACATACAAACATTGATACACACTAAAATCAATCCAGATTAATGCATGGCCTAAGCAAGATTTATTACCCATCTTTAGTATGTACACAGAACTACTGTGAAGACCAAAACCAAGAAATAAAGATCTATGACAGAAAGAAGCAGTGTTCTGTGGTGCAGACCATGCAGCAGGACTCCTTTCAGAGGCCAAATCCTGCCATAATGCTTTGTAAGTATAAAAAAGAAAGAATTAAGTAAACGCTTTACCATGTGACAGACTCGTAACAGTGACAGGATGCATTACTCAAAATCAAGTACAGTGCATTAGTACAGTGCCTTGAAATACACAGAAAGCCATCTCACCACAAAACAGTATGGAACTGGCTTATACAGAGATCACAAATTTTCCAATTAGATCATTGGTTTACTCCAAAGAGAACCATGGGACATTAAACTTTGGGTGCACAGATGCTGCAAGACTGGGCTGCCTGGCACAAGACAACTTTTGTTATCCTTACCCGGGTACATTCAAAACTGGATAAAAAGTTCAGATGGATTTACATTTCAGAAATCATTCAGGAAAACCTAGGCCTTACTATATTGCATGCTACAGTCACTAATGTAAGGAAAAGTGCCTTCTGGATGAAATGACATTTCATATCAACATCCAAACAGTAAGCCTTTATAATGTTCATTTTCAGAAAGTGTCGCAGAGAAATGAGTTAAAAAAACCCCAACATTACAAAGCAGCTGATAGGAAACAAAAAGAAGTAGATGATGTATTCAGATGAGTGTAGGACCAATCCAGAGAAGCTTTTAGGGAAAAGAATTACAAGCTTTTCTACAGAGCATTCCCCAATAGTACCTGAGATAACAGGAAGACATGAGTACTGTCCAGGAATGATTTGGTCTATTCCTACAGACTAAAGAAAGGAAATTAACAGAAAGAATTTTCCAAATTACAAAATCAAATAGCAAAGTACTATATTCAATCTGTTTTTCATTTGCAAAACTTCAAAATTTCTTGTCAGGCATAAGAGCCACTTTGATCAGTTAACTAGGGTTTCTGAAAAAATTTGCAATGGCAAAAAGAAACCTATTACTTCAGTTTCTGGAGGGGGCTATCCATCCTCTGAGTTATTAAGTTTGATAGGACCAGTGGTTTTTCTTACTATAGCACGTCCCAACAAAATGATACCAGTTTTCATACAGGACCTTGATCTTTCAGTTGCATCATGACCATAGTTGCACTGCATTTGCCCTCTTCCAACTTTGAAGAACTTCTTAACATAAGAATTACAGATTGGTGCAATTACTGATGTCCTCTTAAAAAAAAGGCCCAAACCTGAAATCCCAAAACCACACAAACCCAAAAGCACCATGCCACCAGCCACCGATTCACTGAGAATATTCAGGATGCTATCAAACTTAACTTTCAAGAACTAGTTGTTCTCCCTCCCACCCTACTTTGTGAGCATAGCTTATTTCCATATGGTATCCTCATTGTGTTGGTCAACAAAATTTGCAGGAGTGTTTGAAAGATCATTCCCAGCGACTGAATTATTATTTAAGGAACCTGAAGTCGTCTATTATTCCAGCATAATCCTTAAGACAGTAGTTACTGCTTAGGGCAGATGACAATGCGCAGATACATAAAAGATTAAAAGAGTTATAGTCCAAAACCTAGTGCAATACAGAATACATTAGTGTGACTGCCCCCAATTTCTCCTTCCATCTCATTCCCATAAACTCAAAACCTTATGAAAATCAAGACTTTAGGCTTGATATACTCTGTATCATCTGGAGATATTATAATTTATCTGTCTTTGTCACTTGTTTACTTAATTATGTATACTTCCTGTACTGCTTCTCCCAGAGTTCTAATCTTGAAAAAACTGTCTACACCCAATAAACAAATATGTACTTTATTCGGCGCTTATGAAGCACAGCTACCAATGTTTTCTTCAGACATATGGACAGTAGAGAATAAGAAAGAGACTCAAGAGCTATTCACACTTCATCACCAGTCACAATGACAGCTGTCACACACTTTTCACCGAGCCAGTAAAAATAATACATTAAGATCAAACCCACCAGGATTTCATCCATCCCTTGAACAAGACCTTCAGGGGAAGGGATGAGACGACTAACAGTGTGGTTTTGCTTTGAAAACCTCCTACCACAGTGCAAGTCATGTTCTTAAAGGATACAACAGACAAATGAGATCTGTAGCCGAGACTTGAGTCTCAAGTGTTTTCTGTATTAGATGATGACTGTAACTAATTTGGCTTTCTATCTAAGCTCCAGGACATTTGATTCGTAACAGGAATGCCTTCCTTTTGAAAAATAACTGGCCATTTTCTGAGCAGCTTCACTGAATTTGTAACTCTGATTGAGGCTTGACAACGTTGGTCTGACGAAAACTTTACTAAAAATATCCTAACAGAGCAATGCCAGAAGACTTACTACTTTGAAACAAAACAAAACAAAACAAAACAAACAAACGCAAAAAGCCAACCTGTTCCTGGGCACAAAAACTCAAGGCATCTAAACAGAGAGGTAACAGATCACTGGAAGGCTTTGAAACAACTTCAGAATTTTTACTAGAAAACAGTTAAAACAGACAGGAGAGTCCCCCACCACAGGCTGTTATAGGCAGTCCAGACCTCCAGCTCAGGCTTCTCTTAGCACATAACTCACCTTCCGCGTAACACAAGGTTTCTAGTACATTATGCAGAAAAGCCTAAAGATACAAATCACGTTTCAGCCATCACCTCCCAAACCCCAGCTGCACAGTCCTTTCCATTTTTTACACTAGCTCTGAAACTCTTGATTATGCAGCAAGCTGATTCAGCTTGTTAATTCAGAAGAAAAAATTTCACTTTTTTGAAATCAGTTTTCTACTGGTTTAACAGGCTAGATCATCTCAGTGCAGACTTGACAATAAAGTTAAATGCAAGGTAGGAATGTAAATCATTAGACTGGAAAGGAAGGAATACAAATTTCTCCTTCTCTTGTAACAACAGGAACCATGCTTAATTTTATCTTTAGGATTAAATGCCCCTGAGTACCTCATTAGCAGCATCCAGACAATACTGTGGTCCTGGGAAGAGAAAAGGCCCAGAATGTGTATCTGAACAGATTTAACTTCGACTGCTTTGCACAAAGCACTTCAAAGGGCTTCAAGAAAACAGGTTCCCAACTGCTGAAGACAAAATTTTAAGGTCTTATCATGGAAATTTTAAATAACAAAAGACAGGCCAGCACGAGGGAAAGAACTGTGGTCAGTGTTATAGGATTTCAGATTGTAACATCTTTCTTTGAGGCCATCATGATGGTTTTCAATTATTCACTGGATTCCTTTTCCAGAAGTGTCTCCTGTAAGCAGCTCCTTCACTAGCAGAAGTCAAGCGAAAAATGTCACTTCAAAAGACAAAGTTGCACTACAAATCACCCAGGTAAACTGAAGGGGGTTAAAACACAATCTAACCTACTACCACTAACTCACACCTTAAGAGCTCCTATGGAGTATTATACTAAAGAGACTGTGGACACAGGCTTATAAATCTGATCTCTACACTGATACACATTGCACGATCAATTGGATTTTACATTTATTTTTTGTTTCATAAATACAAAAATTAATATCTGAATGAAACCTACATGGGTTTCTAAGGAAGTCACTTCATGAAAGCAGTTACTTTGGAACTACAGTGTTACTGAAATGCTCTTCCTTTGTAATTTAAAAAAACTTCACTTTAAGTAACTCCAGAGAGAATTTGTTACAGTGAATCAACTGTTCAAAATCCCTCAGACACTATTTTAAAAAGTACATAAAATCTAGAGGAAAAGAATATGGCAAGTGAAGATTTTCCTGCATTGCTATTATCTGTAAAATGAAATAAAAGCAGAGGTTAAGTATTTTCAAAATTTTTTCAAAATTTCTGAATTATATTTCAATACAGTAAAAGGCAGCTCGTGATATTTCTACTCTTGCGTTTCATAAAGGTATTGTAAAGCCTGACGATTTGTAAAGTTAGTAGTAATCCTCAAAACAACAGGTCAACAAGTACCTGGCACATGAACTAAATCCAAAGTCTCTCTTCCCATGCTGCTGTGTGACTGCAGCTGAAGATGGAATATCACTAAGGCAGCTTAATTCCCCTTATCCAGTTCAACACCTAATTATTCAGGTACCACTGTGTATTAGAGCAAATCCAAACAGGATTGGGTGATATGGATTAAAAGTAACTGGTTTTAAAAGAAAGTTCATTCAACCTACTATTTAGAATGATCAGGATTTGTGAGCATGGAAACACAACATAATGCTCAACTGCTTTGCCAGATGAGGCAAAAACTACACTGGCTTCTCCCAAAGCTAGAAGTTATATAGTTACACTATTGTAAACCTTTTAATAACAACAGGACATGTTCTAAGAAACATGAGAGCCACAGGTAGTTTTCTTTTTCCCCTTCTGTTTTTAAGACATCATTTATTTTGATAAATATTTACATATTAAAAAAAACTACCAAGAACAGGACTGCAAAGTCCTATTACCAATTATATTTAAACTTCTCCTGGCAGACACTTGTTTACTCTACTCTTTAATATGTAATTACTGACATGGAAACTCTATGGTCTCCTTAAACTGTACCTTTAAAACCTAAGATGTGAACTATAGTTTGTCAGACTTTCAAAGAAAGTAGTAAATAAAAATTAAACATCCAGAGCAACCTTCATAACACATGATATATGAATCTTAAAAACTTATTTTTTCATAAAAATATGCGGTTTAGGTATAAAGTGCTTTGCTTTTTACAACACAGAAGACATCATCTCTTGAACAAAAAATTGTACAAAACTGAAAGTGATTATCGGTATGAGGCAGAGGTTTAATTCAACAGTCCTGATATATGCTAACAAAGTAATAGAAACTCTCCTCCCACCACTGCAAGCAAACAAGAACCCTGCATCTGAAACTTTCTATTTAATATTTGAAGCGTTCGTCATACAGCCAAAGAACAATAAGGAACTATTTGATCATCTGTAAGAAACGAAAGCATTACATCTTAGTGATTTTTTTTTTTTTTAAATAAGCTATTTTCTTCAGTTGTTACAAGAGATACCCTCTGGAGAAAGAGGAAATACCTCGCTGTTATCCCAATTCCTCCCCTGATACGCATCACAGCATTTTAGAATGACTGACAGCTTTGTCTCAAGAGTAGCTGAACGTAAGGAACAGTGCTTCTGCACTCCACCATGAAAAGGTCCACACGTATTTCCAGTCAAGGGTAGTAATCTATTTTAAAACAAGAATTTATTGTGTTATAGTATAAAGACACTAAACACAAAACAAAGTGTTTAACAACATGAATATTGACACAAAATAAAAGCAAGATAGTTTCAAGCCAACTCCGTAACCATTTCATGTGAGAAATTCCAAGTGAAAGAAAGTTACATACACAAGGTCACCCTAGGAAAAGGATGGCACCTTCAATTAATTCAAGCCCTATTTCAGGACATCATAGCATTGTCAGAATAGTTGCATTATTTTGAGGGCTTGAGTGGTATATAGGCTTTGCCTTGGCCCTCTATATATACGCGAACTTACCCACAGATCTACAAGAGAACCAATGGAGGCATTTCTACTGTAAACTAAAAGACCTGAGGTACATTCTTTTCTAATCTACCTTGCACTTTTTTGATCTAAGTATATTATAGGGGGCGGGAGTTTATTAAAGAGCAGCATAAATTTGGTTATTTAACTTCACTATAGTCCATGTGATAGCACAGGTCAATAAAACGTATAATGTTTTGCACTACAACACCCATCTTTGACAAAATACAATACAGTATGTCATAAAGCTTCTATGAAACCATGTATTGTAGTTTCACAAGCTACTATATAAAAAGATAACTGAATCTGAGATGTACTTGAGCCATTTCTACAGACATTACCTGGTGTCACATTAAGGTCTCTTTCCCGTAGACTGTTTTGATAGGATCCATTATGTGAACCGTCCATACATTAATTTCTCAAAGATGCATCAATTGTTTCAATTAATACAGAGCAGTTAACATGAATATACAGATTAAGTATAAGATTACTGCTCTTCCATATGAAATGTTTCCAAAAATAACCAGTTTGATGAACTCACAACAATAATATTTTGCTAAACAAAAAGTTGGAGCATAAGTATTTCATTTGTTTAAAACTACTTTTTTTTGGCTTCTAAAATGAACTGAATTCTATGTTTCAAAGGCTCATTGTGAAAATATATACACACATCAAATTCATATCCAAAGCTAGATTTTACCATTGAGTTTTAAAGGCCAAGAGATATTTTCAGTACAGTAGAAAAAAAATAGCAGTTCCTGAAGTTTATTGTAGCCTCACTTCACTGCCAGCATCTATAGTCCTGTTGCTGTACAAAATACTCCTCTGAAGCAAATCCATCTGAACTCTATCCACCCTGAGTTTAGCATCTATACTTTTTTTTAAAATGTTTTAAACAATAGGTAACAGAGAAGTATGTACAAGGCTATAAAACATGTCAGTTATCATACAGCAGATTAAAAAAAAAAATCAGTCTTTTCAGCCAATTTTCTGTTACTGTAGTAATTCATTCTGGATTGGGTTTAGGGGTTTTTTTTGCTTTTGTTTGTTTTTACATCAAGTAGCTACTTGATTTAGACATTCATGCATTAATTGCTTGAATTTCTTTTTGAGTGCAACAATAAGGCAACAGTAAAAAAAATTATAGAAATTTTGCATATGTGTAAAGGTATTAAGTTTATAAAAGTGCTTCCTAAAAAGACAACCTAATTGCAGTATCAAAATATTACAGAGTGCTGAGAACAACTATCATTTCAATAAATGTTGCTCCACAGAAAAATGTCTGATTTTAGGCTTTTTCCCCTTTTTTTGTGAAGTAAAAGCCCGGAAAAATTGCCATGGCTGCATGGGACAAGCAAGTTAAGAAAATATACTTTAGTCTAAACTTAAATAAGAAGGTCCACACTTTTTTGTGAAAACTTTAAGCCTCTGTCAAAAATGTATTTTTTTTTTCTTTTTATAGTACAGGATTAAAAGACAAGATGATGCTTACAAGATAAAGAAATAATTTACATGAAAATATCTTCTGACAAAGCTTTTCAATCAAAATATTGTTTTGTAACATTCAAACATGACATACAACACAAAAGAAACAGTGAATGCAAACAAAAAATGTTATATGGATTGCTTTTGAACACATAAATAAATGAAATATTGGTGTAGGCAGTAGGGCTCATGCTGATGGCTAGCAGGAAATAACAGTGTGCAATCTATTTGGAAAAAGCTCTAAAGTACAAATTACAAGCCCAATTACGGACTGCAGCAAGTTCAGTTATATCACTGCCATCCTCTATCTCCAAAATAAATTCTTGTTTAAATCACTCATACCCTAAATTACTCATACCTTTGCTTCAGAGATATGAATAACTATATACAAAAAGTAGTTTTATTTCACCATAGGGATAACATTGTACCTCTCTGCCAATGTCACTTGAAAAGCCGCCCATGTCAAAACAATTTGACAGCAGATAAACAATTCAATAAATATGTAATGATCTTATTACAGTCCTTCAGCTAGGCATGTTAACTCATGCTGCTAGTTTTGTGGTCACAGTGCATAGAATCCGAATATAAAAGAATGGGCTGGATTTAAGGTAATTGTCAATCCCTTGCTTATAATCCAAATATATCCAAAACTTTCGTAAGCTCTGTCATGCGTCAATCTTTTTTGTGGCAGGAGCAAAACCTTTCCCTGGTACAATGTCCATTGCCGGCAATGGATGCACCAAAACCGCCAAGGAGCTCAGTGTTATTGCACAATATATGAAGACCTGGAATTCTTCCAAAAGCTTAAAATAAAAATAATGGAATTATTCTGACATTTCTGGACACCTGCATTAATACTGTATGACTAATAAAAGCATGTCAGTTGCATGGACTGAACCAGCGATCAACATGCGCCCAGAATGCACACTAGTAAAAATGCAGTCAAAGGAAGTAGTCTTCATTGCCTATAGGTCACTTCCAGTCAAAGGTTAAAGTTCAAAGACTGAATGATCAAAGTGCTCATTTTCTCAGTAGGACTATCTTCTGCTACGAGGATCACAAAATGGTGGCATCAACATGTGTCATCTTTAAAATAAAAGAAGAGCATTTATGGAAAACATATAAACATTCTAATTCTAAATTAGTAAGGTGCTATACGCAGAAACAATTCCTAGTATAGACAGTAACATGCAGAGGAAATACAGGAAATACACTGATTGAATAATTCTATCGTTTTGTTCAATACTGACACAGGGGGAAAAAGAGATTATCAAAAATTAAACTTCTGAAATACACATCCACCACCAAAGATATTAGCATTAGCAAATATTCTATTAAAAGGACAGTCATTTCTACGCTCAGTATTTAGAAAGCCACTTGCCCAGAAAATGAAAAATCAAATATTCTTAACATTTTGCATCCTTGAAGTACAGCAGGTCCACACCAGTTATCGAATTGGGACATCCTTTTGTAAGGAATATATAGGGATAAGAGCAGGCAGAGTGGGCTGCTTCTGATGTATGCTCAATCCTTTAAACATATATATCTATCTATATATTTATACACATGTATATTCATTTATTTCTCAAGATTCAACACAAAACTATAGCTGACAGAGTTATGCAACAATAGTAGGTTGCTACTATAATCCTAACATCTTAAACCTAAAAATAACTGACATATGCTACATTTCAGATACTGTGATTGGACAGAACATATTTCAAAAATGTGTATTCTATGCAAATCTTTTCTGGATTATGCTCCATATTAAATATTTGTCTGTGAATGCTCTCCCTTTTAAACGTTCTCCTTCACATATCAACCTGCAGTATATTTGTACCTGCTAACAGTAAATACTGAGTTGTTAACAGAAAGCAAACTTACTGTCTGCTTATTTTTAAAGCACTTGTAACCTCGCACACCTAAAAAATGTGGCCTTATAAACATTCTACATTCTCACGGGAAAACATTATGTCGTCAATATTATTACTTGTAAAAAACCTTTTCAATTTTATAGTAGGCTACTGTACATGTAAAAAAAAAAAAAGGACAAGGATGCAACAGAGAGAATGGGTATTTAAATGGTGCACTAAAATTTTAGGACAAATACCAGAGAAAACACTTTCCACTTAAGAAAAAACAAAAACCAAACAAAGCCCCCAGCCCAAAAGAAGTAACAAGTGCTAGATGAAAATAAACACCACTGCCCCTTTTTTCCACCAAAAAAAAAAAAAATCTACCTCCTGACAAGACCAAAGCCAGGCAACAGCTTTATGAAACTAATTTCAGTCTAGATGCCCAAGTAAACTTTATCTGGAAGATCCTTCTCTGTCTTTAACACAACATGGGCACCTCTCAGATTGAAACTCAACATGAAAGTCAATGTACAGTTGAAACAGACATTGGGTAGGGCAGACAATCCAGAAATACTTTCAGTTATCAAAGATCAGGGCTTTAAACAGGGCTTCTGAGGACATCATTTTGGAGCAAATAGGGCTCCATGACTCTGTGGAATAAGTTGCTGTGTTGAAGCAGGGATGAAATGAGAGATTAAAAAAACTCTGTAACAAGCTAAATGCAGACACATATTTACATGTCAGAATATGTCTCAAAGTGCCACTTTATCACTTTGTGTTCATATGGGTTTGCTTTACATCAGGTCCCAACCATGCACTATTTTGCTCCCATGTAAATAAATTCTGGGCACCTACTGGAAAAAAATATTTTCCTTCAAATGCATGTATTAATACAGATGACAGATTTCTTCCTATCTCTTCAAAACACAGGGATCCAATATCACACTGAAGCTAAAGCAGTACAATGGCTAGCTGATAGCAGAAGGGGCAGAACCACTTTGCATCTCGCTCCATATGTTCTTATATTAGCACTAGCATTTAATTTCATCCAGTGGTTACCCTTGAACAGCTGGTTTTCTTTCTCAGGTGGGATTGTTTTTTCTCTCCTCATTTACCCAGCCAAATGTGGTTCAACCACAAGATTAGATAAGTGACATTTCAGTTGAAGCGTGAGCAGAAAATAAAGATGACAGAAGCACCTTTTCACACTTCCCATTTTAGTGTAACCCAGCAGTTCTTCAAACCCGTTAAGAAAACATTGACAATTTAAAGATCATGCCTTGGCAGTCTTGTTCTATGTCTACATAGGAGAAAAAAAATTACTTGTAACTGAGAGAAGAAGCAAATGACACACAAAACTCAAAGGGAAAACACTCGAGCATTTATGAAACTTTTGTCCAGTGGACACCAGGTATGTGTAATTTTTTCATGTAAGAATTTAAGGCGGGGAGGAGCCCAATGAACTTTTAATCAGGAAGCAAGACAGTATGGGTTATTTAAATGAACTGACTTGCTTTCTCTTGCCTCAGGTTGGTTTTTAGGTTGCTCTGAATTTGAGGAAGGGCAGGGTTTTCTAACATTCAGAAAAAAGCCATTGCATAGTAACTTCATAGAGATTAAATTACTCATTCAGTGAACTATAAGCACCTTGATGGTTTTGAGCCACAATAATACCACAACCTTCAGAGTCAGAGAAACCACATTTCTTTTCATGCTGATTTGTTGTTTTGCTTGTTTAATGCAAATTGAATTTCATGATTAAGAAATCAAAGTAATATCTGCAGACTGTTCTCCTTTTATGGAGTTCTATTCTAAATCCATATGAGACTAGTACAAATTAAAAGTAGACAGAATGTATTTTAATCACAAGATATAACCAATAAATGGAACTTCACTTGTTTCTTTTTAAAAATAACTAGTAAGTCAAAATAAAAAGTTAACAAAAACTTTCCCAAAACTAAAAATGGAGAAGCACCAAAGGCATTACAAGAGTGTGAAAACAGAGAGAGAAGAGAAAGTGACTGCTGTACAGTCTGGTGAAGATGAAAGTCCCATCCTTGTGGGCAATATGATTATTATTCTTAGAGTCAATTTTAAAAACAACCACATGATAAACAGTCCCAAGTTTCTCAAAGACATCTTAATCCCATGGCATACAGCACTTCTCTTAATGTACCTGAAGTCACCTTATTTTAGAGATACTATTAAAGTATTATGAGAAACAGAGTTTCATTCTGTTACATTACCATATATGAAAACCCCGTGGTCTTGGCAAGTATTATGAAACACTCAAGTTTTTTTTGTTAAGGCATTCATGGGGTTTTAACAATCTTAAGAATTTCAGGGGTGAAGGCTTTGGCATTTGCCTCTCCAGTCATGAACTTTCACTGTCTCAAAAAACCTGTTCTCATTTCACTTAGGGGACAGAACATGTCCCAGGGTGGGGAGGCAGTGAAAAACAGAAGATGTCTTATGATGGAGCCTTCAATGAAAGGCAGTGATGGAATCAGCTCTCCTGCACTATGCTAGCATAGTATTACCTGCTCTAATACATCCCTTCCCAAAATACTGGGGCTCCCGATAACTACCATTTGTACAGAATTTTCCTAGAGAAAATAAAGAAAGCATTGCTTAGAAGAGAAACAAAGCACAGCCCATCTCTACCCCCTCCTTCTCTCTTTTCTCACCAATGGAGTGGACAAGACAAGCACATACAGCCAAGTGCAGCTCTGGGTAGAGGATGACAAAAACTGAGGCAGAAGAAAGAAATCACACCGTATAAAGCAAGACAGAGAACACATGCAAAAAACCCCAAGAAACACAAAACAAAATAAAAAAGCAAACTCCCAAATCAAAACCAAACAAAGAAAAAAACCCCAACACAACACTAGTACTGCAGACACTGTAGCAATTTTAGTTATGGTTGGGGTTTTTTTCTTTATCGTTTACATGGAGAATCTTATTACTATATTATTGAGTATTAGTTTTTAGGAGCCTTTAAAGTCAGCCAACTGTCCCATACTGGAAATTCTGATTAAGAGTGGAAATCTATTACAAAACACAGCTGCTTACAAATATATAGGTATCTTTTCAACACCATAAAAGCTCTTAAAGTGTTAATAACAACAACAAAAAAAATGGGTTTAGAGCTAAACTTTGTTTCAGTATGTCCCTTCCCCAATCCCAAACTTGTCATGGACTAATGCGGTTTACAAAAACTTTCATTCAAACTCTATCCTACAATTTAAAACATATGAGTTTACATTTTCACCAGGAATTATTAAAATGAGATATAAAAAAAAAAAAACAGAAACAGGATTTTAATAACTCTCTGAAATTAAAAAGAGTTTTAATGCTTTGAACACATTTATCCTACTTTCCTACATTTTAATTGCCTTCAGCCTAAAAAGAACTTAAAAATTCCCGGTCCTAGTTAAATACTTACCATGATACCACCATTTTGTTTTCTTTGGATTCTTGTTACATGTTCTTACATAAAATGAGTTATCTGGAGGTCGCCTCTGCAACAGAAGAAAAGACCTACAAATAATCAAACAATCCTCATATTGTAATACACGAGCTATTTAATAAGCTTTTGAAAGGCTACCATGTGAATGCAGTGAAAATGACATAACAGGCAGGACTAGACCTTTGTCAAGAAAAATCTCTTAAAGATCCAGGTAACAAATGCTTCGTGGAGATACTCCAAGAAAAACATTAATGAAAAATACCAAAGAGTTTGGCAATAAATAGAGAGAGAAATAAAAATAAAGAAAAAAAATAAAAGAAAACAACCCAAAAGAAAGAAATGGCTGTTGTTCAAAAAATCCCCAAACTAAATTCCTTTGCAGTTTGAAATCTAATTCTCATGTATTAGATCCAATTCACATCCATAAGGTTCAGCTTGGAGTGGGTGAAAAAACCAAACCTTAACATCTATATCTAAATCCTTACTTCATATTCTTCAGTTTTCTTCGTAAGTGTCATCATTATACAAAACAAGTCATAGGATAGAATACAATATAAAGCCATTTTGGAGTGTTTTTTCAACTACATGCACATGACTAGGACTGACTGGGATGCAACATAAATAGGCATGTTTAGATAGCACACATGGACAAGCTCTGACCACATCTAACTTCCACAGATAGCCCACTGCGAAAGAAATGGTCAAGAGGTCTAAGGTATTAGTGTCATCAGAAAAAAGGCAAAATGAAAATTATCAAGATCACTGAAATAGCACAGATGCAAAGCCTTAGAAACATCTGCACTAAAGACATTTCAATTCATTTTGCACCCTCTTTAGAGACAGGATAATTTTACACAGAATTGTCCTAAAACGTGATTGAACTTCAGTAAGGAGAACTAGATGGGTTCCATTTGTTCCTCTTTTCCAATATGTAAGCAGGTTACCATGAAAACAGTGACAAAGTATTTACTGCACTGTTTATTTTGAACTTCTAGCTTAGTATTTTTTCAGTAGTAGAAATATAGATATAGTAGTTTTGCCTATTTTAGAATCTGAGAAATGAAAATTTCACTTTGCAAAGTAGAAAACTATTAACTTTTACTTTTTCTACTACAACAGTGCTGAAAAAGCCCATACCTTTTCTTTGCAGCTGGAAAGCATGCTAATAATGCTAAGACAAACAGATTGCACTGAGAGAGCTGGAGACCAGTCTTCCGTTAGAATGGATAAACAGATATGACCATTGCTATAAACATGAGGATGAACAGGAATATTGTCTCCAGTAAACATGACCTAAAAAAAAAGAACAAAAATACCTGAGACTTATAGTCCACATTTTAAATAAAACTGTATTGTTTTTAGGAAAACAATATAATCTTATTTAAGGAGCAGGTCTAAATAATACACTTTATCACATTAGGTTTATTCACTTTTGGAAACTATTAAATGAAATGTAAAATAAACAGTGGAAGCCTAAATAGCTAGTGATGATGGAGTTGAATAAATGATATAGAAGATTTCCTATGAATACTTATACAGCATAGAAAAACTCAAAGGTAACTATGTAAAACCAATGAACTAAACCTTTTATATCTTGCAGCCTCAGTCTTTTGTGTCCTAAGGAATACAGCTGCCTAGCCAAAATACTGGATTTTAATGATTTTATAAGTCACAATGTTGTACATCAAGAAGCACAAGGAAGAATCACAAATGAGCATTTCTATAATCTTGGACACAACAGAAATTAAGTTCTTGCTAACTCATCCAGGTTCCAGCATCAAGAGTAAAATTAAAATGCATCCATCTTATCAACTATAAAATAAAGGACTTGTGAAACTAAAGTTTGTTACCAAATAGGAAATACTTTTAAATTTTTACTTCAAATGGAATATATTTTTATTTGATGTGGATGAACATGGAAGAACAGCATTTAGAACCTTAACTCCTCTCTACTACAGGAAGTATCACAGTCAAAAAAAGGTTAGAAAAGCAATTTTGACAACTATTGCTCTTACATCAAGATTTTGTCGAACACATTGTTCATTCAGGACCAAGGGAAATAGAGTAAAAGTGAGATCTTCAAAGCAGTATTAAACTCCTGAACATCTTTTCCAGCGTAACCACTGTCATCTTTTAGGCAAAGACAAAATAAATCTCTACCACTCATAACATAATACCCAGCAGTCTCTTAAGTGTTTCTTAAGTTATATAGATACGTGTACAAGTATGCAAACAGGTACACAACACACCCACCTCATCACTGACAACAAGACAGAAGCAACACCCTCATCATATAGGAAACAGAAATCAGAGAGCTTAATTTATCTGCCAAATAGAAGACATGTTTCTAAGGCAGAAGAAAAACTGGATTTAGAATAATCTTTCATAGGTCTTTTAACCTCTTACTTAAGCCTTGAAGAGCTTACCTTCACTTGTAACTAATATCTTCCTTTTACATGAAAACCAGAATTAGGCATACTAGGTAAGTAAAAGCATGCATGCTGTGATAGACACATACATTTAAAAGCAGAAAACAACCAAGTGATTAAGCAGCAGAAGTGTAAACTGTCAAGTCACAGTAAGTAGATTTGCCAGAGAGGTAATTATGACCCAGAGGTTCATAGCACAGAATGACCTTACTGCACAGCAGTATTTTAAAAAGTGAAATTCTAGCCATCTACAACAATCAAATATCCAGTACTTAAATTTCTAATTGTTTTCTGTGCTAAAATTCAGTGTAGATGTATGGATCTAATTTGATGCTTAACAATAAATTGCACAGAGCCACACACACAGCTTGGGTAATGAATACAAACAGTACCTACTTGGAATCAAATTAAAGTGGCTACTCTCTTGTGGATCACCTATGAGTAGTTCACTGCAAACCTGATGAGGTGCAGAAGTACAGGTGGCCAGTTTGTTCTTTGAAACCTAAGACTGAAAAGTCAGCATCCTAGTTTTTATCACGGTACCCAAAAATATTTAATGTTTATGGTTTAAGTGTCTCTCACAGCTCCATGCTTCAGTTTTACAACGAATAAGAGAAGTTGCAGAGCTCACTCTTAGAACTTTGAGCTGAAACAGACAGGACAAGAACTGAGGTTCTCTTCCTTTTCTCCTTCCTTTTTTAGAAAAGAAGGGGTGACTACTCTTACCAGCCTTGTTTTGAAACATTTCCCTCAGGTGACAGAGGGATGGATGTACACAGCACATTCTGCAGTCTCTAAGTACTGCTGTCCCTTCAGTTTAGGCTGTCATGAAAGCAACGCAGCATCTCATACCTCAATTACCAAACTATTTGCAGGCCTCTCAAACATGTCATGTATCTATGAGAATCCCTATCAGAAGCACAGTATTTCTTCAGCTATATTAATAATGACAGCAGAGACGATGCGATAGTCTTAAAAACAAACTAGAAAAAAATATGTTGAAAGCAAGAAGAGATGGGAAAAAGCAGCAATTTGTGGTTTACCTGGCTCCTACATCGCAATAAAGGGGATCTTCCTATTTACTCTGTGTTTGTCTCTCACATGATACAGATATCAACCTCAGAGAAGCCTCCAGATTACACTACTTTCATCTCCTATGAAATCAGGTAGACTGTCAAAGCATTGTACCTCGCTGCAGAATCGTTTTTAAAAGAAAAGGCATCTGCGCAATGTATTTAATACAAATTAAAGTAATTAAACCTCACATCAGGATATGTGGATGATATAACACTGAGCACGTGTCATACAGATATAATATACAGATATAATCCAAAGGTAATGTTAAGCAAGGAAGAAGGCAGCAGTTACCTGAGGCGAATCAAAAGGATACCGACTACTAAACTTAAATAAAAGCTGAAATTTCTCCCCTTCATATAGTGTTCCTGGAGCACCTTCCATGTCTACAATCCACCTAAGGAACAGGGAAAAAAGATGTTAGTACTGTGGACTGACAAACTGTGGTTTTATTCCTGGAGCACAGGACAAACCAAATCAACTACAAATCAGAGCCAAACCTTCTAAATTCGTTATTAACATTGTAACAGTCACAAAGGTGAGCAATGCATCAAGTCTACATTTGAAGGAAACAAGCTTGGTATTTTACATACAGGCATTGATATAGTGCTGCAAATTATAAATATGACTTGAACTCAACACAGATCCATCAGTTGAAATAAAAAACCTGTTTGAAAGCTTATTCCTACATAAAAACAGGCTTGGAAGGAAACAAACTAGTACACGTTCTCTTTCATATTGTTTTCTTTCCTTTTCTGTCATGGAAAACATCAGCGCAGTTTATTAAAACAAAATCTGTATCCAAGGGGAAAGCACAAAGCTCGTCTTGTACTTTTATCTGTGAAAAGCTCAGAAATTCAATAGTACCTGGCAGGTAATGAACCAAAACTGGAAAAGCTAATAGTATAAAAATGAAAAGATCCCAGAAAATTAAAAGCAAAACAAAACAAAAAAAAGAATTATTTGCAACTGTAATAGAGATAATACCTCAGCATATCATACTATTCTTTTTCCTCTGTTTCTGGTCCTTCCATCATAATAACATGAAAGTAACTGATAGGTGGAGTTGCCAGGGGAAGAGAATCATAGAATCATAGAGTCAGCTGGGTTGGAAGGGACCTCTGAGATGATCAAGTCCAACCCTTGATCCACTACCGCTGCGGTTGCTAGACCATGGCACTAAGTGTCACATCCAGTCTTATCTTAAAAACCTCCAGGGACGGAGAATCCACCACTTCCCTGGGCAGCCCATTCCAATGGCTGATTACCCTCACTGTAAAGAAATTCTTCCTAATATCTAACCTAAACCTCCCCTGGCACAACTTGAGACCATGCCCTCTTGTCTTGCTGGTAGTTGCCTGGGAAAAGAGACCAACCCCCACCTGGCTACAACCTCCTTTCAGGTAGCTGGAGAGAGGGATGAGGTCTCCCCTGAGCCTCCTCTTCTCCAGGCTGAACAGCCCCAGCTCCCTCAGCCTCTCCTCATAGGACTTGTGCTTGAGTCCCTTCACCAGCCTCGTTGCTCTCCTCTGGACCTGCTCCAGCACCTCAATATCCTTCCTGAACTGAGGGGCCCAGAACTGGACACAGCACTCAAAGTGTGACCTCACCAATGCTGAGTACAGGGGAAGAATCACTTCCCTGGACCCACTGGCCACACTGTTCCTGATACAGGCCAGGATGCCATTGGCCTTCTTGGCCACCTGGTCACACTGCTGGCTCATGTTCAGCTTCCTATCAATCCAAACTCCCAGGTCCCTTTCTGCCTGGCAGCTCTCCAGCCACTCTGTCCCCAGCCTGTAGCGCTGCAGGGGGTTGTTGTGGCCAAAGTGCAGGACCCGGCACTTGGCCTTGTTGAACCTCATCCCGTTGGAATGAGAAGGTGGTGCTCCGTGTAGGGTTTTTATTGTGTCTGGGTTTGGGTTGTGTTGTGGTTTTTTTAATCCAGTTAAAAATAGATGCTTTGAATATTGTTCAACACATTCAGCAACATTCTGCTAACTTCTGTCATTTTACAGAGTTCTACCGTTGATCCTTTGCAGCATCATTTTCTCATTTTCATTTTTCACCCTTGATTGAGTTTTACAGATTTGAGCAACGTGATAAGGTAAAAATTCAGCAAGAGACTACAAAAATGGTCAGACAAGTTTTACATCGACTCAAGGAAGGCAGCTGAGATTTTGCAGAACAGCAATGTGCTCAGAAAAGTTGACATCTCCAGCTGGCAGCCCTGATGATCATATTCCCAACCTCTTCATCCTCCTGTCATATATACCCTCCCTGTGTATTTAAATCATGCACATTTTTTATCTTCCCCTCTATTATTCTTTGGGCTTCAGGAGATTTTTTTGAGAAAAACTGCTTATCTAATGAACTGCTAGCTGTCACACTCTTCAAGAGGAATGCAACTTCAACAGTAGCACAGTGATGGCTGTCATATATTCTATATTTTTATTTTGTGAAGACGCCTTCAATTTAATCTATCTGCACTCCAAACCACTTATCTCTTCTTATGCTTTCTGTTTTTACATTTATACACATGGTGCACCAATAGTCTTTAGATTTACTGCTGCTTGTGATCCAGAAAACTTCCACTTTCAAGTTTTTAAAATAGTTTACTTTACTAAGTAGAATATAACTCTGCCTGGACATTACTCCTTTTCTTTTATGGTCAAGGAATCACTAGAACCCATCTTTCCTGTGTGCTTTACGGTTTAGCCTTCTCAAATTTCTAATCCTTGTGTATTTAAAATAGAAGTTTGCTTAACATTTTAAATGACCCAGTTACATCATGGGATCCAATTATTTTGTTCAACATCTTTAAAACCCAAACAAGTATTGCTCCACAAATTTTTACTGCACCAGTTCAAACTGCAACTTCATTAATGAACTCAGAACATGCTAGCTGACACAAAAAACCTTCAAAGAGAAAAAAATAGAATGTTACTTGTGACAGGAAGCTTCTAAAACAGGGACAGTTTCAAAATCTAGCATGACAGTAATCAGGAAGCTTTTAGTGTGCAAGGAATTGAAAGGTATAAAAAATGTACATGACAGAAATAATAATGAGACATACTAAGAAAAATCAACAAACAGGAAAAAAATAGATTTTTTTTTCCTTTTCCATCTGCTGTGAACTTTGATTTAATGGTCATTTTCTGTTGAAGTGAGTGAAAAACACTTGCAATATTAGATTGAGTCCTTTTTGCAGAAAATTTGAAAACCCGAAGTAGAGCAAGAAACACAAGCTGCAATTCAGCAATTCTACAAGAGTTTATTAATATTTCTACCAAACTCTGGGAACTGCTATTTCGATTTTTTTTTTAGTCTTACTCATCTACATGAAGTACCACAAAGACCAGCATCACTTAAGAAGCAATACGAGTGTTTGATTCAGTATATACAAGGTTTAGAAAAGCCTCATGTAACACAGTCTGAATGATGCCAGCAAAAATGCAGATGTGAAACATCAGAATTCAGTTCTATGCTGTTTTTAAATTGATCCATCAATCAGTAACTGAGTCCAGAACATACAGCCTGATATCTACACTCTCATTAATGTTTACATCTGCTAAATTTTAAAAATTTGTCCAAAATTAAGCTAAGAAAATTATGAAAAAGGAATGTTAACAGTCTAAATCTTTTAAATTTCAGTCAGGTAAAAAAATCAGTTCAGTTCCAAGAACAACTTCTGTCCATTTCAATGGACACAGAATATTTTACCATGTTTCTCTTCCCGTTTCACTAATCATAAAAAAAGATAAGGTAGGGAGAAAAGCACAAACAAGTGTACCCAGACAACTTTGCTTTATAAGAACTTTCCTTCACTTGCTTTAGAGAAAGAAGGTAATGTAAATTAACAGCTATGACATACATTCTATACAAATAACACAGAACTTGAAGACAGCTACTCCATTATGTCAATAAATCTAAAGGGGTTTCAGAGGTTAGTAGCTATGAAAGACTGTTAAATTATTTTATTCTAAAATATGCAGGGGCTTTTACCAATTGACAGTTTGTTAGACAATAAAAAGCCAAATAAAAATTTAATAATCACTATCCAGTTCCTGAAAGTGTCCCAACACATTACTGCAATATGCTTATTAAGGAGAGCAACGTTTCATTGTCTAGACTGAAAGCAAAAATTTGTGATACTTGGAATTGGTGGAAGTGACATAAAGAGAACTTCCCTTACTTACATTTTCAGCATAGCAGAAATAAGATATGTACTTACTGTGTAATTGAATTTTGTACACTCTTTTCATCTAGAGTCATTCCCGGAGGTGGATCATTTTGAAATGCCAATAGTTCTTTCTGTAACCGTTTCTATAAAGAAATTGCATAGAATAACTTAAATACTAAATTAAATTCAACAATAAACATGCACACTAAAGTATATTTCACCAATTATTAAAAGATAAAAGGAGTCTTATTTGAAAATTTAAAAACAAAGTGAAATTGAAAGGTGAGCAAAAAGGAAGACTCCTCTCCTAGAAATTTAACTGAAAAGTCACAGGCAAAAAAGGTCACAGGCTTTAAACTTACTTTTTGGTTAAAATGCAGTGGCATTTACATTTGCAACACTGCAACGTGAAGATCTGTTTCATGACAAACTACACAGATGTATTAATTATTTTGTCATATTAAAAAGATGTCTATGAGAGCTCTACACCTAGCAGAGAATATTTCACATTCCCACGATAGCATGAGAATTATAATTAATTCTACAAGATTTTAACAGCACAACTCTCCCTCCTCTATGTAATTTAAGACACTTCTATCTGGCATATGTGCAAGCCAGAGGACAGAACAGAAACCAAAACAAGACTGGGTGAATTGCAGAACACAAACTATTTAACAACTGTATAGTAACTGCACGTTAGAACCTACAGAGTCATAGTACGTAGAAAAGAGTTATACTGGTGACTCAGGTAATTCTTACCTATTTTGATAGGGATAAATCAATTGCTAACTGCAACCAGCTGCTTCACTAACAACTATAAGCACTGTTTCTTACAATCTATGGAGCAAGGGAAATACAACCTCTGTGAAGTGCTGCCATTGGCACTGCTTTCGGAGTGTATTTTCTCCACATAAACAGTTATGCAATACGTTTTGTCATTTCCAAGCCATGTAGATGACAAAAAGTTCAAGGCTCTCTCATTTCCTACTTTCCTTTTTCCTATCAATCATTTTAAGGTTTACCACCTGCAAGTGCACTTCGATCACCCTACTAGTGAATATGATCTTACACTCAAAAGGAATAAAAATACATGGTTTGGGGGTTTAGCATCTCATTTCCATTCAATATCCAATTTTTTTTTAAATATAGGTTTATCACGCATTTGTAGATGTTTTCCAAACAACTCTTCCAGAACTTAAAAAAATCCATAGGTGAAAATAAAGTGTTGATTGGTAAACTTAGAAATGATGCAGTATCTTATCAATATTTTTGAAACTGGACTACAATAAATTCAGCCACACAATTCACAAAGAAAAGGCCCCCACAGATTAACAATTTACATTCTGAAAAATACTGAAATAATTTTCTATCTCTATTAAGCAGCCCTGAAAACTTGCTTTGGGCTTCTATTTTGAAAGTTTCCCCTACCTTGAACGTAGATACAATATAAACGAACTGAAAACCCAATGCTAGCATTTCCATACGAAAGCTACATACATTGCTAACACACTGAAAAACAGATTAGAACACTAGTGTTTATCTTTTGCTTTCTGCACAATTCAAGAAAATACTAACAGTGTTTTTGACACCAACTATGATGAACTAAAATGCAAAGGAGCAAGGTTACAAAACCATTTTACGAATCCTTAATTTGAATGGCAGATACTCATTTTTAAGTCAATTCTCTTTCTGGCACTTCCCCAGACCACCATCAAATAAACCTCAATGGCAGTCAACTTGTGTATGCTTTGTCATATAGAGAAAGATTTTAAAAGTTCAGAAATGAGAACTTTATACAATAAGGGAAATTCAAACTCCCTTAAAAAGGAGATTTAGTTGAAAAATAGTAAGGAACAGCAAATAATTCAGTAGATCCATTTACTTATCCTTGTAGACTAACTATACAAGATCTTTATAAAATGGAGCCTAAAATCCATTTGAGAATTGAATTAAAACCAGCCACATTAAGCTATCAGTATCTGACAGTAAATTGGAGAGGAAATTTTGTTTTATCTGTATCCTACAAAAAATTCCAAATTATCAACACTTAAAATATCCTCTCATTCCAAGTTTGCACCTTTGTCCCTTTTTCCAGCAACCTTCTTTTCAGTCAAATAGTCTCAGTCATTCTTTCCATCTCACCAGTGTGAAAATATTATCTGACTGCTTCACAGCTTTTCAGTTCTCACACACTATATTTATGATTCTTTCTAAAAAAACAGTAGCACAAGGAAAAAACAATAATTATAATGTGTACTTGATCATCACAGTACCACTGAAGTGCTCTGTTCCTCTGATCCTAAAGCGTTTGCTGATACTGTCATGAGGGTCTGTCCAGTAAACACAAATAATACTTACAGACAACATACTGCTTCTCATAATTTCCAATACAAAATGGAAAAAGTATCCCAGAGAAACAACAGGAGATACTATTTACAATTTAGGTCAAAAGTATCACAAAAAACACATCATATTTTAACAGACAAAAAAGAATTTATCATTTCCAGGTTAGCCAATTCAAACAAGTACCAACATAAGCCAAGAAAGGAAGTTCAAAGAAGGTGTATCCACTCCCACCCCTAAAAAATGCTGGAAAACTGGGAACAACAGATAAGGAGAAGGCTGAGGTACTCAATAACTTTTTTTTTGCCTCAGTCTGCAATGGCAACCTCTCTTCCCACACCTTGCAAATGGATGGACAGCAGGATGGAGACTGGGGAAGCAAAGTCCCTCCCACTGGAAGTAAAGGTCAGGTTCATGACCACTTGAGGAACCTGAATATACACAAGTCTCTTGGGCCCAGTGAGATGGAAGCAAGGCAGCCTATAAAAAAAGAGAACTGCTTCTATTGGACAAAGAGATACACTTTTAGGATATGAGTTGAGCCCATTATTTGTTGGGGTTTTTTTCCCCACAACTGGAATTATAAAATATACTACCCATTTTACAATGATCTACTGTTCCATTAACCATGCCATACAAGTTTATCATTCCTTATCTGATAAAAATAGCTGGGTATCTTTAATAGGCTTTCACCACATATATTCAAAACTTGCTTTTTTTTCTATCAAGCATCAACTCAATTATTTCTGTACAGACTAACAAAGACTAAAGACCTTTTCCAGAATGAGAGTACTCTCTATAGCAACTGGAACACAACTGTAGAGGGCATCATGGTCTACTAACCAAAAGTCATTCAAATAGTGAAAAAATGTTTAAAGAGACAGGTTAACTAATATTTAGAAAATAATCTTTTAATCAACCTCTGTAGTCAATGCATTCCAGGGTTTCACTACCCTGATGGTATAAAATGTTTCTTTTGTATCTTATTGGAATATCTCATGTTCCAATTTGTATCTGTTGCCCTTGTCTTCCCACTGTGACTGTTTTCCCTGATATTCCCGTATTATGTTGTTTTACCCATCCACAAGATCTGTCCTTTGCCTTCTCACAGCTGAAGAAACCCAGTCAGTCTCCCTGTACATCATGCAGTTCAGCCCCACTCACACCGCCGGTCATCTGTTGAATTCACTCCACTACACCAGTGCCTTCCCTGTATCTTGTGTTGTGGCTCCCTACAGACAGCACTCCAGATGTGGTCTCAAGTGCCAGGGAGAGAGAAAAAATCATTTTCCTCGAGCTGCTGGCTGCATGCTAGCACATACAGCCCAGCATACAGCTACAGAAATTCAAAAAACTTGGAAGATATTCCCTAAAGATATCATGAAGAACTATTTTTTTCTTCCTCTCTTTCTTACAACTTATAATAATTTGTCTCCTGTTGTGTCTCATTAATAGAGAAACTGGATTATCAGGAGACAGATCTAGTTCAAAAGAAAATCTCTTAAATGAAGCCCTTAAAGGTTAGATTCATATAGTTTAATTAGGAAACTGAGCTCCTCGTTACCATAGTAATTCAGAAAACATTTGAAGTTTAAATTAAAATACTTGGAATTAATTCCTCTCCAGTGTTTAACAGTATTTGCACTAGTTGACCAAAAAGGTTACAAAGAACATTGATTTTCTCAGAGCAACACTAAGTAAACTCGCATTATTAGCTTCAAGATTCAATCGTGAACTTTTAAAAAACGTGACTCTGGTATATCAAGTCCATACACATCAGCTACAAATGCCAGGCTGCAACTCACATTTGAAAAGGAACTACTTCAGTGGTGGAAAAGCCTTCCTTCATCTGACAGCTATGAATACGGATTCCCCTCCCCCTCCCCCAAAATGTTGGAAATTAAAAGCAACATGCACAGCTGGACAAAGTATAGTGGATTAGCACTTTTCAGACAATCTTCACTATCTCATTTGTAGAATCTTATAAACTTAGGACTTGAAGATACCTCAGAGAAGTCACCTCTCCATCTTCCTAACATAAGGATGGATCAAAGAATCTTCAAATACCATTGTAGTTAAAAGCCTTTAATATTTTTCAAATCACTTTATCTCTTGCATTTGTAATTGGAAGAATTTTCTTCACAGTAAGAGATCTAGGTGAGTTGAATAAATTATTGACAATTTACTTCTCTTAGGGTTTCATGAATACAAAAGAGTTCTCTTACTTATTTCAGCTCACTTCTCACCTTTCTCAATCTCTACTCAACTAAACACATAATTCTTTCAAGCCAATGCAGACTGCCCTCAAAATACCCTTTGGCAGGTTCTCTCAGCTTGACAGAACCAAACACCCTCTCTCCATCAGACACCCAGTCTAAACAACCACCTACAACGGTGATACTGTGCAAGGTGATCTTTGTGGTTCGTAAGAAAAAATACAGTCTGCTTATTTATACCCTGTTTTGCTTGTGTGCTTATTCAAAAGTCACATTAACGCGAGTCGAAAATATTTGCAGTTAGAATACAGCTACTGCTACTCTTTTACAACAGTTACGGCACAATAAAGGAATAAATCATGTTAGTTCCATGTGATTCTTTTTATAAAATCCATTTTGGCTACTTGTCTTTGCTAATTGTCTATTATATGCTACAGGTATCAGAGACAATTTGGTCCAGTGACTTCCAGAAGTAACCATTTTGCATGATAGTAGAAAAATAAAATAATATTTATCATCTGGAAAGTCACCCAAAAGAATTGTCAAAAACCTCAGAGTCAGTTGCTCAAACACTTAAAATAAAAAAAAACTAAAAAAAACCAAAAACCAACCCACACATCTGATTCCTAGTGACTGGCATAATATCCGATGTCTAAAAGGTATTAAATCTGTTCTTTTTGTTTGGTGTGATTTGTTGTCAGTTCAAGTATTTCTGTCATCTGTTCTTTGCTTTCCGTTCTATTCATTCAAAGCTCATCCTTTTCTTCATCTTTCTAATAATTTATAAAACATGCTTTTCAAATATGTCAATTTAAAACAAACCGTGAGTAGATTTCCCTCATATGGTTGTCCCTTTCTTTCATATTGAGCTTTAGCAGCAAATACTTAGTTTCACTTTTCTGTTCCGTACACAGCCTCTTCAAGTCACTGAATACAGGTCGTCATGCCACCGTCCTGACTTTTACCATTATCCCTATTTTTTTCCCCTATGGAGACAGATTGCCACAGTAAATTAGTATTTTCTTCTAGAAACCTGCAGCCCTTCAACTCTCTTAATTATCAGGAGACTTCCTTTATTTACGAACATCCAGCTACATTGAGACAAGCATAGCTAAAGTCAATACCACAACTACTTTTGGCTTTTTCCTTACCCTGAATCGGGAATAGCATTTTTTTAATCACACACTCAAGTTGCTTTTAGCCTCCCAATCCGCTCCTTCAAGTCAAAATACAAGCTAGTGCAGCTATTCATTTCTGAAGTAACCTCCAAACTTTATGATGTTTTCCATACACTGATATACTCTTGGAAGCTGTGCTTGCTTTGCTGTCCTTTTCACATTGCAAGACACTCTTTCCAATGGTTCTGCTAATCCATCATATGATTTCATTTAGAAGCACCCTTCTGCTTGTCCACTTTCTATTTAAAGGGATTGTGAAAGAAAACAGACTACGATAATGGAGTTGTTAACATAAAGGGATGCATAGGCAATCTCAATTTCACCTTTTCCTCATTTTTGAGAGAGAATTTTATGTTTAAACATTCTTTTAATACAACTTCCAATCAAACCAAAACTAAAATGTATCAAATTGATAAAAACATTCACTATCTAGAGGGAAATAGAACCGCAGTATAGGAATATCAGAAACCCAAGACTGGTTAACACCACAGTCCTTCAACTAAAGGAAAAGGCAAAGAGAAGTGACACAACCAGTAGTTTATGCAAGTAGTTTCAAAAAGGTGGAAGTCTCTGAAACCAAGATTACTTATTCACCTGTCTCAGTAGGAAAGGATGATTCAAGGATGCAATCAAAGAACACAGCTTAACACTGATCCAAAGATCAGTTCCAAAAGGAAGTTTAGTAGCTGGGACATGACTGACATAATTAATATCCTGTTGCGACTTCTGTCAAACAGGATTTGTGCAACTCCTTCAGTTATCCTCCACAGATTTTTCAAAGTCTCAATTTCATGAGATTTCTCAAAGCAGATGGAACAAGGAACATAAAATTAACTGGTGTCAGCAGAGTAAAATTCCTGCCAGCTTCCCAGACAGCTCACAACCACCTCTATCAGTTCAATCCTGGTAGACAGGAGTGGTGATAGACAGCACTCACTGTCTGTCATGGTTCAAGTTAAATGTATCTCTAAGCAAAAATGCACATCCTTTTTTCTCAAAATTGGCAGGCGTCTTACTTGGCCACCTCTGGAACTGGAGTGGTTATGTCTCGAATGCCACAGCTGAATTCACACTTGTGTTGATTCCTGGTGAATCACATAAAGAAGCAGCAGGCAGGGCAGAAGCGTATAAAAAAGATGCAACATATGAAAAGGAGGAGAGGGTAACAATTTAGGACTGAAAGAAATTTAGAGGTTGGCAACACGAGTATTTCAGAATCAGTCTCCTAAAAACAGATAGTTTGGTTAATGTGCACCATTGAGCTGGATGTTATATCACATAAATGCTTATTAACAGATACAAAATTATTTCACTGGTCTATGTGTCCCTGTCAGCTACCTCAAAAGGCAATAAACTATTCCTACAGCACATAGAGCAACAGCACCATCACATTTCCCAAAACCAAGAATCTTTTTTTCCAAATCTACCACAAACTAGGATCATACCCATGGACAGACAGACTAACAGACTTTAACCACAATCCCCCACAATGAAACAGTGCAAAGGTATTTTCCTCCCGCTTCATGAAAACTTACCTAGCTCTTGTAGGTATGTGCAAATTATCATTCTCAGTGCCTTTAAAAGGAGTCTCACAATATCAGGTGTCTATTTCCAGTTCTAAGCTCATTGTCAGAACTCTTACAAAAGCTTTGCCCCTCCCTTGGAAAATTGGAGCACAGAGAGTTAAAGTTTAACAGAGTTTTGGGCAAACGAAACCGTGTATAGTGAAGTTATGGGGGTCACTACCAAGTACAACTGATGTACAAACAGCCGAAAGCAACTAAGCCAGATAATGAGTATTGCTTCAGGTACCCTATTGTACTTTGCAGCTAGAGTGGGCACAACATACATATACTGTTGCACTGGCTTTGTTGATTACCAGCAAAATATTAACGACATAATCCAATCAAATTTGAATGTGTACCCATGCTCCTGGCTTGTTATCTCCTATTAGAACTGAAATTATAACCTTATAAAGGCAAATTATACAAAGAAAATAAAATTGCAGTTCTTGAATATTTCACTTTTCGGTGTTTCAAGAAATGCAGCAGAAAACATGCAGTGTCTTAAATTGGCAATATCTTAAAAGAGTAAATTATGAGCTATCTTAGTCAAATACTTTACCTCTGAACCACCCTTAATATGGGATTGAAAGTCTATTTTAGAGACCTTTGTTATTTTTGAGAAAGTAAGAAGAAGAAAAGCTGAGTTTATTAAACCCAAAGGAGATCCAGCACAAGACATGATATATTAAGGGCAGTGGTAAGAATTCAGTAGAAAACAGATGCGAGAAAAGCAAAAATACCAGTAGGGCAGAAATGTACTAGCAGAGTAGAAAGGGCAAACAGTTTCCTTTCACTTCTGCTGAAGGAAACCATTCCATTGCTACACCTTCTTTTACCATTAAAACAAGCTGTGATGGGCAATTAAGCTGGAATGTGGAAGCCTTTTCACCTGGAGTGGTAGAAACTAAACTAACCATGTCCAGTTAGGCACATGAGAATATGAAGAAACGATTTTTGGGGTGTCCTGTGCAGGGCCAGGAGTTGGTCTCGAAGATCCTGATGGGTGCCTTCCAACTCAGCGTATTCTATGGTGCTATGAAACCGAAAGATGGAACAGCAACTTCACAGATAGGAAGCGCAGGTGTTCAAAACATCTGCACTTGAATTTTGTTAGAAACCTTCTATTTCTGTGCACTCGAATTCCCTTCCCTTTGCTGAAACAATGCAAGAAAGGGGTGGCTTTCCAGGGCCAAACCTTCCTAGATACTGTAAACTCAAATCTTAATCTGGCTCAGAGATCAAAGAGGAAGAAAACAAACTCATAAATAGTTAACAGTTAAACGTTAATCCCACTGGGGCTCCACTCTTCTATTTTATGTTGGTAAAGCTGCTGCACCCTCGGGAGACCTAAAAATATTTCTTCAGTAATTACCAACGATTGTCTTCCACTCCCAAAAATTTAAATGCACACAAACTCTGTTAGCACCAAAACACTGTCAGTAATATGATAAAGTCCTGGCAAAGTATTTACATTTCACTTATGAGCGACAGCCTGTCACCTCCTTCCTCATCCAAGTTACAAAATGTTTCACAAAAAACATCCTTTATGTTTTGAAGAAGATATGCAGGAGATAGACTTTTTCCAAGCACTCCCTCACCATACAGAGACAAACAGCAACCTTGTACCAGAACGGGAAGAGCTGGTAACAGACTGTAACGACAGTGTTGTACAACACCACCATGTTGATGCATAAGCAAAGCTGTTGCTAATCTGCTAATACAAACTACTGTAAGCCTGAGAAAGACCAGTACCAACTCTATTTTCAGTATTTCAGTTCTTACATTCACACATTTCTTACTGAAAAATACCTCAAATCCAGAATATGAAGTACTTAAACACTGGGTAGATAGTTCTGCTTTTCAAACTAAACTCCTTTACAGGGAAAAAAAAAAAAAATCAACACAAAACCCAACATATTTTAAACAGTTAAAGCATTGCTGGAACTGACTGCATGTTACTCTCTGATTAGAAACCTAACTTTAAATACCAAAAAACTCTCAAACAGAAGAGAAACAACAGAAGAAAAACAAGAGAAACAAGGTAAAGATTACCAGTGGTGATATTCAAGAAAAAATTGCCTGCTACACTCCATCTTGCTACTTAAGAAATCTAAAGAAATGACAGTTCCGACAATTTTTTGCTTCCTAATCAATTAGGTTATTCAATAAAGTCCTTGCAGATTATGTCTCGTAATTCAGGCAAAATAATTTGGCCCAGACTCCCGAACACAAAAACCATCCAGACACTTGAATATCTCAATCCTGCATAAATTTTTCCTATCAAAGTTCTTCTGGTAAGTTTTAATTAGGGCCCAGAGGAGGAAAGACAGATAATCTTCTGGATGTTCTCAACTAAAGCTTGAAGAGCACACATAACAAAACAGCTTCACAAAATATTCTGTCCATAAAAAAGTAATACCAGGATTTTAGTTCAAAGAATTGTTTTCCAGTTTCATCTATTTTTGGCTGAATAGCAGGTTTTCAATCTGTACTGAGAATGCAGAAGCAGATTAGTCTCCTCCTTCTCATTTCTAATAAAACATGTTAACATCTGGCAACCCAGTTCTAATGTTATTTTCTCAGACCAATCCAGACTTCAAGTTCTGAATGTCAGGCATTTTGCACATTTCTCTCTTTTTAAGGGAACAAAACGGCAGGCATGAATCTTTTAACGAGCTACTTACAAATAAGTTTCCACCATTAATCTTTTATTCTTCTGAGCACTTAAAAATTTCTCAGTTTAATAACAGAATATTGCTCCAAGATATTCTAAAATATTTGACTGAAAGGTGAAAGCAACACAGTCCTGTTTTGAAGGGAAAAATATACTTAAGATCACTAAGAGACAAGATCAACCCGAAATCTTAACTACAGTATAATTAAAGATAAATCACAATAACTATACACACACAAAGAAAACACTCTATACAGTCTGAAAAGCTTTTTGCCAGATAATCAAGTTTTTTACAATGAACCTGTCATTCAAAAGCAAATTAAGTGGAATCCACTACTACAGAATCAAATGGAACTGACAGCACGTCATCTGCTTTGTAAATGGAGCCTTTAAATGCACCAACGCCCAGCACAAGCCTCACACAGCAATAAAAAGTTAAGCACAGATAATTTTATCTTTTAAGGAAAAGAGTCCAGCACTATCTGAAGTGCTTCAGTTAAAGAAATGAGCTTAAGAGGACAGTGAAGGCTCGCACAATGAGGGCAACCATATGTCTACCAGGGAATTTCTCATCCTTATAAAAACCATTCCAAAGGTTGGCAATCAAGATAAAATGTTGTATTCTGATAAAAAAGCCTTTTGGAAAAAGAAAGGGTAAAATGTTGGAAGCTGCAGACAGTAACAATATTTAATATTCATCAAATCCATATCCCTAAATATGATAGGGGGAGAATTTCTAACTTAGGAAACCTAAATCCATTCAGTTTCCTTGCCCCTTCTCATTACTGGCCACTAATTCGTAGACAAAAAGAAATAAATAAATCTATGTGAACAAGTAGTACCAAATTCTATGAAGCATTTTATTCCAGCAGACTTTTAGAGGCAATATTTGCTATGCTCTAGTAAACTAATACCACAATTTATTGACATATATACAGATTTTCCTCTTGAGGCTGATTAAGCAGTACTTTTAATTAAGTTGAATAAAAAAAGATGACAAACAACCTTGTATTTGTAATCACCCAAGGAGAAACAATTATTTTTTAATACTGTGTATGAAAGTATGAATAGCTAGTATACTCAATGAGATCATTAATTGCAAAATTTGCAATGTCTTGCAATTCCTGATTTACCACCATTAACTTCTGTCCTTTCTTCTTTAACACATTAATACTACTCCTAGAAAGGCAAATTATAAGGTCCCCTTCCTACCTCCCCTGCCACCCGTGACTGATACCTGCTTTTCATGCTAATGATTGAGGTCACCTGAGAGGAAACACAAACAAACAAACAAACAAAACTTCAAAACTTCAAAGGCTTGCACAGATTCCAGAACACCTTTTTGAACAAAAGAAACAAACAAAAAAACCCCAAACAACTGCAAAGGCTCACACAGATTCTAGAATGCCCTCAACTACCAAAAACAGGCAGAAGACAGGTTACCTGACCTTAACTCTATCACAAAGGGTTGCTTACTGGGTCTTTTTATTTTGAAACATTTTATCTATTTATTTTAATTTGCTTTTAATAAATGAAGTTGTAACAGGTTTCAGTGAATGGATAATATTATCTCTTCCTCCCTTCAAAAGACAAAAACTGAACCTCTAGATGACAGTTCTGTCACAATCATTCACTACTTCAAAGTCATGCAAGATGCACAAAACTTTTGGCTCCAAGTACTAAGCAAAAGACTTTCATCATCCTCTTCCCCTCTGCCCTAGTGGAAATTTTAGCTTGCAATCTGCTTGAATGCTCATTTCTCAGCTGTAAACCAAAGATATGTAGAGACATGATGATTTCACTGAACGCATTTATATTTGTTGCATACAACCATAATTATGGGTAAGCTCAACTGGAGTCATGCCTTCCCTCTTCCACATTAATAAGGGTAATTTAATCTCATAATCTCTGTGAGTAGTTGCCAGTATGGCCTATACCTGTATAACATTGAAAGGATAGTGAAGATTCTTTAGTCTGAAAGTCTTAGCTCAGTAGAATTTGAGTAAACAATTAAAGAAAGAGCTTGATCACCGAGTTTCGCGCATTGTTTGAGCTAAGCTGCTTTAGCTTATTAATTACAAACTCACAGAGCCTTCCAAGGGAGCAGCTTAACAAGACAACATTCCCTGGCTTTTGCAAATCTATTGTGTTCTATTTTTCCCTTCCCTTTCCCTAGACTAGCTAGGCCTAAACACAAGCACAAGACAGTATAAAACTGTGAGCAAAAAATACGTGCACTCAACCAGAATAATTTTTTTTACAAGAAATATCTGCCTGCTTTTATTTTCCTGATTGAAATTGTACACACATTGATGAGATACCAGTGTTCAAGGTTACAGGTTGAAAGCATTCATCGTTTTCTACATTTTAGCTGTAAAGTTGGTTTATTTGGAAGCAAGAGCTGCTGATAACGCTCAGGGACACTGGTTTCAAGAAGCTTTTCTACTACTGCTTTCTTTCTCGGAAGTGAATTCTTCCAATTTAGGCCAAAAATTGTGCAGTTGATGCACAGCAAAGTATTTCCCAAAATTCTATTTACACAGGCAGATACAAAAATAAGTAAATGAGACTCCTTAGGGCCTAAAGCTGTAACTTTCATTTTATTTATCTTTACTGAACAAAGATCATAAATTTTAAACTTCACATGATATTCAACTCACTTAAAAAGTACAGCCAAGATTAAATTAACTCTTCTTGGTGAAATGACTATAAATTTTGCATTTATCTTATTTTACTATAGCATGGCTATATGCCAAAGCTAATACACTGCATGTCAGTACAGACTGATTACCGAAGGTTATGCAAAGGACAAAAGAAATGCTTTTTACTCTCTACACATTCTAGTCTGAATTTTGGCACTTGCATCTTTCAGCTTAAAAAATTACTGAAATTCTTATCTTCAACAGTATTCCACCAATGGCAGCACTAAATACTTCATGCTGTTATTAACTACAAATAATTTCATCAGCTTTATATCCCAGAACTTGTTACATAGCTACAGAAATTGCTAATTTTCTTTTGTTTTTTTTAAATTTTTTATTTGAAACAATACAAATAGCATCCGGTACTGTGATGTTTAAGAGTACAGAATACACGTGCAGCACCATTGGAGTTCCAATTGACTGAAAGCTTTCCTCACTTAAGGTTGGGTTTCTTGGGTTTTTTGGAACATACATTAAAAATAGTTTAAAACATTTTCCTGGACACATCTTTTAAATAAATTACTGCCAAATGATTAAATAAAAATGCTGCCATTACTGAACAAAGACTAAGCAATAAGTAATTATTCTGAGAACAGCTGGAACACAACTCCCACTAACACTAAAAGGGCAGGTAAAGAATAGAACCAAGAAGTATAACTAAAAGTATATGCATTTTTTCTTGAGATTTCAGTGGCCTGTAAACATTTCCCCCATCCTCTACCCTACTGGCAGAAAATATTGGTGTGAACCTTGTGGGAAGCTTTTACATTGCTACTGGCTTGCATTTTGTGATAAAAGTTTCTTGTGATCTCAAACTGTAACATGAATTCTGCATTGTCATCTCACACAATTATTTTACTGAATGGCTGTTCAGACACACATTTTGAAAAAATTTCTATTGGTGGAACAAGAATTTTCAAGTCACACTTTATTTTGATGGATGCATGTAATTTGATGGTGGCCTACTACCACCAGTTTTCAAGGGGATAACACAGAAGCACAGTGAAAAACTAACATCCAACACTCTTTACTAAATTTGTGTCATTAATTACATCAGCTCTGTATTCAATGAGATTTAAATACATACATGTACAAATCTCATGTGCCTAACTTCAGAAAATAAATGAGAAATTATTTTGGTGATAAAATGCACACTGAAAACTGTTCCCATAAATGAGTTTAAACAGTTTTTGCAAATATGTCCAATCATAATTCAGGGTTTGTAATAACCTGGTATTAAAACTGAAAGAAGGTGAAAGGTAAAGTGTATTATTTAAAATGTCAGTATTATATATAAAGTCAATCTTTCAAATTTACTATGGAAAAAGTTGATATCTGCAGGTTGAGGGAAAGGCTTTAATTATTTAACACTTCATACAGTAATTATATACTTTCTGTACATTTTCAACTGAGCTTCCTTAGCTCTATTTTTCACCTGCTCTTCTATTCATAATGCAAGTCTTCTGCTTCCAGCTGTTCTGAGAAAAACTATTTATTGTTTATGATTTCTTTAGCATTTCCTTTTAACGCTTCAGATTCCTGAAGATGCTACATCAAATCTTCTAAAGCAAATTCATTCTATTCCCTTGTTCTATACTACTTAACACCTTTCTGGAATATTTCTGTGTGGTTTTTTTTTTAGGAGACAGTTGCACAAGCTTGGGCTTTTTCTGGGAAAAGTCTTGAAAAGAAACACTCTTCATTCAAGGCAGGGGGTTTGTTGGCTTTTTTAAGAAAAAATATGATTTGCTTAAAGTCACACAAAACAGGTTTAAATCAGTTCAGCAGTGGCAGATGAGCAACAACACCGTGGTCAGAAAACAAAACACACAATTTCATCAACACTGGCTTCTATCATTGTAGGAGAAAAAAGGGTTACAGAAAACTACCATTAAAGACCGTCCACACAGACAAAAATCACAATAAGTTTAATAATACACATAAAGGCTCAAAGTCACAAGTTTCACAAGCTACTATGAATCCACTGAGCTGCAGTAACTATTCAGGTTGATGCTCAGCGCCATTGGCAAGAAGAGGTGATTTTTTACAGTTCCAAAACTTCCCTAGTAGGCTGACTTAGAACAGGCTGATCAGATAACACTAGTAACTTAATCAGAGACGTTTCAGTGGATCTGTAAAAATAAAATGTAATTAACACAGGGCATCATACATTTTTGCATAAAATTACATCTGCTTAAGAAGTAACTAAACTTACTTAATGTACCAATATATCATTTTTATCAATAATATAAACAATAATGCCAGTCCACTGATAGACTACTGGTACAGTCAGAGGCTGCAATGAGTTGCACAAACATTTTAGTTAAACACTGGCTATTTAAAAACACTGTACTTAACGGGAAAAAGGACATCTTTTTGTGTCAGGCAACTTGCATATCAGAATTTCGCACTAATTACAACAAAGTAAATGATCCTGAACCAAAAAGCCACTTAAATTATATAAAAGTTTCCTTTGTTAAACTTTTTTCCCTGCTGAAGATATGTTAATTAATAGAAGAATCCAGAGCCTTGAAATCTTGCTCACTTGAGGGATATGTCTACTATTGAGAAACTTACTAATTTTACAGTTCACTTACTAAACTTTTATTTATCTTTCCTGTTTACAACTCCTTTTCCAATTTGCTAAACTACATTACTAAATCAGTAGTTTACTAAACACAGGAAAAAGTAATTAGAGCATCATACAATTAGCAACATAGAGAAAAAACCTCTATAAATGCCCTTCAGTCTCTCATCAAAAGACAACAGAACACTGTGCAAGAAAACAGAAAGTGTCATCTTACAGCTGGTATTTCTAAAATGAAAGCAATTACAACATTAGACTTACCACAGCTGTAATTTCAGGAAGTGAGTACTACCTTCCACACATATCTTACTTTTAGGCAACATTTGTCATTCACGTATCCTAAACAAACCCATGTAATTTGTAACCGTTTTTTCCCCTTTACAGAGAGAGCAACAGGAATTAGGGTGAGGCAAGTTGTGGAAGGTCATTTACTAGGCCAGAGACAGCAATACAGCACAAGTTTGCAGAGTCACAAAGTGCCTCCTTCACAGTTCACAGCCATCATTTCCCCAATTTTAACACAGTTTTAGAAAAGATACTACTTAATAAATTATAGCCTCTGTTTTGCATCTGTGCTTGTGGAAGTCTGAACATAAGAAAAAGAGCATTGCAAAAATGCATTTGCCAGATAGAGCTAATAAAATCAAGGCAAATCAGACTACCTGCCTAAGCAACTGCTAAAAGAAGAACATTCTGTACAGTATGTTCAAGTTCTTGATCTCATTTCATTTCAATAACTCTGAAAGACACACCATGGGCATTTTTTATACCTCTAAACTTCATTAGTAGAATTTTTACCCCATAAAGTTCAATGCTTGAACATTTTAACTCTTTTTAGCTATGCTAAATCCAGGTTATTAGGACAGTTAAATGAATTTCTTCCATTTTGTACATTCTTTCTGGGCTGTTCCATTACCAGCGACAAAAAAATGTAAGTTACACTGGACCAAAACAATAAAACAGAAGAGCTAGCATCCGGATGGAAAACCGTAAATATTCAAGGAAAAGCAGAGCAGTTGCTGGTGAAATAAGACAGGGGCCACTGCCACAAAACCTGGTGATCTTTTCTCCTGCCCCAGTCATAATAAATCACCACCCACTCAGAGCGGCACACAGTGAAAGTGATCCATTCTCCCAGAGCAATTTCTGCAGCCCCTATTTAAGAACCCCTTCGGAGCAGGTATGAATGAATAATTCAGCTGGAAATACCTGTCAAGCAGCAGGATGGTTCATGCTACTGCACCTACAGCCACCCCATCAGACCGAGCAAAGCCAGACGCTACCCGTCCACAGGGCTGGCACCACATCGCAACCCCATTTTACGGAGGGAAAGAGAACCCCACCGGCAACACGCGGCTTGGAGCAGGATCTGCCTGTCCCAGGCCCCCGTGCCCAGGAATGACAGCGCCGGAACCCCCGGAACCTCGGGAAGACGGAGCTGTCGGTCACGGTCTTCACGGTGCCACCGTGACCGTCACGCTGGCCGCCCACCCCGCACGGGGTGGCACACACCGCCACGAAGCTGGGGCCCCTCGCACCCCACCGAAGGGCAGCAAGGTCCCTTCGCCCTCCCCTCGCCTCCCCGGGGAGCGGCGGCACCGCCGCCAGACCCCCCCGAGGCCCCACTCCCCACGCCCTCGCCCCGCCCGCCGCCGCCGCCGGGGCCCGGCCTCACCTCTCGCAGGCCCTCGGGTCTCACCTCCATCCCGGCGCCAGGCTGGCCCTTCCCCGCCTCCATCTGCCCTCCCTGGCCCCGCTCCCCGGAGCTCGCCCCCCTCAACCTCTGCCCCGGCGGTTGCTCCGCCCGCCCCGCGCTCTGCAGCGCACCGCGCGCGCACGCACACGCCCGGCGGAACGGTTCCTCCCGGCCCCAGCATCCCCCAGCCTGCCCCCACCGCCGCCTGGCCCCCGCCCGGTCCCGACGCTGCCCCGAGGGCTCCGCCACAGACGCCTCACCTGCATCGACGCCATGATGGATCCTCCTCCCCCTTCTCCCCCCCCTCCCTCTGCGCCGCCGCCGGACCGGCCCCGCCCCGCGCGCTCATGGTCACGTGGCCGCGCCCACCCGTTGGGCGGCCGCGCGTGCGCGGGGCGAGGGCGGTGCGGGCGGGCCCGAGGAGGGAGAGCGGTGCGGGCGGGCGGTGTCCCTGAGGTCTCGGTTGCGATCCCGCTCTCGCTCCCGCCGCCGCCCTTGCCGGCTGCGGTGGAGGCGCCTCGCCGTCCCATTGCGCACACCGGGAGGCTCCCCCCGGTACTGCCCATCCCCTGGCTCGCCCTGCGGCCAGGCCGGGAGCTGCGCCCAGGGCTGTCCATCATCGTCACCCGCGGGGACGGGATGGAGCTGACCCCCCGCCCATCCTCTGTTTGTGGAGGTATTTAGAGCTGAGCCCAAAGTTTGTAAGGGATTTAGTTAATGCGGGCTGTGCCCCTTCTGCGGGTTTCTCTGGGCTCCCCTCACGCCTGGTGTGCCCCGGTGGGGGATCACAGATTCATGGAATGGTTCGGGTTGGAAGGGACCCTACAGATAATCTGGTTCCAACCCCCTGCCATCGGCAGGAACACCTTCCACTCGATCACGTTGCTCAAAGCCCCATCCAGCCTGGCTTTGAACACTGCCAGGGTTGGGGCATCCACGACCTCCCTGCACAACCTGTTCCAGAGTCTCACCACCCTCATAGTAGTGAATTTCTTCCTAATATCCAGCCTAAATTTCCCCTCTTTCAATTTGTACCCATTACTCCATGTCCTGTCCCTACAGATCCCACTACAGGTCGGACCGGGGATCCGCAGCAGGCGCTGCTGCGCGGGCTCGGGGCACTGGCAGAGGGAGAAGGGCTGGACGGCGGTGCTGGAGGACCCTCCCGGTGGGGGGTTACTCCCGTGGGCTCCCCTCTGTGCTGCTCTGCCACAGCTCTTTACATAATCTGATTGTCCTGCACTGGTGGTGTACGTGCAGGGCTATATTTTAAGTGGGAGCATTTTTGTATTCCACATATTCTCTCCTGGACTGGAATAACCTCTGTCCTTTGCACCAGGTGATTTTGCGGTATCTGTGTAGGTGAAAATAAACAAGCAGCATTTACTAGAATGATTGTGTGCAATCAAATTAAACAACTTGAGGAAACACACTTCATAAAACTGTTATTCCTGCTGTAGTATTTCAGATTTAACGGATCCTCAAGATAAACCTACAAAATGTTTATCCAAAGACAAACCTATGAAATCCATAATCCCAGGGGTTATGTAAAACCAAGGATTTAACAGAGAAACTGATTTTATAGGTCATTATAATCTCCATCTCTTGCTGCACATCCAAAAACATCGGACTCCCTTTCTCTGTCCCTTTACACCCCTCCTTTCTGATGATGCTAAAAAATACTTGTGTCACCTCTGCTCCATTGGTAGCACATGATTTTTCCTTCAGAGATGGCCTGATATGCAAACAGTTAAATTACTGAACAATTGTTAACAGTTTGTATTTACCTTTGAAATCTGCTTCTTTAATTTTAGACCTTGAGAAGGGTTCTGCATCTAAAAGCCTGCCTATCTTCTTTAACCAAAATATATAGTGTCATGCAAGTACTACCTCTGTGTACAAGTTTTACCTTCTGGTATGTTTTTATGCATCCTCAACTTTGAAAACAGCTAACTGGAGGAAAACAAAACAAAAAAACCCAGCACAACACAATATCAGCTTCCAAGTTTATCCAGCATCAACAATGTTGTTAAAGCAAGCATACAAACTTTGGGGGTTTGCTTAAAGGGAAGAACAGAAGGCAGCAGGAGTGTCCTTACACTGTGAGGCAGGTGCAGAAGGGAACAAACTTCTTGGCTTTGCAGGAATTTGCTGTTAACAGAATCGTGTTGATTTTTGAGTAGGAAAGATTAGCCTACCAAAAGTAAGGATGGGAAAAGTATTGTCGTGTAAGCTGCAACCTATACCTTTTGCCTTCTAAATTCAATTCTCATTCACAAACTCTGGGCTCCTGATGCCATGCAACCTAACATTGCTTTACTGTGTTTTCCCTGGAAGTCAGTATTTATTACTGTGTGATTTTGCAAGATCATTTGTGTTGCAGAGGGTTTATTGTATTAAGTAGACACATAACACCAGGTAAAGGTTTCTTTTTCTTGCAGTTCTTCAGAACTAACTTAGGCCGTCACAGCATGAAGTGGAACATTGCTGTTTCTGTTTTACTAGTTGTTGTTTTGCATGATCCAAGCATATGTTTATCCTAAAATACTTCTCTTAATGCCATATGCCACAAAGATTGCAAGAACATCAAGTTTAAGCAATGGACATGTGTTCGGCTGTAAACATGGACATATTGACTATCTGTGCTGATGTAAAAACACAGCGAGATAAAACTGATTTCAAACCATTATATTCAGTTTCTTAAGCCTGTTCCAAAAAACCCAGTTGAAGGTCAGAAGATAGAAAGCAGCATAAGCTTATGAATGCCAGCACAGTTCATAGAGTGCAAGCTTGGTTTCGCATGGAAAGATCAGCACACTGTATTCAGTACAAATATGACTTCTACTCTGTAATAAAGAAAAATTATCTCTGGATGAAAAGCTACCTTTGCAAAAAATAAATTATAGCTTTTAACTGCCCTTATGTCCAAGAAGTCTTTTTTATGTATCACACGGAGATTTTCAATGTTAAAAACAAAGCACCTACCACATTTTGGACTATAGTATTGTTTACTGGCATAATTTCATCCACACTGCAAATCCCATTCCTGAGGATAGCAGGCATGAAAAGCAAGAGCAGTTTTCCCTTCATATATAAACAGAGCATGAATTCAGTACTACCTGCTCAAGCTTAACTGGGTATGTAAGAAACTAAAGCATTACTCTGCAGCTGAAACTTGTGACCAGAATCCCTCATCCCTGAATTCACTTTGAGTATAGTTTATTCCTACAGGACTACCAAAAGTGTCTGTTATCACTGTCGTCACATCTTTGTTTTTTAAAGTGTCATGCAATGCCTAATATATATGTGCAACATTTTTAGCTCCATGTCATCATGGGAATAGGGGCAGCTGGAGAATGATCCCTGTGCTCTATCGGTTTTTCTCCCTTTCCCTATGTCTTGGTAGCCTGGCTGGCAGGGAGTTGTTTTAGTAAGTGTTTTTGTACAGTACATAATGCTATAGGGAGTAGACAATCAGTCCCATAGCACAGTAAGAAAACAAACACTATTATCAGGCTCCCAGAAAAAAAATTATATGAATATCAGTATTTTCTTCCTTAAATTATCCAGTAATCCCACTAAGGAAAGGCCCAAAATCCCAAAGAGGGTAAATTTCACAAAGAGTTGGTTATATTGTAATTTGGTGTTCATTTCAGTATTGACCTTTACTTATGCAAAATGTAGATGAAAACACTTTTGCAGTTAACCCTTCCGAATCTGTTGCAGCTGTAGAGATGGGCAGCACAAGTAATTTGGTCTTTAAAAAAGAAAGCTTTAGTATTTAGTTAATGCAGTCTGATCCTGCACCAGTCGACCTAAGTTTCGCCAGAGACTTCAAGAATTGGAGTCCTGGGTGCCAAATATTCAAAACTTCAGGGGTAAGAGGAATTCAGTCTGCTATCTTCATTATTTTAGAAGCTATCTTGCACTGATCTGATCAAATACATGATTATGACTCATTTATTGAAAATGTATGGAGCAAATAATGAAAATTGTACCTCCTACTGAAACTGTTTCTGTAAATATTCTTGATCTAAAAATCCACTTTTCTTCAGAATTTGCATAACCTTAGGCTTACAGGAAAAATGCAGCTAAAGTTCAAACACAGATGTTCAAACATGCTAAAACATTGTTAGATAATTTTCTGATATATCAAGTCAGCTTCATAAAGGTCAAATATGTTTCTTGATTAGGGTGCCTATAATTTTATATTTTACTCCCTATGTTATCCATAATGTTTTCAAACATTACCAAACTTCTTTTTTCCCTCTGCTCTCACTTTTTTTTCTGTATCATTTTTCTACACACTGAATTGTCACTGCCTGCTTCTTTATAATTTCTGCCTCTATAATAACATCGGAGCTTGATGTCTTTTGTGTGCATCCACTGTACTTCTTTAGCTTTCCATCTTGTCTCCTTTTTACACAGAAATCAACTGTACATTCTCGTTAACCTCCTCTTATTACTCAAGTGGCATAGCAACCATAATCTGCAGAGCCAGGAGGCCGCAGCTCATGAGCATGGAGGACTCCCTGCCCCTCACAGGAATTGCACCAACTGCTTCTTCCACTCCTGCCTGCCAGTTTAAGGAAGGCACTGAGTTTAAAATCTGTGGAAATAAGATCTGATAAACAAGCCTGACGCACCAGCAAAAACCATCAACCAAAGATGCAGAATCAAACCAAGACAAAATTATATCAATAATATAAAAGAAATATATTGCACACATAGCTAAAATTGAAAATACCCTAAATTTGCAAGATGTCTTTGAGATGTTGAGATTTTATTTTGTTTTATTCCTTAATGATAATACAGGTTTTTCATCAATGGCATATCCCATTTTCATCCTAGTTCTTAACAGTAACAAGCACATTATCATTTCAGTCCCAGGACTTCTAAGTGGATGAAAAAAGTCTAAGAAAAAGAAAAGTTTCACCTTATTTCTGATCTGCTACAAGTTCAGTGCCTGCAGAAGACTGTTCTTAGATGTCACATGCTTCCATTTCTTCTCTTGTATAGCATTTGACAATTTTGCAGCCACTGGGTAATCTGTGGCTTTCAATTTATCCACAGGGAGACTAAACTACCAAAACAATTTTCCATCACATCAGAAAAAGAATTTGTTATATTATGTGGACACAGTTGTAATTACTGCAGGGGAAGGAGGAGGACATGGGGCTAGGGAAAGGAGTGGAATTATGTGTTTTAGTAATATGCAGAGTCACGGGATGAGTCAGGTTGGAAGGGACCACAGTGGGTCATCTGGTCGAACCTCCCTGCTCAAGTAGGGTCACAGAATTACAGAATATGCTGAGTTGGAAGGGACCCACAGAGATCATCAAGTCCAACTGTCAGCTCTGCACAGGACCATCCTCAAGAGTCATACCATGTGCCTGAGAGTATCATCCTAATGCTTCTTGAACTCTGTCAGACTTGGTGCTATGACCACTTCCCTGACGACCCTGTTCTGGTGCCCAACCACCCTCTGGGTAAAGAACCTTTCTCTAATATCCAACCTAAACCTCCCCTGACACGACTTCAGGCCATTCCCTCAGGTCCTGTCACTGGTCACCACAGAGATCACTGCTTGCCCCTCCTCTTCCCCTCACAAGGAAGTTGTAGATCTCAATGAGGTCTCCCCTCAGTCTCCTCTTCTTCAGGCTGAACAGACCAAGTGACCTCAGCTGCTCCTCAGACAGCTTCCCCTCAAGGTCCTTCACCATCTTTGTTGCCCTCCCCTGGACACACTCTAACAGCTTAATATCTTTCTCATATTGCAGTGCCCAAAACTGCCACAATATTCAAGGTGAGGCTGCCCCAGTGCAGAGCAGAGCAGGACAATCCCCTCCCCCAACCAACTGGTGATGCTTTGTCTGATGCACCCCAGGACATGGTTGGCCCTCCTGGCTGCCAGGGCACTGCTGACTCATCCCAGAGCACATTGCACAGGATTGCATCCAGATGGTTCTTGAATACCTCCACTGAGGGAGACTCCACAACCTCTCTGGGCAATCTGCTCCAGTGCACAGTCACTCACATAGTAAAGAAGTTCTTCCTCATGCTCAGGTGGAACTTCCTGTGCATCAGTTTCTGCCCATTGCCTCTTGTCCTATTGCTTGGCACTGTATGCTGTAATTAACAATTTGTACTAATTGTCAAGCCATGTTTTTTGGCATCAGTAGTCCTCTAACTCTTTTAAATGCTGTAAAGATAAATACCTATGAAGACAAAAGCTATAAAAAATTAATGAGGATTGTGTAGGACCTATACTCAATTAAGTAGATGAATGCAGTAAAAAGTGCAAGGTTATGTAATTATTAAAAGTTCTTCCACATCAAAAGCATCCACAGCCCATGTGAGCAGGTTGATTACTGTGTCTGCCAAATCCAAGTGTTAAGAAGCTGCTCAGTAAGAATCAAATATCATTATCATTTAGTAATTTTATTTTACCTTTAAAGAATGTGAACTGGAGGCTTCTCAGGTGATCTCACACAAATACATAGTTCATGTTCTTATTAGGAATGCAAACAAGCAACTCTGAATTCATAAGCAGTGAAGATACTGATACAGAATTTTCGAAATTAAGTAGCTGTTTGGTCTTGCTAGTCTAGAAGCAAAACTGCAGGAGAAGAGGCATCTCTGGTAACCTGTATAGATGTGCGATAAACTATCACAGTTCCCAAGGGCTGAAAAGCAATTCCTCCAGCTGTGCACATCAGGCTGCACACTACCCTCACCGGACCCTGCACTGCTTACTGAGCTTGCAAAATTTCATTTTGCAGACCTGTACACCAAGATGACACTGGTCCAGCCTGTTCGTTTGTTTATTTAATGTCCCTCGGGAAAGACTAGAAATCATATGGGATATGATTACGATGAAACAGAGCTATGATATGAAAGCAGAATGGATGAGCAGTTACTTGACTATTTCAACTACGTATTTTCAGACGGTTTTCTCCTGAAGTCATAGTTGTTTATTACAAGTCAAATATTTTTCATTATTTAAGTACTCTATGACAACTATGAAAGCAGTTTAAATGTTAAATATTGATATATCACTTTCATGTTTCATTTGTAGCAAACTACAAATAATTCTGACTCAAATGGAGTGTCATTTCTGGAAAAGATTATATGTCAACTTAGCATGGTAATGCAGGAAGTTTTCCCCTGTATAAAAAAAAAGAAAATAAATCCTTTGTGCCAAATGCATTTAAATTCTAGATATTTTTCAGGCTTGGTGATACTAACCAAAGCTGAAAACTTTTTACATAAGAGTGAATTAATCTGCATAGCAGGAATGTCATTCTTTTACTAGACAGAGTAACAAGAATATGTAGCAACATAAGACAAGAAATATGTATTACTTACAGTTTAGTATAGTGGTGATTTTGGAGATAAACATTTTCTATTAGTGTAAATAGGATACCAACAGTATTTTTTTTATGGGAACAAAAGCCCTAGTTATTAATCCTCACCTGAAAAGTTTTAAATTTGAATTAGCATTAATGGAATTAACAGCATTTGTTTTTAACTTCAAAGTAACTTCTGTTTGAACAAAGAAATTAAAAACAAATAAATAAGGAGTAGTATTAATCCATGCTTGTATTCCAAAAAAACTGATCTCACAAAACTATTCTGGAAAATAGTAACTTTAGCACAGTACTGTAGATTTTAATTTATCTAAAAGCTCTCAAGTTGTTACTTTCACTGAACTAAAAGGCAATACATATTTCAGGGGTAATTTTAACTTAATTTTCCAATTCTCTCCTCAACAAGTGAAGCTATAAAACGTTACATGATGAACATCTTGAAAACTGCCCAAGTACGTAAGTTCAATGAGACGCTGAAGTACTCCATTTGTCAGAGAAAAATCATGACCTTGTATCTGTGATCTCCTCCCATGTAGTGTGGGAGGAAAATCCTGTGTTCTGTAAACACAAAACAGTAACATGGCAATGACAGGAAGATATATCTTTTTTCTTTTTTTTTTTTTTTTAATCTCAGTGACCTTTCTCCCATAGAAGATTACACAAACTGCATTTTGGATGTAACATACACAAAGCTTGATTTCTTGACACATAACAGGTCTTAAAACTCAAATTGATAAACTCACCATTCCTTTCTCTGTGCTCCCTTAGTGATGACACTCAAGCTTTACAGGTGGCTGGTAATAATCACAAAATCTACTATGTGCTCTTTTCCAGCTCTTCCAATCGCTGTGCCACACATTGAGTTCACAGGATTGGTATCTTCACATAAAATTGCCATCTAACAAAATACATTAAAGAAAAAAACAACTCCAATCCAGCTGATAATTTGTCAAAATCCTTCAAAGTTGAACTTTTTCCATGGGAAAAAACTACCTAGTACCTTTTTTTGCTAATTGCAAAACTTTACTCTGTCTTTAAAAACCAGCATCCTAGTTTGTCTTCCAAATCCACGTGATCTTTTAACGAGTTCCTACTGTTTTTTCTTACTCAGTTGTTGAAATCAAGTTTATATCACAGCCTCCACCCTTAGTTTTTAGCTAGGAAAAGTGCTACTTCTCATTAGTTCCTACACACTAACATTATGTTTTTGTTGACTCTGCAGTAACTGTTACTCCCTTAAATTATACTGCAACATTTGAGACCTGACAAAATAAAAAGAGGGACACAAAACACGGATTGAAAAGTTAACTTTCCCACCCTGCTAATTTCCTTGTCCACTTTATCTATCACATAAACCAACAGATTTAGGGAAATGTTGGGAACACCCTTTCAACGGGAAGAGTAAAAACAAGAAAGGGTGAAAAAAAACAGCCATTGCTGCAGTTTAGGCGTGTGAAATACAATGTACAATGATAAAACACAGGCAGAAGCAACCAGTTTTCCAAACTTATTACTGTTAATTAAGAAATGCCTTTCAGATATCACGTCCAGCACAGCTGTTGAATATAATGGCACAGTGAATCCAGATGATGAATCCTTTTTTCAACTTCAAAACCAAAAAGGAATTTCATGTCTTGTGGAGTTCTGATCATTCTGGATGCACAGACTATGCTGGAGACCATCAGAGACTTCTTCAGCAGCTTGTTAACATTCAAATGATTACAAACCAAAACAGTTAGTAAAGAATCTGGAAGTTTCTATCACTCAATCAGCGGTTAAGTTTAAATCTTGAACCATCAGATACAGGACTAGCTTACTAAGTAAAAGGAGTATTATGGGACGCTTGAAGTGTTCAATATATCCTCAGCAAGATATCCTTGAAGTATCCTTGAAAGTATCTTCTTCAAGCCTGTTCAGGAATACCATGCCTTTTTAGTACTTAGTTGTTTCTGAGAACTGTGGATACTTGTAACTCAGAGCAGCACAAAGATACCTAAACACTTCAAATGTATGAAACTCTTTAGAACTATGAAAAAAACCCACCACCTTTAATTTTATACATGCAGTTTCACAACCTATTACCTAAATACTAATTACATTGCCATATACTGTAGCCATGAAAATTATGATTCTGCACCTGAACACTTCCTCTGAGAAGTCACAAATCAAAAGAAACACAGGTTTAAAAATTTTCCACTTTGAAATTTATTTAGAACTCAGGGGTTAAGCGTGGTAAGTTTCCAATTGTCTGATAATAGCATACCCACGTAACTATCACGGAAATTGCACTAATTCCCTCTGCCCCCCTCCCACTTAGAAATCTGGTTTAGTTTCAACAGCCGGTGGTTTTGCAAATAGTGCGCTCTGGGCCACTACTGCGTTTCCTGAGTGTTCGAAGCTACTGTATGATACATTACGCTGAAAGAAAACCAACAAAATTATTATTCAGAGCTAAACCAGCTGTTTTACCTTGCTGCCGAAGTACAGAATCATGAAATGCAATGTATTTTAACAGGAAATTGTTTTGGAATGCTTAAAAAGGGGAAGAAAGAAAAGAAAAAAAAAAGAAAGAAAAAACACCATTTTTAAAAAAATGACATACTTTTTGCTTTAATTTCAAACTATATAATTTTAAGCCTCAAGTCATTAATCTCAAAACTATTAAAAATGGCCAGTGAACTTAAGACTCATTCAGATTGATATGTAGTTGTGACTAAAATATCCATGTCGGTATTCCTTGACCTTTTAGGGTATTCCTAGCAGCTCTAACAAAAGCAGCATAGCAGGGTATCTCTGGTTTATCTTTCTAGTGCTCTTGAAAATGAGTTACTAACAGCACTGACCACAGTGCTTACACATAGGATTCCAGACAATTGCCCTGCAATGCACTTCAGCTTTATCGTGCAAAACCAATCTGGTCACAGACACCCCCACATTAAACACATTAAATTGTGCCAAAGTATGTGATGTGAATAAATGTCAGCTAATCTATCAACACATAGATAAATGTCAGCTTGTCTATCAAGCATTATTTAAGCCCAGAATAAAATTTCGTTTGTCAGAACTGAACTCCTCCATGGGCAGACAGCATAGTCTCTGTAAATGACTAGTTTTCAACCAGAAAAATCTCTTCAAACTTGTATTTATGTTGACAAACAGGTTTAGAGGAGAGTTTCAGCCTTCTAAATTAGCCATGAGTTAATACATCAAGAAAGAGGTCCCACCATCAGTTGGTGGGATTTTTCCATGATAGACCACAACCACTTCTTGATCAAAACAAAGCTGAAGCACAGGCGGCTGATGGAAATGCTAACTACATTGTTCTTGCATCATTTCTCAGGATGCATTAGATTTATTCTCATTTACACATGGTTTTGGCAGAAGCATTCTTCAGGCTGCAGCTGACCAAAACGCAACTTCTTGTCTCAAGTTGTTTGGTTTTTCCTCTTTATGGAAACTTGCTTTGAACAAAGAACTCATAATACAAGCAACTGCCAGCAGGAACTACCAAGAGATGACGTGTTCCACTCTAGTATTACATCAGTGGCTTGCCAATCCTTTTCCCCTAAAACATTTGTAAAAACATTGGAAAGACCTATGAAATTTATAAAACAGCTCCTTAAACATCTGCTTAATGCCCTTTCCTTCAAATATAAAAGACCTCCAACACTTTAGGGTCTTTTTCTGTGGGTACAAGGGAGAGGTCAAGGAAGAGGTAAAAGGTAGGATAACTGATATATTTTCAGCTGCTATGTTACAAAATGTAAATGACTACTACTCTAAAGATTAAATACAGACTTTACACAAGCAAACAGAACAATGGAAATAAACCATAACTGAGGTCATATAAAATCCTTATCGGGTCAAGTGACAGTATATTAAGAATAACCTTATATGTTATACAGAAGAAAATATACACAGATTGTAACAGTTAGTTTTCCCCTTAAAAGTCACTGTCAGTAGGATCACAGTCTTACTGCACAGACAAGTGACTGGAATATTTGAAATTACTAACAGGGTAAATTTATGTTATAAAAGAAAAATGTATCAAGTACACCTTTACATATGTCTATACTATGACTTAAATTAAAAGCCTTCTTAAACATTCTCCTACATACTCCACTTTCACCCTAACTGGAATATCACTGCCAGTATACAAACCTAGGGAGGGCACTTCTAATCTAGTTAGTGTAACTATTCTAAAGGACAGTCATCTTAAAAAGGAGATTAAGTTCAGATGTTTAGAAACTTTAAAAACAAGAGAAAGTTAGAAACCCTAAACAGCTATTCGTATGTAATTATAATTACCTTTTAGAGAATGAGACTAAACTCCAGTATTTGCTATGCTCATTGTATTAAAAGAAAGTTCTACCACACCTAAAGGATAAGGCATAGCCATCTACTAATTGGCATATTTGTTTATTTGTGAAAAGGTCCTTATTTGTGTAAGCAGCAAAACAAACTCCAACTGAATGATTGCTATATGCAAAAGAACTGAAGGCAACTGCCTCTGCAGTGAACTTTATAGTTCTCAACAGCACACACGCAACATGCTATCTGAAAAAAGTTACTAACTGAACTACATGTATTAAATACTGAAAAAAGTTTTACATTTTTTTATTATAATTTATTTTATTTAACAATCTAAGAAGTTTGCAGCCATCAGAAGTTCCAGTGCAATTTCAGGTGCAATTGGGAATTCAGGAATCTCCGTAGAGCTGTTAGTATAGCGGACCTTGTAGGTGAAATACATGCATACTTTGGATAGGACATGGGATGGGATCTCTCTAAAATTGACCTCATTTGTTTCATTTTCTGCAAACTGTCCTGTAGAAAGAAAAAAAAAACAACACAAAAGAACACCAAAGCAAAAGTCAGAATCTCAATTCACTGCAAAATGAAACACACTATTACACTAATACAACACATTCTAAATAGACCTGCATAAGTCCCATATTCCAGGGTATTAGATTCTTCGTTTTAAAGCAGGAGGTGCCATATTCAGAGCTCTCAAGAATATTAAGATACCCAGCATTACAAAGTGTTTATTTTGGCTGTAGCCTATTAACAATATTCTGAACAACTACACCAGAAATTTAGGTTTACTTCTAATATAGCTGATATGTGCTCTAAAACTGTAGTGTGCTCAGTCCTAAAGGTTCTGAAGTTCACAGTAACAACGACAACAATAAAAAGACATCAAATTTCTAACTGTCTTAACGAAGGGGAAAAAAAAAAGCTTTATAGATGCACTGTGTCTGCACATGCACACCTAGCAGTAGTCCCTTCTGTGACTCACTAGCTTTGAATTTCTCAGTTTCGGGCAGATTTGACAAAAGGGTTGAAACCTCAAAGATGCATTAACTTGGTAAGTTGTGAAAACAGGCAGGCAGCAGGGACAGAGAAACTCTAGTTGTACTGAAGGTTACATACAGTACGAGTTCATCGCTATTAGATATTAAAGAATTTATGCAAAGCTCAAATCTCAAAACACAAGTACATTTGAAATTAGCTTTCTATAGTGCCTATAACTATGAAACCTGGATGATACAAAGTCATCCTATGGTTCATCCCACAGCCTTTCTACTGTTATCTTTGTTTCTCTTTTCCTCATATCTCTGGACTTTCAATAAGCTGAAAGACAGCACAAAAAATACTAACATGAACTCCATATTTATGGAAGACTAGCAGTGTTTGGTTCCCATTATTTCTGTAGGCCTCCCCTTCTAACTACAAAACAGAACTATTTACTAATGTCTACACAGATTTGTGTAGAAGTATCTGATGCACTGAAGGCAATCTGGCTTGAATTCTAGTACAGGAACAGTCGGAAGCAACAGAAGAAATGTTAGCATATTGGCAATTGTCACAGCACTGGAACAGAACACTTAAACATCAGTGAAATTATGACCTACTGAACTAGACAGCAACGGCACTTTCCCTTGTGAATGCATTTATCTTGCTAGTTTTTATACAAAATATCCTTGAATGCTGAGTCCTTTACGGAGTCAGTTTCTAGCCCTCTAAGCAGGTTACTTTGCCTTTTATTCCTTCGTTGAACAAATTCAGAGCAGGTCTTGTAACTACTCTTCCTCTTGCCTGTCTGGGAGGACAACATGGAGTGGATCAGACACAAAAGACATTTTACATATTTTCAAATGCAACCACTAAAATAACAGCAGAACATTAAGCTGAGAATTTTAATTGCTCAGTTTGTCCAAGTATTACTAAGTAATTTTAAAATGTATTACACAAATAGATCTCTCCAATAATGCTCCTCACCAGAACCTAAAAGAGAACAGAAGAATGACCATATTCATATCTGAGCTCCACACAGCCCACTGCCACTCCAGTGGCTAAAGGTAAAGACACAAGATGAGGGTGAAGAAGAGGGAAAGCTTGTGTCAACTTCTCCCTGTTCTCTCCTCCAAACCTTTTGGTCTTCAAAAATTAGTTTAGACACTTCTTAACCCAGACATAGTCTCATATATTCAATAACACACAAGGTCCTTCCCTTCTGTAAGTTTATCTACCCTTGTCTCAAAGGAAAGCTAACTTTCATCATTAGGCTCAGGAATTCCTTGCCATGGGATGCTGTGAACATGTGGCCTAAATCCAACTAGGCAGCTGAGCACCACACAGCCACTTGATCACTTGCCCCAGCTGTGGACAAAGGAAGAGGAAAGGAAGAGTAAAAGCAAGAAAACTGGTGGGTTGAGAGAAGAAAAAGAAAACAAAACAAGTTATGCAAAGGTAATCATCACCTCCCATGGGTAGACTGATGCCCAGCCAGTTCCCAAGCAAAAGGTGGCTAACCTTCTGCAGTGGGTTTCTGTGGCTGGGTTTTGGTAGCAGGGGGGCTACAGGGGCGGCTTCTGTTAGAAGCTGCCAGAAGCTTCCCCTGTTCCGTGGAGCCAATGCCAGCCGGCTCCAGGATGGACTTCCTGCCGCTGGCCAAGGCCAAACCAATTAGGAGTAATAGTAATGCCTCTGTGATAACATATTTCAGAAAAGAAGATTGTTGCGCAGAAGAAATTCCAGCCAGGGAAGAGTGGAGTGAGAACATGGGAATAACAGCGTAGACACCAAGGTCACTGCAGAAGGAGGGGGAGGAGGTGCTCCAGGCACCAAAGCTGAGGCCCCTGCAGCCAGTGGTGCAGACCATGGTGGAGCAGCTGTGCCCCTGCAGTCCATGGAGGACCATCCCGGTGCAGAGACCCACCTGCAGCCCATGGAGCAGGTGGATGCATGAAGGAGGTTGTGACCCCATAGGAGGCCCAGGATGGAGCAGGGTCCTGCCAGAGACCTGCGGCCCATGGAGATGGAAGCCCACACTGGAACAGGTTTTTCCGGGATAGGACTTGTGGCCCCTGTGGGGGACCCACGTCAGTACAGCTCATTCATGAAGGACTGCACTCCATGGAGGAATGACCCATGGGACAGCAGTTTGGGAAGAACTGCTGCCCGAGGGATGGACTCATGCTGGAGAGGTCCATCAAGGACTGTCTCCCATGGGAGGGACCCCACGGGAGCAGGGGAAGGACTCCTCTCTCTGAGAAGTGGCAGAAACAACAACTGACCACAACCCCCATTCCCCGTCCCCCTGCACCACTGGGGGGAGGAGGGAGAACAAGGAAGGAAGGAGGAGTGGGGGGAAGGTGTTTTTAAGACTGTTTTATTTCTCACTCTTTGGCTCTTATCCTGTTAGTAATAAATATTAAGTACTATCCACACTTTGATTACCTTCACGGGCAAAACAAGACTCAATCACTGACCTCTCCAAGCTCTTATCTCTCCTCATGAATTCTTAGCTGTTTTTTTTCCTCTCTCCTCTGTCCAGTTGCAGAGGGAGAACAAGAGAGCGGCTTCAGTGGGTACCTGGTATCTGGCCAGGGTCAACCCACTACATCTCCCTAATTCCCTCCACTCTCTTTTTAACTTTGGAGCTTGATATTATATGGCATGTAATATCTCTTTCACTAGTTTGGGTCATCTGTTTGGTTGTGTTCCCTCTCAACCTCTTGCACACCCTCCTGTCTGGAAAGTCATTGGGTGGGGGTAGAGTGAGGAACAGAGAAGGTCTGGAGTGCATGCAAAACACCTTTCAGCAACAGCTAAAACAGAGGTGTGTTATCAGCACTATTTTGGTCACAAATTAAAGCACAGAACCACATGACCTGTTATGCAGAAAATTAACTCCATATAGAATACAAGTTCCACTGGAGGTGGCAATAAAAAACTACTAGCTTGTTCGTTTTGAACTTGACAGCTACACATTTCATGCAGTACCCTCAAGTTCTCATACCATGAGAAACTAGTAGCAATGATACTATACGATCACTAACTTCCCAAAAGAAGAGTTCAATTTTAAGTCTGGTAGCACAATACCCCACAGAGGTGGACTGTTCTGCTGGAAACAGGAACTAGGCAGGATCTGGAAAAGTTATCACTTATTCCAACTTTCACTCACTGCATGATAAAATATCAAACTGTCCAAAAGTGAAAGCAAAGAATGTGAAGGTACTAAATCTTTTGTACCTACCCGGTCCACTCAACATAGCTTTTATTGTTCCTGATGTTAATGCATGCTCTCTTTTTACGATGAACTCATGGCCATCGGAGGATATTAACTTCACATACATAGCATCTGGGCCTTCACACCCACCATATGTTTTCTCTTCTCCATCTATAATGGAAAAAAAGACAACGGTTTGAGAACACAATATACTGATTCACAACACTAATAATGCAAGTTGCAGTCTTTTCTATGACTACGTTTGCAAAATGAAGAATCCAAATGCAACCAGAAATAAGACAGAAGCATTTTCCATATTTGAGGACTTTGTACAGAATCACAGAACATTCTGAGTTGGAAGGGACCCACAGAGACCACTAAGTCCAACTCTTAAGTGAATGAGGGGACTGAACCCACAACCTTGGCTTTATTATCACCATGCTCTAACCGAGTTAATCTCCTCTGAAACAATCAGCAATCTGTTTTAAGGTAAGAATTTTTGCATAAGTTGGAATTTCAACATCTCTCCTCTTTCATTCCTCCATCACCAAATTCTGTCATGATTTCTAAAATCCATGTAGGGATGAAGTTTTCCTTTAGACATTCTGAAGTGAACTGAACGTGCTACTGATTCCCACTGTAAGGCTATTGCCATGTTTATCATACTAAAACTTGCTAAAAGTTACCTAAAAGACATAGCTGATATTTAAAAACACAGACTGCAAGGAAAAAAGTGCTTTCCGAAGCACAGGTAAGAATAAAAGCAGTCAGTATTCCTGCACTGAAGAAATGAAGATTCATCTTCCCTCACTGCCCAACGAGACCCAGAACCACACAGCATTAGTGCACACCCATGTTGTGGTGCAAAACAGGGAAACTGCCAAAGCACTAAACCCAAGGAAATTTGGAAATTCTCCCCACAGCAGTTTTGACTGTGCTTTTTCTGTTCCACTAAATACCCACTCTTTACTTTTCTTATCCAGAAGCCTTTACCCTCTTCCCTTTTTGTTCCTTCATTTATTCTATCCCAACAGCGCTATCTTTAAAAGCTGAATTACTGTTGCCAGTATAGCAAGCAAAACATTCCCCCAATCAAGTTGTTTTGTGAATTTGAAATTAAAATTTTATTACCATTTAGTTATTGCCAATTTTAGTAACGTACTGTCAGTGCCAAACATGCTAAAATACACTCAAAAAGTACAGATAAAACCAGAATCTGTCCAATCACATTTCATTAACCAGTCATTTATAGAGGCAGATACAACAGTTTCAGACGTAGTCATATCACACACAATGTAATTTACCAGAAATCAGTTCTTATTATGATCTCTTGAGCCAGAATTCAACAGGCTGACCTTAGCTAACAAACAAGCAAAGAATTACTTAAAACAGTACACAGTGAAATTTTCTTGTCCACTGTCTAAAAGTTTAGTGCGATAAAAGCCTAAAGGCATTCCTATTTTAGCATGTACATTTTTAGGACTATGCATGTTAAGCAAGTGAAATGTTTTGTTAGATGGATGCACTCTGAACAAGTGTTTCCATAAATGAACAGTCACTTGAGAAAATTCTCCTACAAAACATTTGTAGGAAGTTCCACTTACTTTTGAGGCTGCAAGAAAAACAATGACAAGATCAACATTTAAAGTCTTACAATCCAACTCTTCTACTAATGTGAGAGAGAAAATGCTTCAAATCACAGGAAAGCAGAAAACACTCTAAGACTATGAACTTACCCATTCTCTTCCTATAAAAAAAAAATATTCCTTTTCAACTGCAGATTTTGCAACAGGAGCGTCTGAAAAAACACAAGAGGCAATATTTTGAGTCAGCAGTAGCATTTTTAAAGTCACCTTCATTTATTAGTCTTTATGTTATCATAAACACCCTTCAGAAAAGAATACGATAATACACAGCATGCAATGTTGATGAGCAGTCCATTTTGAAAACGGAAACCTATGAAGTTCACCAATGGAAAATGCAAACACCTGCACCCTGGGAAAAATTACCCCAGGCACCAGTACTGTCCGGAGGCTGACCTGCTGGAAAACAGCTCTGCAGAAACAGACCTGGGAGTGCTAGTGGACAAACTGAACATGAGCCAGCAGTGTGTCCTTGCTGCAAAGGTGGCCAACAGCACCCTGAGCTCTGTTAAGAGCACTGCCAGAAGGTTGAGGCAGGTGATCTTGCCCCTCCACTCAGCACTAGTAGGACACATCTGGAGCGCTGGGTCCAGCATGTGCCAGACTGAACTGAGTCCTGCAAAGGGCCACAAAGATGACTGAGGGATTGAAGCACCTGTCACACAAGGAAAGGCTGAGAGAACTGGGGTTGTTTAGGCTGGAGAAGACAAGGCTCAGGGATCAGTCTAATCAGTATGCACTAAATACCTGGCCTCCAACCTGTCCTTCCCAGGAGATTGACAGTTCCTGATACCACCACCCATGTCACCTAGATAATCTACTTCAGACATTTAATGTAGGTATTCACATGGTAAGTTAACCAGGAGCTTCCATAGCTTGTACACTGACATCCAGCTTGCTGCATATGTATTTCTCCATGAAAGTGAATCTAAAGAGTCAGAGAAATGGAAGCACTTATGTGCAAAACAAACCTAACATGTTCAGACACAACTTATATTTCTTTACCCTGAACTGCATCTCTGCTGTGGAAAAGAAAACTTTGGAAGAGAAATTCTACCCACCCACCTGCTGTCCTAAAATTTCTTTCATGTCAACAGCTGCTCTCTAAACATTAACCCAGTAAAAATCAATTAACTACTGTTGTGTGCCCACAGATTCAGGAAAACAGCACCAGGGAACCTGGGTGGTTTCCCAGCTGATATTCAGGGTTGAGGGCAGCAAAAGAGACCAGAATAGAGACCACTCCCCACATTCCCTCCCTCCTATGTTTCTGGTAATAGTTCAACCAGATAATGTAAGCAAGCTGAGGAAGCTGCAAGCTTTGGAAGAAGTATCGCTTTGCTATTGCTGATAACTTCACTTCTCCACAGCACTTTGATACTGATTTTTTCCATTTCCCTTTTTTTATAGCTACAAATATGAAAGAGCCTGAATGTTGCCTCCATCTTTCACAAAAAGGCACTTTGTTATGTACACCTAACCAAACTACACACGCATAACCAATAGTTTTTAATTGTCTGTGGAGAAATGAGCAAAATTCATCCTTCTCTTACATTGCTGCTGTCTTTGGAGTGTTAAATGCCTTCACCATTTTCAGTAATTCCAGGAACTCATGTAAGGAAATTACATTTGGGTGCTGGAACAGTTAGGGCCCAAAACTGATGGGATCTTTCACCCTATTCCAACAGTTTTTCTAAGTGGGAAATCAAGCATCTTATTGGAGAGTATCTGTTGCTGAGGAACTGGAGAGATACCTTACATTATTACTTTTACTTTGCAGAAGAGGATCACTTCTGCTATCACTTTTTCTAGCCACAAAACCCTTCGCTATATTCCAAAAGAGTAGCGAAACCACTTATGATTTATAAATAATAATAATTAAAAAAAACCCCATGGAAGCAGTACTATTTTTTGGAAGTGCTGGTGAGGATAAAATGTTCCTTGGTTTACAATACAAGTACTGTTACTAAATAAAGGAATAAAGACAAGTTAGTTAGTGGGAATGCAGATATATTAAGACCTTGCAAGGTAAAAGCGTAACTTGAGGAGGCTAATGCATTGAAAGTGGAGAACTGAAAAGAAATGTCTACACAAAAAAAACCATTAGAGCTGTCCCAAAAAGATGCGATGAGCATTTTAATAAATCAAATGAAAAGTGCTATGATTATAGAGGGGAAAAAAATACAGCAGTTAACAAAGAAGGAAAAAAAACCTATCAGGCTTGGTGGTCTGAATTCAGTTGTTCTAAAAAGGAAAACAGGATAAAAATATAGTACGCCTTAGTAAGATTTAGGACACACTGAACTATTCCAATACCTATAAATTAATCAATCATTTTCCTTGAAAAAAAGATGCAATATGGACTCTTACATCAAATGGGGTTAAATAAATATGACGAGAGGTAATCTTAAAATGAGAAAGAAATTTGCTACAAGACTACGAGAATACAGTATGGTATGGCAAACATGGAACAACTGGGCTAGAAAAGAACTACTAGTTCCTTCAAAAAATATCTTGAACCTTTATTTTAAACAGTGCTGCCAGAAAACAATAGGTAGATTTGGATGAGATGGAAGTGAAAATCATTGCAACAAAAGGGGAACAAAGCATAACACACACAAGTGACCAGTCTTGAAAAATGGCATATTAGAAACTCATGAAATTAAATGTTATGAAGTGCAAGATTCCTGTATGTAGGGACCAATACAATCTTCTTTCAGGTAGTCAGGGCTTGTTATTTGGGAGTATAGACATTCTGTGGTCAACTAGAAACTGATGCAGCTCTAAGGGACCAAAAGAAAAGGTGGGGAACAAAGAGGAAAATGCACATTGAGGATTTCTTTGCAACAGAGATAGATATGAGCACTGTTGCACAAGAGCAACAACTCGTCTGGAATACCACACACAATTCTGAATTCCTGGTTTCAAGAAAAAGAAGTTCGAATTACAAGAACTACAGGAAGGAGCTACTGATATGACCAAAGAGCTTGTTTTATAAAAGAAAAATTAGTCTTCCTTACTCAGCGCAGCAAAATAAAACTGGAATGAAGATACATATAAAAATTCATTAAAAAGATAAGCATCAAATAGGGAGAACTATGCCAACATTGTATCTCAGTTTAAGTCCAACAAATGAATATAAACAATATAAAGGATGTAGGAATCACTGTCACTCACAAATTCTCAATTGTGCCCATAGTAAAAAGAGTATGGAGGGAAATTTTCTGCACAATCTTTTTTACTTGACAACAGCATGGCCTTAAGGTTTAAATAACAGGTTAGAAACAGGAGAGTCAATAAACCTTGTATGTTGTTGTCAGAGACTGAAACAGTTAATGATTTATGCATTCTAGGACTGCCAGGAGACTTTTGCAGGCTTTTGCATTATACCTATGATGGGCAGCTGGGTCCATCTCCCCCTCCAGTGCTGCTGAAGGTGTCAAGCCCTGAAAAGGTGAGAAGAGCCGCGTTTACCATGCCCTCCACACGAACTCTGTGCTGGCCTGTCCAAGATGTTGGAGGTTCATGGCATGGCCCATTAAAGCCCACCCCCTCCCCAATTCTGAAAGGTGGGAAAAACCCTTCTACCAGGCCCCTCACGGGAACTCTGCGCAGGCCCAGGAGACGTTGGAGGCTCGTGGCATGGCCTGTGACACTGTCCATGGATATAACAACTCATAACTTCTTTGAGTGTGGGGGCTTCCCTCCTTCACCCCCAACAGATCAAGGTCACCACTTCAACTGACAGACATGGAAGCTGCAACTACCAAGTTTCATCGCTGGACCCTGTGGGCGGTGACTATAGACATCTTTCCACTCTCAGCTTTTCTTTCCCTTACCCTTATCCTGTCTTTCCATTCTCTCCCTTATGCATTTTCCCTAAAGGTTATCTTTATGCCATATTGCTATAGATGAAAAATATAGATGACAACACCCAAAATGCCAATATACCTGTTTACCTTTGAAACAAAATTGTTCTAAAACAAACCCTACATATATGTTTTCAAACACCAATTATTCAGTGTTGTTTCACTCTAATCCACCCCAAGGGATTTATTAATAAGAACCTGGGTTACCCCCCCCGCCCTTTTCTGGGGCGGGTCATAAAAGTTGTTTTCCAAGAAATTATTTTCTTACAGAGTATTTTCCAATGTAATGTTTATTGCAAAGCATATCACTACATTTTCCTTCTGTATAACTAAAGCAGCACAAGCAACAGCATTCGCCAAGCCAATATGAAGAAAGAGACTCTGAGATTTCTGAAGATGCCTGGTAACTACCTATATTTTAATTACATTTCCAAATTTTATAGCTGCCCCTGTCTGACTTCACCAATGAAGCAGTTGGGCAGAGAACAATCCAAGTTTTGAGAACTTGTATTTATTATATATTTTTGACTTGACTATTCCAGACTCCTGCAAAGAACCTTCAAGAAGCTTATGTGACATACCAATTAGGTAGATCAGCTCCCTGACTTTAATCTCCAAAAAGCATATATATTAGGTACTGCTGTTCTGCTTTGCCTCCTTAAAAAAAAAAAAAATTAAAATATTAGCAAAAACTGTGTTTGTTAAGGGAAAGTTTACATAAAAGGAATATGTCACTTTTTTATCTATGAGGGAGAATACAACTAAAATCAGCTTATTTGGCACACAGAACTTCCAGCCAGTCTAAAAAGGAAGTTCTTGCTGCAGAAAACAACATTCTCATTGTATACCAGAGAACCAAAAAGTGCCACAAGTTGCCAGAATATTTACAGGTATGAGGTAGACTATAACAAAGTATCACAAAACACAGCAAGGTAAGTGTTCTTGTTTGCATACTTTAACATCTTCTTCTTACAGCTCTAAGAAATACCATGGTGTAGTGAGTTTAGTTCAATCTCTTCCCTGCTTCCCTTGACCATCAAATGCACGAACAAAATCGAAGCACGTCCACGACCGTCCCCCCTCACTCCCAAAGTTGCGAGCTCATCTCCCAGGCTTTCCCAGAAATTCCAGAATATCATTTCCTCGTACATCCTGTATGTTGATGAGAGTGGAACAGACCGGAAGGACATATGTAGCTGAACACTAATGTAGCTGAACACACACAACCACTGTACGGCTTCCAGAACCCCACTCCTCTGTTCTGGTCAGTACAAGAAAATTAAATCTATGCAAACATTTCAAGCACCCAGATTCTTTGATCCCACAGGAAAACTCTTTAAAAAAAAATCACATTCTGGTTCAAGGAAACTCAAATGGCCTCCAACTCATCAGCTACAGCACATGCACATGGCTTTTGTATTGCTTAGCTGGTGACATTTCTGTACTCTAAACTATCACTTTCCGGAAAATGTGTGGCAAATAACACAAATTCCTTCACAATTCCTACGTTAGTTTAGAAGCCAACTGTTGACAATTTTTTGGGTGTCATTTGTGCATCAGTAAGAATTCATCAGTTATCAAAGGCTGCTATGTGTTGCAACAGAAGCCTCCTATTGTTCAGTGCTAAAATCAATCCTATCCTGTACAATAATCTGTTTAAAAACACCGCTCTTCAGTTTAGCATTCACTACTCACTCTGCATCGAAAAATAATTAATGTAAGTAGGGAACAAAGCATATTTTGAAAAAACACGATGGGTAACTGGCATAGCATGACTTCCAAATCAGCTGATTCACTATTCCATACTCACAGGCACTAAAATTGAAATTTTTGGGGTCACTGGAATGCAGCAGGAAGGTAAACTAAAGGTGAATGTTAATTGAGATTGCTGATGTGATAGGATACCATGTATGGAGTATCAAAGATCCCGCTTAAGATTTCTTTTCCTGTCTAAGGAAACTTTCCTTCTCAGTAATTCCCAAGAAAGTTTCAAGAAAAAAAAAACAAACGGGCAGGGGAGCATTAACTGTTTTCTTCCAAACATGCAATAAAAGCCTTGTACTGTAAGCTCTTGACAAAGGCTGCTGGCCTGCTGCAAAACTTTATAGGGCATGGATTACTGCCATCTTTTTACAGGCATTAATCAAAAACTACTGTCATGCAAACTACCCCACAGTGAAGATAATTAAATCCCAAACCTTTCTAGGTGCAAAGTGAACTTGTCAAGTACATCAAAATTCCTTTATTGTAATCTGACAAAACCCAGACTTTTATGACAAAACTTAAGGGTTTCTTGTAATATACTCTGAAAATTACAAAACACAGTAAAACACCTGAAGCTGAGTATCCTTTCAAAAGATACTCATTTACCTCACTGCACCACTGTTAGTCTTCATATTAAGACTACATGAAACTATCTAAATCTTTTCATCACCAACCCTGGCTCAAAAAAAATTAAATCTCAAATGGCTTTTCTCTGATGTAACAAGAAAAAAAACTAAGTGCTGAAGTGCTAAAAGTTTCTAAAGATTCTCTTAAAGCTCTCGATGGACATGGTAGCAAAAATTCTATAACTTAAACACACTAAAAGGCTGATCCCAAAGCATAAGGTATGTGCTACGTGTGCAAAGATGGTAGGCAATACACTACAGAAAAACTAATAAAAACTTATTCTCCTTATAAGTAACTCTTCAGTTAATAAACGTTTATCCCCCTCAAATTTTTTTGGCCCTTATTATAGCAAAAGGAGTAAACTGGAAGTGCGTAAGGAATTATTCAGAAATAAGTGCCCAAAGGGGTTCTTATCTTAAAGGTCTCTTGCCTGCCTGTTTATCTGTGTTTTTCTGGTTTGCTTCCAAATTTCATCAAAGCCAAGTAAACAAGTGGCATATAACTATCTAGGTCTCCCCACAGTGCAAAGTTTAACTTAAATCTACAGTACCAAACATACTTAATAAATATTTAATAAAAGTTACCTGATGTGAGATTAAATTGGCTGTCAAGGCAAACTGCCAGCATCACCATCGCCCTTTCACAAATATATATATGAAGCGAGCAATAACTTACTAATGCTCAGGTTCCCTTTTTTTTAAAGCAGAAGCTCCCTTTGAGGAACACACAGCACGCAAAAGCTTTTTTTATTGCAGGCGTATCACCCTTTTCCTTGCTTTGCTTACCAAAGAGCCAAAGTACTTTAACCAGCACTTCTCACCTTGGCACAACAAACCCTGGAGGCGCAGCCTAAATTCTTTCGGCCTTAGCTTTTCCCGTCTCTCTGGGGCCTGGCGCAGGAAAAGGGCGAACGTCACTTACGGCAGGAGTTTGGGAGCGATGCTCAAACACAGCACAGCTCCTGGGAGCCCCTTTCCCGGCGGCGCCAGGATCCCAAGGAAAAGGCTCTGGGGGGAGAAATGCGCTTTTCGCCACCACCCTGGAGGGGGAACCCCGGCCTGGCACCGCGCCCCGCACGCCGCGACGGCTCCGGGGGCCGCTCCGGCCCCTCCGCCCGCCCCCTCCCGCCTGGAGCGGGGCGAGGCCCGCTGCCCTCTGCGGCGGCTCCCCGAGGGGCTGCCCCGGCCCGCGGGGTGTCTCGGCCCTCACCGCTGGCGCCGCTCCCTCCGCGCTCGCAGGGCCGCGCTGTAGGCCCAGCTGCCTCCGAGCGCTTCCGCCCGGGCACGCGCCGCTTCCGGCCACGCCCCCACCGCGCTCCCGGCATGCCGCGCGAGGAGAGCGGTGCATGCTGGGGCGCGTAGTTCTAGGAGGGGGCAGGGGTCGGCCCGCTATCGCAGGGCTTGGGAGTGCTGTTCGACAGCGGCTGAACGTGAGCCGGCGTGTGCCCAGGCGGCCGGGAATGCCAGTGACATCCTGGCCTGTATCACGAATAGTGTGTCCACCAGGCCCAGGGCAGTGATAGTCCACTGTACTCGGCATGGGTGAGGCCACACTTCGAGTGCTGTGTCCTGTTCTGGGCCCCTCATTTCACAAAAGACATTGTGTTGCTGGAGCGAGTCCAGAGAAGGGCAACGAAGCTGGTGAAGGGTCTGGAGCACAAGTCTTATGAGGAGCGGCTGAGGTAGTTTAGCCTGGAGAAAAGGAGGCTTGGGGGTGGCCTTGTCTCTCTCTACAACTACCTGAAAGGATGCTGTAGCCAAGTGGGAATTGGTCCCTTCTCCCCGGTCACAAGCAATAGGACAATAAGAAACAGCCTCAAGTTGCACCACGGGAGGATTAGATTGGATATTAGGAAAAATTTCTCCAGAGAAAGGGTGATTAGACGTTGGAAGGGGCTGTCCAGGGAGGTCCCTGGAAGTGTTTAAGAAGAGACTGGATGTGGCACTTAGTGCCATGGTCTAGTAGACAGGGAGGTGTTTGGTTATAGGTTCGATTCGATCTCAGAGGTCTTTTCCAACCTGAGTGATCCTGGGATTCCGGCGATGCTGATGCGGGGCCTGCCGGTGTCGCCGCGGAGCCGGGCGGGCCCTTCCTGCGGCCGGAACCAAAGCGCATCGGGGCGGCGGCGCGTCGGGGCTGCCGGTGCGGCACCGCTACGCGCTGTGCCGGTGCGGCCGCGGCCCCGCCATGTTGCTGCTGCTGCTGCTGCGGAGGGCCGCCCCCGCCGCCGCTGCCCCCGCCGCTTGCCGCCGGGCCTCCACATGGCTCCAGGGCGCCGCGCACCGCGGGCTCCCGGCCGCCTGCCGCCGCCGGGCCACACTGCCCGCCGCCGGACCCCAGCAGGTTGTGTGTAATGTGGGGACGAGGGGAGGAGCGGGGCCTGGGGTTTGCGGCTTTGTCCTTACGGAAAGTGCGGATCTGAGGAGGGAAGCGAAGTGGCACTCGGGACGTACCTGAGATCACCCTCTCTGTTGTGCTCTGGTGAGACCCACTTGGAGTGCTGCGTCTAGCTCTGGGATCCCCAACAGAGGAAGGACATGGACCTGCTGGAGCCAGTCCTCAGGAGGGCCACCAAAATGATCAGAGGGATGGAGCACCTCTCCTGTTAGGAAAGACTGGGAGAATTGTGTTTGTACAGGATGAAAAAGAGCAGGCTTAGGGGTGCCCTAATTGCGGCCTTCCAGTACCTGAAGGGAGCCTACAGGAAAGATGGAGAGGGACTTTTTACAAGGACATATAGTGACAGGACAAGGGAGCATGAGTTCAAACTGAAAGACGAGAGGTTTAGATTAGATATTAGGAAGAAATTCTTTTATGTGAGGATGGTGACCTTTTCTGTGAGGTTCTGGGTAACTGGAACAGGTTACCCAGAGAAGTGGATGCCTCATCCCTGGAGGTGTTCAAGACTGGGTTGAATAGAAGTCTGAGCAACCTGGTCTAGTAGAAGGTGTCCCGTGCCCATGGCAGGGGGCTTGGAGCTAGATGATCTTTAGAGTTCCTTCCAACCCAACCCATTCCGTGATTCCGTGATCAGAGACCTAGTGAGTGTGGGCGCCGTGAATATCTTCCTGCAAAGCCTTGTGTAAGTTGATTGCAGGCTGAGTTTTTGGCATTGGGGTTGCATACATTTAGAGCTAACTTGGAATATTTACATGGAAGATTATTGAAACACTTGGGGTTTGTGGGATGCTTTGTGGTGTAACCTAACTTTAATCCCTAGTCTAAGATGCTGGGAATGGGTTCAGGGCAAGGAGAAACCTTGTGTGTGTGTGTATATACACACGTATACAGACATATATATGTGTGTATATAGATAGGTGGATATAAAGTGTAGTACTGATGTTGCTTGGCCATGTACTGCTTTCATCTTCCAGGTTACGTCTTTTCAAGGAGTGGCTGTTCGCAGCCTCAGCACATCCTCCCCTCATGAACACCCAGAACACGGAAGATTAGTTTATAAAGGAAATTTGGCAAAGACAGTGTTAGGTATGTGACTTGAAGTGCTATGTATTGCCTTTATTTTGTTTGTTTGGACCACGTTTGGTAACTGCCTGTGAAGTAAGAACTTCATAGTTGTGCGTAACAGGTGGTAGTGACTGCATCAGAAATAGAGCCAGCAACCAGGTTTGATAAACCCATCATGAATACTCTGTGAAACGTGAACATATAAACAAATCAGAATGATGACAGTGAGACAGGGCTGAGCTTTCAAGAGTTTCTCTGTGAGCTTAAAAAAAAGGGAAGGGGGTTTTCAGTAACTTCATCTGTTCAAGTAATGCCATTGTTATATGATAGCAGACCATATGTAATTGTAGAGAAGATTGTCCTCTTAAGTGTTAACCTTTGTTTTCTTTTTGTTCTGTTTTTATGTAGGTGTGAGGTTTTTCTCTTACTCCACCAGCATATTCAACCTGTTCATGATGCCCTACATCATGCTCAAAAGTGGTATTGGAGTGGAAAGTCTGCTTATGCAAGCTGCCTTTTATGGGATGATCGGGTTTTTTACATTTGTAACTCCAGTAACTTTGCATGTCCTTACAAAAGGTTATGTGATCCGACTCTATTACAAAGATGAAAAGGACACCTATACAGCCATAACCTACAATGCCATCTTGGCAGAAAAAGCAACTGTTTTCCATCAGAAAGATGTAAAGATTCCAGACATCACCAAGATGTTTACAACATTTTATGCTAAAACAAAATCAATGCTTGTTAATCCGACACTTTTTCCAAATCCTCAGGACTATAACCATCTCATGGGCTATGACAAATCCCCGCTTTTTAAGTTAGAGGAGTTAAAGGAAGCTGATGAAAGGAAATAATTTGAAGATAATGAATGTCAGTGTCATTGTTCTTAATGCAGTGCTGTGTATGTAAAAGAATGTAAAATTCTATTACGCTTTCTTAAGTCAGGTAGCTGGAGTTTTCCAAATGCATTTTGGAATGTATTAAAAAGACCCTTTTTTTTAATATTATGAACAATGTGACGGTTTCTTCAGAGTTAATGACATAAAATATAGTAAAAAAAGGTGCTTAGATCTGTCTTGCACTTATTTATTCTTGGCTTGATTTTTATTGTTAGCTCTCCAGAGAACTGTAAAATGCATAGGCTGTGTGGCAGTCTCACCAGCTCCTTGTCAAAGGAAACCATTCGTAAGAGAAAAATGATCAGTAGTCATTACCTATGAAGTATGTAGTTAATCTCCTAAGCCTTAAGTATTGTACTTAATCCAAAATCATCAGGCTTTTTTGTCAATGCTGTTGCTGGTGTAAAGGGAGTGGAGATGGCTTTTCCTTCCCTTCGTGAGACCGTGGGAGGAGTCTTTGGAAAGCAGACAGGTATTCTTCCTAGTTCCTGCTACAGCCTCCTCCTGGAGGAGAGAAGATAGGGAGAATGGCTGCATCACAGTAATCTCTGGGTACTCACAGCTACTAAATGGTTTCTTAAGGTGAAGTCCCACTCTGAGCAGCCCTGTCCCCAGAGGTGGAGAGCAAGAAGCCTCTCTTTGGTTGGGCTGGGGAAAGCACCTTGGCATCAGGTTTGCTCTGGGAGTATCCCATCAAGAACAGGTGCTGTGTTTGAACTGACTCAAAGAAAATTCTGGCAGCTAGTGGTTAAATTGGATTCTGTCAGCATTTATGTAAGGTGGGGAAGCAAAATAGAGTATCCTGTAGAATACTGTTTAGATCTTGTGCCTTTAAAAAAACATACCTTTTGATTTTCAGTACTGCAAAGAAAGCCACCTCTAGTTCAACTGAACAGAGGATCAGATCTTTTTGTGTGACTAGACTGGTTCTGCATGCCTGAGATGCAGGAGCTGGATTTAAATATTTTAGCCCAAGGCACATAAACTGACAGATACTTGTTTTCAAATAATGAAGGGCCTAAATATTTTGAGACTTAAAAATTACTGAATAAAAAAAACCCTAACAATTCAAATTAATCCTTTTGTGTTAGCAGTGCCTTTTGTAATAAGTAAATCTGATGTTTGCTACTAATTAAGGTATCCTGGTACTGCAAACAAAGAGAAAGATATTATAGTTGCCATTCAAGATGTTCCCTAAGTTCTAGCTGAAAATATATATTTAAAAGTCTAAATGTCTTCCAATGCTATTATTTCAATTTCACGTTGTAGGATGACATTAAACCACTGGTTTTGAATGTTGTTTTTCTGACTGTTGAAATTGCCCTCAATGTACTCGCTGAGTGATAAAAAAAGCAAATCATCCCATCCCAATATTTTTGAGGCAGTTCTTTGTGTTGACACAGCTATAGTTGTAAAAGCCTGATTGAGCCCCATTAAGCCAGTATCACTTCACGAGTAGCAATAATATAAAAATCAGATTTTCATAAATTACATGGAACCTGTGAGGTCAGTAATAAGCAATTCTGATCACCTGATTGTACTACTTATGGAAATGATGCTTTGCATCTAATTAAAAGTACCCTTTCCATGTCTGATGCATTCACTCGCTTCTTTTTGGTGCTTGCATTGAAAGATGAAGTCAACTTCATCTTTTAGTGCCAAATACAGGGAGAACAGGAAACAGTGTTTGCAGAAGAAGGTAAAAGAAAGGCCCCAAAATTGTATTTATGTGCCCCTTAGGTAATATCTTCTGACTGAAGAAAGTTTTAATTGCTAAATTTTAGATTTGTCCAATTCAGATTTAAGCAGCAGTAGTAAGATTTCTCCATTCCACTGGCTAAGTTTCTCAAAAAAATATGGAAGATAAATATTATTTCTTCTGCTTGTGTTCTGGCAGTGAAATGCAAGTTAAGCTAGTAGGTGGCTTTCTGACACACAGATGATTAAAATAATATTAAAAAGTCAAGAATTCTGCCAGAAGATAAATTATACAGTCTCAGAAAAATACTTTATACTTCCTAAGTGCACCTTGAAAATAATAGAATAGTACTTTTATGTTAAGGAAAGAGAAGACCAAGCTTACTGAAGATACACAATATTCTATCTGCTTCTACCTTGTTTGCTGCTACACTTAGGGTGTGTACTCAGAATCATAGAATCATTTATGTTGGAAAAGACCTTTAAAATCATCAACTCCAACTATTAACCCAGCGCAGCCAATTCCACCACTAAACCATGTCCCTAAGTCCCACAACTACATGGCTTAATACCTCCAGGGATGGTGACTCAGCCTTGTCCAATGCTTGACAACCCTTTCAGTGCAGAAAGTTTTCATATTGCCTAATCTAAACCTGCCCTGGTGCACCTTCAGGTTGTTTCCCCTTGTCCTGACACGACTTGGGAGAAGGGACCAATCTTCACCTGCCTGCAACCTCATCTCAGGCAGTTGTAGAGGGCTATAAAGTCCCCCCTGAGCCTCCTTTTCTCCAGACTTAACAATCCCAGCTCCCTCAGCCTCCCCCAGTGCTCCAGACTGTTCACCAGCTTTTTGCCCTTTGTTGTGGAAGTATTACTATCTACTAGCATTTTCATCCCTGGAAGTCACTGATATTTCTTTGGGTGTAGGTAACTTGTGTACAATATGGAAGAAACAGTTTATAAGATTTAGAGAATGTGGTCATCGTGGAGATATTGAAGGCAATACTGATGGAAGCCCAGTTTTCTGAAATACCTGATTTACAAACTGTCTTATTTGCAAGACAACACCTATGAGGAAGGCTGCGAGCTCCTGCAGCCTTTCCAGGACCAACCAATTACTTGTCTATAGCAGCTGAGTCTTGCATCTTGCCCTGGTACCAGTTTCACTTAATCTGGTGTAAAGAGCAAGAACATGTGAAATAACTCAAGCCTCTTTCCTAGACACGTTTCCTATTGCCTTCCAGCCTTAAAATCTTCCACAAAAGTGGAATCATGACTGATTTTTTTTTTTCCCTGGGAAAACAGTCACGATATATGCAAATTTTTCTTTTCAGTCTTTGACTACATGCTATTTTCTTGCTGCTAGCCCTCTCCCTTTTTCTTAAGTTTTTGGCTTTGTCCACATTATTATTCATTAGTCCCTATCTGTTCTTAATTATGAAGTACAAAGCTTCTTGTCATTCTTTAAAGTTATTTTTTAAATTGAATTATCCCACAACCCTCATCCTTTTCTTGCAAATGTAAAAGATTTTGATGAGAAAATTATCCCTTTTTGATCCTTCAAAGAGAAATCTTTAAAGCTCTGAGGTACTTCACACTCCTAATCACACTCTGAAAAATTAAAAGGTAACTAATTTGACTGGAGCTCACTTTATTACAACCACAGTCATCACATTGGCAAAGATGAGGAAAAAAATCAGTAGATTTTCACATGGCACCGTGAGGGCCTAATTTAGGTGATGGAAACTTCGTGAAAATCTCTTTGTGCTGTTAAAATTAAGAGCAGACGTGAATTATTACAATTGCTCAGTATAACTTAATAGATGGAAACTTGGTAAGCTGCTGTAATTTGGTTGCTCTGAAGTTCTGTGGTCATACCACAAATTTCTTCATGCTTCATACCATGGATTTCTTCATGCCCCCATGTACAGCACAGCTTGCTGCAGCCCGCCTGAGAACTGGGACAAGTGTGCTAGCTAGGAGTTGGATCCACTATAATAAGATTATCCCAGAGCTATACAGACCTCAGCAAGCGGCTATTTTAAGCAGGGAATAACAGAGAACAAGAGCAAACAGCCGCAAAATATGTCCAGCTGTCTCCATTTCTGGAATTCCAGGGTGGACAGTGTTGCTGTGGTGTGCTTACTGTCAGCCTCAGGTAGGACACATCCCTTTCTTTCCCTTCACCCTCTGCTTTCTCTTATTTTTGACAACTTTAATAGTTTAATAAATATTTTAGAGTATAACTATAAGCTTTAATCCTAAACTTGGCTTGGAAAACACAAACCATAAGCCTACTGGCAAGAGGCAGTGAGTTATTTCCAACATAATTGTTTCCACAGGATACCACCTGGTATGTATTTGCTCCACTTTAATAGTCTCCAGTGGTTTAATGTGATATATTCAAATCAAACCACTAAGCCAAAGTGCATACAACACTTAAAAAATATATTCAGAATAATGCACAGCACTTTTTCTATCTTTCAGCAACTACTTGATTTCTTATTCAAGTGCTACCAACTCACCACTGTGAGCAGTGCTAGTGCACTGCTCTTGGAGTGGACTCTCCTGGCTCTCTCAAGCACTTCATCAGCTGCATGTAGAGGAGATAAAACCTCTACCCCTTTCTTTTATCCTTGAGCATGACTTTCTCCTTCGACTATAGACATTGTCAAAGATGGGTTGAGAGGATCTGAGAAGAGAGTCTACAGTTTTCTATTCTTCATGTTGATAGCTGAGTGTGGTTTTGTTCTGTGAATAAGGCCTTATGCCTTATGTTGGAGTGCCTTCAGCATCAACCTAAAGCCAGAATCAGAATAAACATGTCTGCTTCCAGATGCAAAAAGATCTTCTTCAAAAACTTTCACAAATAGTCCTGCAAGGAAAACTAAGTTATTATTGCCTATTTCTTTATTGAATAAATGTGGTTAACATCTTATAAGAGTTTTCCGTTAAAGTGACATTTTGTGACAAGCCAAGAACTAGACCATAATCTTTAAGTCTGTCTGACTAACACTTGGAGATGGAGTACTTTCCTCTGCTATACTGGTGCACTGTTATTTATTTTTCTGTGATGGGATATTATGATCATATATATTATAAATCTTTCCTGAGGCAGATTTCAGTGACTTATAAGAGTTTATCTGGTCAAACTACTCATCTGCAGTCAACAATACAAATATATAGAGATTATTTTGAAAAACAATAACAAGTAAGTTAAGTACTTTTTATATGTATCAAGAAAGAAGATAAAACTATTGTGAATTAGTTTAAGGATTTTAACCAAAAATCAGTGAGAAGGCTTGGAATAAACTTCTACTTTCAGCATCTCAGATGTAGAGAAATTAAAAGTCATTGTTATAAAGTCCTAAATTCTCTAGACTTGGATTTATTTTATGTACTGTTGATTGGATATCAGAGTTGGTCCCTACTGAATATTCTTGTAAAGGATTTCAAAATAACTGAAATAAATTGTCACAAAATTTTAGTGAAGTAACATTATTGTGTAGCTCTTTCCACTTCCCTTTCTCTCCTTTTCACCTTCTTTTTGGATCAGTGTATGTAAGAAAAAGATTACAGTATAGAAAGAGGTTTTAGTAAAATTAAAATATATCCTTCTCATGTAACCTTCATACTGACTTGAAAGGGACAGAACAGACTCTTCACACCACAGTGCACTAGTTTGGAGCTTTAGTGAGCATCACAAGAGATCACTTCTATGAATAGCATCAATAGGGGACATCAAAAGCCACAAGCATCTAAAACTGAATTTGGTGAAAAGATTTAAAAATTATTTAAGTTATTTTGATTTAATGACAATTTGACCAGACACAATGGTCAAGGTTTTTGGCTTGATCATCAGTGATATTTAGCACTGATACCAGTAGCAATTATTGCTTTTGTCTTCCCATTTGGACAGCCAGATTCTTTTAAAATGTAGCTTCCTTAGCTGATTTTTTTAAGCATTGTAATAGTCTTGACTTGTACAATCAAAGTGCAATAAAGAAGGAGCAGAAGAGGGTACAGAGGTTTCCCCATGTGTCTGTCTATCTGAACCACCAGGGGGGACTAATTCCTCATCTATATCTTTACTGCAGCAAGTGTCTGAAAAAAACACCTATGCTCGAACCACGTCTAGAAAGTCACTGAGTTCAACAGAGAGGTTGTCTTCGTTTATATTAAGAGAGCTTTTATCTAAAATCTTGTAAATTTGCAGTGCTCTTTCCAGTCTGTGCAGCAATGCCAGCACAAGTCTGGCCACAGAGGGACGCACGTTCAGCTGCGTAATCGTATCTATCGATAGAGTACGGTCAGTGCCATCTCATGACTTCTCCAGAAGTGGCCTGTGACTTGTGCTAAATCTATTGGACTGACGGAAGACTCAGCAGAGAGCCTGGCTTGGCTTCTTACTGCTTAAACTCACTCCATACCGGTGACCATGGCTTTGTGATTGAAAGGAATATTTTTTTGACTGTACGTGCACAAGGCATCTCTTCTTTGGTGGCTGCTTAATCACTCCTTTGTGGCTGTCTCACTACTCCATTTCTTTTTTCCAACTATTACAGCCTTCATGATTTATTTCAACTTCACTGCATATTTTACTATTTTTAAGCAAGATTTGACCATCTTGAAACAAAACTGTGTTATTGCTATGATCACAAAGGGTTAATATGTTTTATAGTATCCTGTTAAACAACAACAAAAATCTGCGTGTGAAGTATGTACTCTGGAGATCTGTCAGAAAAGTTGTATAATTTTGAATTTCTACTTAAAAGCCGAATGCTAGAAGTTTCTTTAAATTTTGAACTCTGTCAGGCTACTGGGATTCTTCTTGTGGTCTATAGAAAGATTTGGAAATACTGAGGAGAATTCTCTGGCCACATAAATTTTTCAATTTTTTATTTTGTGAATTATTACATGTATGAACTCATTAGTTGGTGCTTTCAGGCACTTGTAATTGAATTCTCACCTTCCTTAACTAGTCTGGGAAATCTGCCCATCTTCTGGGCGCAATCAGTCATAGTTTTGTGCGTGTCATTATTCTGAAATTATCTTTTGTGTTACATGCTCAGACTTCTGAAAACCAATTTCCTAATTTTTTACTATTTTACCTTTTTAATATGTAAAATATTACTCTGGTATACATAGAATTTGTGAGAATAAAAGCTTTTAGACACTGTGATGGGAAGTGGGAAGAGTCAGAACAATTGATTAAGTTATATTTGTTGTAATTTTTAATGAGTTTCCTGCTTAACACAAACTCAAATACCTGTGTATTTTATATACTGCTTCTTTTTTTAAAAAAAACCCTAGACAATTCCTGATCTAAGAGGAACCTGCAGATATACATACAAATCAAAAAGGTAGCTTGTGAGAAATAATTTAATTTCTGTAAGTAATTCTCCCATAAATTCAGTAGGTTTCTATATTTTATTATAGTGAGAAAGAAAATTTAATTGTTTCCTGTCAGTTAGATGGTGATTGTGCTCTCTTGATGAGGTATTAGCCTTTATTTGATCTGTTTCTGTAGCTGGGACTAGCAGTGTTGCCAGGTTTGTGCAGTAAGTGCTGACCCAGTTTGGTCAACATAATTGATATAACAGATACAGGCAAAATATGTTATTCTTTGTGTAATGCACTAACAGACAGAAATAAGGGGATGTATCTAAAGTGCTTTAAGAGTTTTTGTTTCGGTGTCTCAAACTTGAGTATCAAAATCTGCAACCTGAACGTTTTCAGCATCTGTGGTGGTTTGGGCTAGGCCTTCCTTGGTGACCAGTTTATAACCAAGGAAGGGTCCAGATTTACCCAGTATTCCCTACGATTTTTACGTAAGCCAGATTATAAGAAGAGAGGAGGAGAGGCCTTCGCTCTTTTCCTTCCGGCGGCTTGGAGGTGCAGGTTCCCTGCTGTTGAGTCTGCCGTGTTGGGGAGCGAGGCCTGGTAAGGCCTTGTCGACCTTGGGAGACGGAGGTTGCCGGCGATCGTTCCGGAGCGACTCTCAGTTGTCCCAGGGGAGTAGTGAGCTATTTTTCTTTGCTAACTTTTTAGTTGTTAGATATTGGGTCTTGGGATATCTATATATTTTATTTTAGTTTTGTTCCCTTTCCTTTCCCCCTTCCCTTTCCCTTGTGAAATTGTATATAAGTGTAAATATATTTATATATCTCACTTTGGTTGTCTCTCTCTCGTTTCGGGGTTTTCTTAGTTTTTTTCTCCCTCTTCTCCCTGAGGTTGGGGGGGGGGAACTTCTGGTGGTAAGGTTTGGAGACTTGGCAGGGAGCCAGCTTCAAACCATATCAGCATCCCAGGATAAAATCAGGTTGTAACCTATCTTCAGTTGTGACAGGTAGATTCTGTGTTCTTATTTGAAACATCCCAATCCAAATTTGACTGCTTTTGTTAGTAATTGACTAATATTCAGGGTCCACCTCGACCCAGCCTTTGCATGGCTCTGTGCTCTTGGGCAAACCATACAGTGCTGCTTCTCCAACAGAGACTGTGGGGAAGTCTGGGAGAAGGTCACAGAGAGACTCTGGTAGGCAACTGTGGGAATTATCAGTTGTAATTTCATGAATTTTTAAGTTTTCTCTCCCTAAGAAAAATAACTCTGATAGATACAGCTTTGAAGGTGGTAGCTGTCATCATGCAGGACATCAGTGGTTCTACTCAATAACATGTCAGATGGTTGTGTTCAGCTCCATTTGGAAATATATCATGTAATTACAAATTTCTAGTGTGTTCTTAAAGCACGGTGAGCTTTGTGAGAAATTACTATGAAAGCTTGTGAGAGTTACTGACTACATATTGATAAAAGAGTGGTCTTGGTTTTCATCAATTTTTCTTTTCTTTAATAGGTACAGGAAACTCTGCGTTTGAATTTATGCCTTTAAAAATGTTACACTTGATGACTCAACTATACTTGCCCTTTACATACTTCTGGTAATCGTGTTTTTATTTCCGTTCCCCTTTTCGCACAATTTTCTCTTTCACTTTTCACCCATGGCTTGAGCTGCGTTGTCTGGGGAAAATATAGCAACAAAAGCAGAAATTCTTTTTCTTCACAAAATTTATTGTGATGATAACTGAGGTTGCTGCAGTAGGATTAATTAAGATTGCAGAGAATTTGAAAAAATATCTGAACTTTCCCTGAAAACATGTGACTGAGGATGACTGTGCTGAATTTTGTTCCTCTTTCCTCAAAACAGAGTTTTATTCTGTTAGATACTGAGCAAAAAAAAGTGATTATGTTTGGACTCTTTTTTTTCACTTTATTCACCTCTGGAGTTGGTGAATTTCTTTGTACGTCATCAGATCTTGAAATGTCGTATACTTTTTGTGGTAAGTAAAATATAGCTAATTCTTTTTCTAAGTTTGCATGATAATTACTGTAGACTGAGGAAATGCAAATTTTCTTTCAAATTTCTTTCTTTGATGAATACAGAAAAATACAAAAAAGTTCAGCTGAAGTCTATTTCTGTTGTTAATTACCATATAACAGGAATTATACTTCATAGGCATAAATATTACCACAATGCTGGTTCTAGCAGCTAAGACAGAGAATTTTATCCTCAAGTAAAGCAGGCATATTTTGGTTCAGGAAATATTAGAAGACAGTGAATTTAAACTTAATTTTGCAATTACTCTATTGTATAAATTATGCAAATTGAGTTAACAAATATATTACAATTAAAAGGTTGAAGTATATGTAAAAGAGGAGGGAATGTGATATTCTGCTTTTCTGGAGTATCAGGTTTTGGGACAGCATAGTGCGTACCTTCTTGCCATGTCTGTGTCATGGGCTGATATTTTGCATATTCTAAAAATGCTAGGTGGTCACTCATAGAGCAAATATACTCAAAGATTCATTTACCTTATCCTAGAAAATATGCTGTTACATTAAAAACATTTTTAGCTGTTGTCAGCAGGTTTATATAGGTTCCATGGTTAGCATAAGTTGGGATATTTTCAGCAGAGGACCATGCTAGTTTAATGCTACTGAAGATTTTGTGTATTATCAAAAGACAAATAAAGGCATTTTTGCCTGGGTTTTGTGTGCAAAATATCATCAACCAAAAAAATTGAGTTTTCTTGTTACTTAAAGAGGTACTATTTTGGTTTTGCCCTCTAAGCATATAAATAATTAATAATAAAATTTAAAATACATGTTTAGTATTTACTACAAATATTAGACAATTTTATATATTGTCTAATATTTTTAATATTATCTAAGACGTATATATTGTATATAGCTTATATTAAATGCATTTTAAAATGTGTGTTTGTTGTGAGTGGGTAAATACATATATTTTTATTATTTCCATGGAGAAACCTATTCACAATATCAGTTTGAAATATTGTTTTCCTATAGATTCTACGGCTCATGCTTTTGTGTTTAATTTGACACCTTGCAGCATCATGAAAACAAACATCTGGAAGGCTACTCTTAACTGGATTCCAAGTGAGTCTCTCTTAACTAGACAATTATAATTTGGAAATGCAGAAAATCAAGTACAAGTGGAAAGCTGGCACTTCATCCAAAATGCCAGATGATTTAGGAAATCAGTTTCTGTGACTGAAAATGGAATGGATAAACTTGGATAATGATGGACAGAAATTATGATCTGTGAAAATAAGTGTATTTGAGTTTTACTTGTTGGAGCAGTTACTAGAGCCCTGCACGGAGTCTGGCACTGTATGTGCAAATCTGAGGTGGTTTAGGTGTATGTGCATTTGTCTGGGAGAAGCAGACAAGGTTTGCCGCACACAAGCTCTTCTGGCCTGAAGAAGTCCCAAGTCTTTTCAAGGAGAGAGAATATCATTAGGAGATCCAAGTATGGCAGAACTTCTGTGAAGAATATGTGTCTTCCAGAGGCTGGAAATGGTACTAGATTTGTGTTTGAACCCAACTGTAATCTTTAAACCCAGCTTTAAGCTGGCAAAGCTGAGTTAATGAAATGTTTATGAAATGATTGTATCAAAAACTTCACCTTCTGAATATAAACTCTGGAGGTGGACTAGGTTTTCTTCCTTAGAAAGATACCTTTATGATGGCTATCAGCATTCAGGACATGCAACATGTGCCTAAAAGTAAAGCCTTCATCTGAGCATGTGTTTAAGTTAGCTGTGCTGTTATCTTTGCTGAAGAAATTAAAACAGATTTTGAAATTAGTCACTCAAATATTTTTTAGATTTTTTTTTTTTTTTAGAAAATTATCTCTTTTTTTTTTTTTCCCTGAATGTAACAGTTTTCAAGATACATATTTTTGCCAGTTTTGGGGAGAATCTTTAAAAAATATTGTATTTCAGAGAAAACTATTTTTTATCTAAGTGGCATGTCTGCATATGTGTTTTTTCTCCCTGCTAGATATCATGTCCTTACTTGCAATGTTTTGATTAGGAAGTGACATCACCTTTTTGAAGATTGTCTTCCATGTCTGGCACGACGGTGACAGAGCGTTTCACTGGAAGCATCTCCTGTGCAGTGGAACTGACAATGAATACTCATCGTGTGAAACGCTGAAAGGAGGTCGGTGTGCCATCAACCCATGCAAACAGATTTTTCTCTCCACAATCTAGGCCTTGCTTGGCAGGCAGCAGACTTCAGAGCAGCCAGTTCTCCAGTGCCAAAACCCCATTAAAAGAGAGAATGTCCAAAGTCTATGTTTTAACATCCTTGTACTGCAGTTTCCATCTCCATAAATGATAATTACTAATATCCTTCATCTCAATATGACACTTATTATTAACATTTATAAAATGACATGAAAAGACAACATTTGACTGAACTGTACAGAAAACTTGAGAGGGACTACCGGCACTACTAATATCCAGAACACAGGTTATTTAGGGTTTTTTAAGAAATTCTCTCCACCGAGGTATAATGCCTTTTTTAATAGAGAAGAGTCAATCCTCTGGTAGGGGCTACCCAGCATAAATGTGACACAGGCTCAAATCCAGAGAATTCAGGCAGGATGTCAGACTTAAGGCCAAAAAGGACCTGTGAGGAGGCGAAAATACGCAGTCTATGTTTTTCTTTCTTTAAAAATCTGTATCAGTTCTCTTCGGAGTTAACACAGTAAGATGTGTTTGGAGGAGATGGTGGAGGAGCACTGTGGTTAATTTCTATTTTCTAACGTTATTTTGACAAATAGTCAGAGCTCTGAGAGAAAACCAGGTGAGTGCTTTGTCAGTGGAAGAGTAAATGACATTGGCAACTGCTGCTGAGAGATATACCATATTGCTTTGAAGTTATTTAGGCAGTCTGATTGATGACTTTATGGTTAAGTAACCATTTGTGTTATAATTATCTCTGTTTTACAGAAACACTTGTAGAAGAATTTGACATTAAAGGTTTAAGAATACAATTTCTAAAGGTACTTTCTGACATTTTATATAAAGAAATAATAATAGTAAAATTACATACTTACAGGTGTATATTTTCTGAAAAGACACATTCACCCAAACTGTAGAAAACAGAAGAGGAAATGTCAGAACACTTTCTCATGTTTGAAGTGATGAGTCTAAAATGGTAGCATCCTTGAAATGCTGGATGTCCTCTGGTTATTATTTCTCTATTATTCCTCCCTTATTTTATAGAAGAAAAGACCAAAGAAATCAGTTAATGTCACCTTAGAAATCAGTTAATGTCACCTTAATAATTCCATTTTAATTGGTAAATTGTGTTTCCTTTTACCTGTTTGAGTAAATCCATTCATATTTTTTCTGCCCATTTTGTTCTTTATTTTACATTCTCTTCACATGCTGGTCTGTTGCTCCCTGAAACCATTTTTGAAGATTTGAAAAGGGATAACAATATCCAAAAGTAAAAGCAGTACTCCAGTGTTAAACCAAGAGCAGCATCAGTCATCAGGTTGACCCAGTCTCTTACAACACCTGCCCCATCAGCTGCCTGAGCCTTTCGAAACCCTTATCGTCCCTATTAATCCCTACAAATGTCACTAAGGAGCTCCTACTAATACAAAATCTCCAGCCTCCCCTTATCCCAAAGCCCATGGGCCTCTAACAGTGTTGGACTCCATCCAGCCCAACACCTCTTGTAACCCCAGAGCTGGTAGTGGAGAGGAACATCCCCTGCCATGAGCAGTCCTCCAATAGATGAAGTGCTTATGGCAGACCTGACACTTCCCCATAGGACTCTACTAGACCAGAGACTGCTGTTCCTCTGTACTCTGGTCATAAGAAGAAAGTTGAGAACTATTTTCTTTATATATACTCATGTATCTGACTGTACTCATGAGAACAGTCCATGATGGGAATGTCTTTTTCAATCCTAACAGAAATCATTAGAACCATTCCAAGAAGCTACTTAGACAAGAGTGGGCAACACTGTGCACTAATTTTCTTGTTTTTTTCTTGCTTGATTTAGGGCAATTATAATATTATTATACAAGGATTCTCTGATGATTCTGAGAATAATATGGTCATATGCTTGAATTTCACCATGATAGTAAAACAAGATGTTTACTGAGTGCGACAAACTTTTCAAATAATTCAAGAACACTGAGGTAACTTCTGCAAGCAACTGGAATCCAAGCTGCAAAGTAATAAGCAAACTAAATTTCCTGAGGTAGAATACATCTTGTGCTGTCTGGAAAGCTATATGATATATAATCTTACTCGTTTATAGAACTACTGTAATCAGATGCTCAGCCAACCTGCACAAAATCTCCGGGTACCAGGCATTCTGATTAATCCACAGAATAACCCTGACTGGATGGCAGGCTGAGGACTGCATTTTGGTGCTGTGCCTTGAGTTATGATAAAGTCAAGTTCTTCAGACTGAGCTAAACTAATCACGAAGTTTGGAAGTTTTGAAGTGCAAGAATCAGAAGTTCATCAGTACTCAATTTAAAATACAGCAATTGAATTTTGGAACCCTGCCATAAGTTGTTGGGTTTTTTCCTTTTAACAATAAAACTTTTTTGTACAATCAATTTGAGAAATGTTTTTTATTCTCCTGTTTTCTGATTACCTTTGGATGTTTCCTAATGTTCTGCTCTTTTTATACCAAGCTAAAACAGAGGAGTAACAATTTGTTATGTGGTTCTAGCTGATGTGAATAACATCCAAAGTGGAACGTTTCCAGTTGCACTGATACACTACAGCTGAGTTTAGCCATCCAGAGCCCTGAACTGCAACCTCGTAGAATGCTTTTAGCTCTTGCTCAGAGTCCAAGGGGCAGAGGCTATATGAGCTGTTTCCTTCAGATGCAGGAGGATGGTGTCACCCAACAGGTTGATCTGTTCCTCATTTATTCCTCAAAAGCATGTCTAAAGCTTTTGCTGTGGCTTTTGCCCCTTGGGAAGCCCAACAGTGAGTATCCACCTGCCCTCTCTGCTGCACCTCCACACCCTAGACCTTGGGTAAGACTTTGGTGGAGTATGAGATTTGATTCTCAGGAATAATGCTGTCCTCTTCATCCTCAGCCCCCAGCCAGTGGTTGCTTAGCGGGTTCAGAGAGTTTTCCCCAACTGATAGGACATTGTTGAAGTTGCACTTCGTGCTGGCTGCTAGTTTGTGCTGTGTGTAGCAGATTGCTTCCAAGTGCCTGAAAAAAATTAAAAACTAGAACAAACGAATACTCGTTCAGTCCACTAAATATCAAGCATAAAAATTAGCAGAAGTGAAGCTTTTAATCTCATTTTACACATAAGGAAAGATGTTTTTCAAATTCGGTATGAGAAAACTCAACAAAAAAACCCCACATCCAAGTATGCAGATACTCCATTTAAAACTTGGTTTTAGTATAGCTAGTTTGGCTAAATAAAGCAAAATCATCAAGAGTCTATAAAAATAGAAGTAGAATTTCATCTTGACTGGAGACAAGAAGCTGTGATTACATCCAAGTGGTGATGGCAAAGCATCTGTGCTTGCCTTCAGTCCACAGACCGTTGCAGGAGTAGGCCATGATGGAATGCCGTAGCAGCTTCTGCTTACATTTGAGCTAATTTACTAGAGTTGTGATAAATTTTTTCTTAATCTGAAATATCAGTCAAAAAGCAGCCAGAGAACATGATAAGCAATACCTACTTTTCTTCTTTTTGAAATAGTATTACTGGTTAGGAAACAATCTTACCTTATGATCTCCCTTTGTACACATCTCACATCATTCAGCGACTACTGGCTGAAGTCTCAAAACCATTTTTAATGACAAAGTAATCTGAAATATTTGCTGGCTTGAATTATTCAGGATATAAGAAGAAATGTTTTGTTTATTAAGCAGCAAAGTACCACAGGTGGGAGAGACTAACAGCTCCTGAAGATCAAACACATCACATACTCTTATGGATATTACAGAAAATTTACAGTATATGTAAGAGTATAAATAGAACTTGTGTCTCTAAATAGAGACATTTACAGATAAACATTAAGCATTCAGTATCTTTCATAGCAGACTTTTATAGTGTAGATCTTCAGCTGAAGGATTATGATTGCACATGTCAGCAGATAGGATTGCAAGGCAAAGCACAGGAGCCACACTTTATAAAGCAAAGACCTTTCAAAAGTCCCAAGGTTTTTCCTGTGTACAATCAAAGTATCCACTTATTGCAGCGCTGGTGGCTGCTGCACCACATTCCTCCGTGAATAAGAGGAGGCAGATTTTGGAAGATGTGAGATCACCCAAACAGCTTACCCTAAAATCGCCGTGATATTGTAAGGGTGAAGGGCAGAGCTGAAGGCAGAACTTTTCTCTGCATGTCAGGTTCCCAAGACAGAGCTGTGAGAAGGCTTTCCTTCCTCCCTTCTGCTGTTGTCCAGAGTTGACAAGAGTTATCACTTTATGTTCCTCTCCAAACTTTCCTGAGCCCATATTCAGGGCTCTACAGCAGAGAGGACTCTATTTAGGATGAGGTGAATTACTCAGACCCTGTAAAGACTAATCTGAATGTTTCCCTTTTTTTCACTTTATTGGCTAGTAAACTTTGATTAATTTTTTTCTTCTTCTTTTTCTGCCTCTGTCCAGACTTGGAATGATGTGAATGCTGTGAAGTGAAACATTAAGTGAGTATTTCTTTCTTGAAATATTCAGTGAGACCTACGTGGCTTGAGATTTCTGTGTTTTGCCAGGAGTTCCAGGGAGCAGTGCAAAGACCCTCCCGTGCAAACTGAAGCAAATCAAAGAAGGCCTTATATTTGACATACTTGTCTGAAAATAATATCTAAAGCTTTCACAAATATCTCTTTTTTGTCTTCCTCATTACTGTTGTTTTTAAGCAGCTGTCAGGATTTGCTGCAGATGGGAAAATAGCTTTTCTTCACCCCCTCACCCTCTGTCGCCAAATATGTAATTATCAGAAGAAGCAGTTCCTGTACAACGTGGTTTCCAATAAGAATGCACACTTTTTGAGCTGTTATTACAGTTTCATTTGATAAAAGCAGTAAAGCATACATAATTTCAGATCAGAGAAGTCCTGCTGACCACAATAATGTGTACATTTGATGGTTGAAATTGTAACATCATTTGAGATTGACACAGAAAGAAAATTCCATGTAATTCAGGTATTGCTACAGCATATCTTGTGTTCCGGGATGTACTGGAAGGCATAAGCAATCCTTCAGTCACCAGTCAGCTTGGCTAGCAAAAAGCACACATACTCATACAAATAAACTATGCGGTGCCTGCAGCAAGAAGAAGTTGGACTTGATGATGCAGGACATGTGTCCTGATCTGCATTACAGGCATCAAAAGAGAAACATAGCAGCATTAATCCCTTTTGCATGATTTTGTTCTTGGGCAAAAATGCTAGCAATTGCCTTGGAAGGGTCTATGTAACATATTATGCTGAATGACTTCAGCTGCTTCATTCTGCCTGCGTGTCCTTGCCAGCACAAGTGAGTTCAGGGGCAGCAGATGGGGTAGTGACATTTCTAATGAAAGAGATAGAGATGGAGGGAGGGAAGGGAGGGGGATTCCTGCCTGCAGAGCTTAGGGGAGAGAGGAGAGGAAAAAGGAAATTTGGAAAGTCTTATTGCTGGCAATAGAAATTACTGGACTTTGGAAATCCCGGATAATAGTCAGTGTGCACATGTACTTGTCTTGTGGATCCCAGGCATCCTTGTAGATTCCTTGGTGCATGGTTGCTGTAGACGTGTATGTTCATAACCTCTTTTCTTCAAGATGTATTTAACTACTGGCAAAGAGAGAACTTTTATATATGTATATAAAATATATATATTTAATATATATACATATATATATACGTGCATACATGTATTTGGCCAGGTAGTTTATACAGCTTCCCAAACTTTCTGTCTGGAAAAAAAAACAAAACAACAAACCCACAATTTTTTTTCTTTGGGCTTTAGCCTAAACAGCTACCTTAGCTACAAGTGTTGTGTTTTTAAATTTAAATTTCTTGCTAACATAAGTTCTTATGGCCATAACTAAGGAAGCAAAACTTTTAATAGCAAGTTTGACTCTTTGCTCACAGTAGGGAACGGTCACTCAATTCTATGTATTAAGGTTCCTGTCCCCCCATTTTCCTGTGCTGCACAAAACCTTTGAGTACTACAGAGTAGATGACATTTTTTTCTTAACTTTTGACTTCTGCTAACTAAGCACATCCACTGTGTGTTTTGTTCTCTGAGAGGTTTGGCATCTCTCCTGAAGAAGTACCTCCATACTGATTATGAAGCTGGTTTAGTTCTTATATACATTCTGTTCAGCCAATTTCATTTAGATTTTTCACTGTATTACCCATAATTTTTGTATTTTTAATATAGCAATGTAGTTTAACAATTTCAGTAATGCAAATTAAGATAAAAACCAACAATCACACAAGCCCTACAATAAGTAAAGATAAATACAGAAAAGCAAAATTTTAGCATTAGTCCTTTGAAAGCAATAGAATTAAAATTCTACCCTTCATTTATGAGATGCATAAAGGGAAAAATAATAGAACAAAACACAGTGCATATGTTGTTCACTTTGACTTTGAATTAATTTGACCCTATTTTAGAATGATGTGGCTTTATTTCACATCTGAAAATCAGCTGAACAGACTGTTCAGTTATCTTTTCTAATCATATATCACATTGAAGCAATCTGCTCTATGTCGGTGCATATTGCATGGAGTGGAATTTTCCTTATATCTTTAAAGTAGTAAAGATGCTTAAAAGCACAGACATAACGTAGATAGAATAAGGAACATCATTAATGAAAGTTTCACAGATGACTGCCAGCAAATAAACCGTCAGCAGCAGTATTCCTTTCTGATTCCGTAAGCTACCTTCCAGTGACTCTGACTGCTAGTTATACAGATTCTCCAACCTGTAAAAGTTTTGATGATTTTAATATTCTAATAAAGGAGGAAAGGGTATCCTAAAGAAAATCTAAAGTAATAGCTTATCTAGAAAAATCCAAAATATTAAAATGAAGAAACAGTATTGTCAGATGAGTAATAAGGACAAAAAAAGTGGTTGTGGGAAATAAATAATTTTGATAGCTGCAGAGTGTTGTGTATTTGTTTTGACTAAATAACTTAAAAATAGTAGGCTTGAATTCATTTAAATTTGAGACACTTCAGCAAATAAGAAATATTTTTCTGCTTTTCTGTTTTTGACAAATAGGCATTTTACAAGCAAAGACCATTGTGTCACAAAATCACTGTGATTTTGCTGATAAGCCAGGAGTCAAGCTCTGGTAGTTGTACTCATATTAGTATCTACTTTACTATCTGAATTGTCCTTTTGGATAGAGATGCACAGGCCAGTTCTAAATGACTTAAATGCCTTTTCTGGAATTGATATGTAAAGGGCAACATTACAACTTTGCAAACAGTACAACAGGAAGCAAGTTGTTGGGAGGAGCAGATCAAACCACATGTTGTAACTTTGTAAATGATAATTTTCTTTTGGTACTTCTGGTTTTATAAAAGGTAAATGCTATAGCAAACAGAACAAATAAACAGACTGATATGCCTCCTCCCTATGCAACTTTAGGAATATATGGATAGGGTAACCAACATTTAGAATGGAGGACAATAAGAATAGAATAGTTCAGCTGAAAGGAACCTCAGTGATCTCATCCAACTGCCTGACCACTTCAGGGTTGACCAAAAATTAAAGCATAATTTAATGGCATCCTGGACCTGCTGTGCCAACTTCCGATAAACTCTACTAGGGGTGTTGAGCATCTCTGCATCTCATTGAAGCTGAGAGCTGGACATGCTCAGCAGTATATAATTTTATATATCCCAATCTTATCACAGTCGTAATGCACGCTATTTTATATGAATGTAGATGAGAACAGTATAGATGCTAAGTGATTTTAACTCATCATGTTACGTGTAGGTGAGTCTGTGATAAAATAAAGAAAAGGTATTTCCTTCCAGGCTAGTGTTGGTTCTACAGCAAATCTTTTATTTGTTCAAGATGCTGAGCCTGGATGTCTGGAATAGGAGCAACACAGGAGGAAATGTCTTTTTCTGGCTTCAGTGGAGGGGAAACACTCTGAAAAGTCTACAGTCATTGTCACTGCCATCATGGGAGTGGAAACACGGCTGCTCCCTGTTTTACTGTTTCTTCTTTGATGGGTACCACTAATCATTGTGATAGTCCACTTCTTCACCTAAAAATCACATCTGGGGAGAAAATGTGGGATAAAATGATAAATATGATTTCAGTTTTGAAAATGTGGAAGTAAACAAGGAAGAAAGTATAAGTGGTGTAAACAGTACCAAAAATATACAATAAAATCCAAGCTATTTGAAATATTTATAAAAAAATGTTGGAATATGCATGAGTCAATCACTAATATTAGGTTGATGCTGAGCCACGGAGGAAGCACGTAGCAGAGTGTGGGCAAGGATCCCTTGTCCACAGGAGGGTGCTTGGTTTGTATGCTAATTGTGACAAAACCTGCCCCTTATTGCTTGAGCACCCCCTCAGCTTGGTGCCAAGCCTTTTGGGGAGAGGACTGACTTGGCTGCAGTGATTTGTCCTGTCACCAAGGTCAGAGACCTCCTATGCTGCATGTCCCACTGGCACACTGGAGGTGCCCCTGGGCTGCTCCTGCAGTCACCAGCTTGGGTTTGGGCTCGATAACACCTCCCTCCTTCTCCCCTAGTCCCTGTTCACACTGAAGGAGGAAGAAGAGGCTATCTCTTCTGTAGGTATGGAAACAGAGAGTCATCAGGATCTAGCAACAACTGCAAGCACCTCTGCCTGTGAAAGTAAGGCTGGGAAATATTATTATCCAGAGAAAGCAAAGTGAACAGAATTTGTTGCCTTGGAGCAACTGTTTTTATCTCAAGCAGGGCTGCTTTAAATACTAAAGAAACCAATAGTGATCCAAATTAAAAACTGTGTCTAACAGTTATGTACCAGCCTAGTGTGCTTATGCTGCGAGAAAGCAAGAGAACAGAAAATTATTCAAAGCCTGTCTCCAAAAGTGAACAAGTTCATTAAGTTGTATGGTGGCTGCTGCAATAAAGGTATTTTATAGAGCAAAGTGACTTCTGTGTTGGTATTCAGATGAAAGCTGTTGTTCTGGTGAAATCAGGAAATATGTCTTCTTTAATGTAATTTAACAGGAAGCACTTTTGTGTGTATGTGTGTGTGTGTGTTGTGGGGGTTTTTTGTTGTTGCTGAGGTTAATACCGAGAATACTACTGTAAATATACCCTGCAATGACATGTCCATGAATATTATTTTTAGATGCAGCTTTGCCATTATTTTTATGGGCTTAGTATTAACTTAAAACATTTTTTCTTGCTTCTACTGCTATCCCCAGTTACCATGTTCATATCAGCCACATGCCCTTATGCATTATTTCAATTTTTCTTTTCAAGACAAGTTCCAGCTATTCCATATGAATATCTTCTTTGTATTTTATTTGACTACTAGGCTAAATTTATTCTGCGTACAGCTTTTGTATATAATACATATGGCCACAAAATGATAGTTCTTTTCATCACAGATGCTAAAAATGTTCATTCATAATGAAAAATAGAAATAAAGATATTAGCTGATTAAAGAAATAATATATGTGAGTGTATGAGTATATACATGTGTACATAAAAGCTTTAGCAGCAGACATAGCAAAGGGGCTGGAGCTTTGTTTTAGCACTAGCTGATGCAGATCAAGCTCCTAGTCAGCCTGATGCAGTCACCTTGATGCAGTTTTTCCCTTCAATCTCCTCATTTGGGTCAGGGCTGCACCTACCTTTACATGAATACATTGAGTTTATTGGTATGGAAACCATTTTTGTGCTAAAGACCCTCTTTAGGTCTTGCCATTTACTTTTTGTACAGATATACATCTCATCCATAAAGATAAAAGGCCACTTGAATATTTTCTGAACTTCATAAAGAGCAGAAACAAAAAACCCTCACAAACTAATAAAAAATCAGAAACCCCAAACAGCCAAACAAACTAACAAAAAACCAAAAAACCACCCAAACACTGCTGACCTGGGAAAAATATACACAAGTTATTTCTCTTTGCAAGATGTACCTCGTGCTAAGATGTGTTAAGCAGCCACAGCTTAGAGGATTACAACATTCAGAGTACTGAAAAATCCAGTGATAAAATGAGATAGTTTATTTGAACGCACATGCCAGAGGTTCTCAGAACTGGTCCTGTCTCTGGTTTTATTGGTCATGGCCTGTTTGAAACTGAAGAAAGCACACTTTTTTCTATTGTTTTACAACTATTGGACAAATTCCACATCGTGAAAGTTGATACAAACACATTGACTTTATTCAGAGCCAAGAAGTCTTTGCAACAGTTACAGTGAGGCCATGTGACATGATGCAGTTTGGACAAGGTTTTTTAAGTCTTGAAAATTAATCTAAATTTACGTTTCTGCAGAAATTATTCAAATAGCTGTTCCACGGCATTAGGAATTCTCAATTCCTAGCTTTGAAATGTGACACTCCCCTGCTTGCTAATAGGCTGTGTAATTGCTAATGAGCCAGTATGGGACCACAAAGACATTCCTGTTAGAGTTATAGGGTGTCTGTATGCCCCACATGATGAGAAGAAAACATTCCCATATTTTTTATTGAAGTTCCAAGAATAGCTAAATGTTTATTCAAAGACCCTGAAAAAAAGAAGATCCATAAAACTCGAACCAGTAATTTTCTAAAGGTGATAACTTTAGTCTTGGGATGATAACTTTCTGCTGCCACTGCTGTCAGTTGTGACTGTGAGTGGTCCTTCAGATTCGCTGGTGAAGGCAGCCTGTGCAACTGGGGGAACTGGGCTGCCAAGTGTGACTCTGCTTTAGGATGTGACAGGAGAACTGAAAGGTGATGCTCTTGCTAGAGCTGAATTGTCCATTAATTCTCCTGCTGAGTCTTGAATAATGTTGTTCTGAGAGGGGTTTCACTGGAAACCGGGATACATTGTAGAGAGAGCTGCAGAGTCTGGAGATCCCAATTTCATTTCCTGGGTGGCTGAACTGAGGAGACACCAATTTCAAGCACATTTGGCAGACCAGAAAGCTGGGAGACTATCCTGACCACACTACACCAGGCACAGCTCTGACCCTGACTAGTTAGATAAAAGCATGTGTGATTGAGCCTCCTCGTAACAACAGACTAACACATAACCCAGCTGGACTGGACGTTTATTTAAATGTAGAGACTTCAGTAACCTGTAGTCCTTCCCAGCTTTTGTACATGTGTCTTCTCTAAAGTAATCTCCGAAAAGCTTTCTTTTAACAAGTTTTACTTCTCCATAGGTCAGTGTTAAAACTGAATGCAATATTTATTCTAACCTGTGTGCCAAGAAATGAAGAATTCTAGGCTTGTGGGTTGCATGTGGTTTCAAATTTGGAGACAGTTCAACAAATAGGAAACCTGTAGCCTGCAAAATGTAAAGCAGCCTTTCACTGGAAATACTGTACAGCAGTGTTAGTGACAAAAATTTAAGTGTTTAATGATGAAGGTGTTGATGCTAGCAAAATATAACGAAGAGAGACAGTGGCTTATTTGACTTACCAGGTTAGCACTTCATTTACAGAACATTGCCCTGTCTATTTAATAGCAGGCAGTGATGAGACTCCTGATTTTATATCTTACTGAAATGTTCTGCCTTTTTCTGGCTACTCAGTGAAATGTGAATTTAACCCTGCCCTGAAGAATGAGGTTCCACACAATAATATTCTGTCATGACTTATGGATAAAAAGACTTGTTTAGGTTTATACACAGATGAAAGAAGGGTTTTCACTTGAATAGACTATTTGATGACTGATAAAAGCTTAAGGAAATAAGGAGAATGTAGTGAAATGTACAGCCTTAGGGTGAACTCAAATCCAGATTTCCCTGCCCAGCTGTTACCTGCTAGAGTAGCTTTGCTGCTCACTCAGGAGACACTAAGCTACTTCTGCAGGAAGGATCATGGGTACTATAAGGACTTTATTTGTCCTGGAGTAGTACAGATAGTGGTCACCTGTAGATCTTTTAGTAAAATAAAGGACTATATTGTCCATGTTAAACTGCAAACAGATCTTAGGGAAGGAAAAGTTCTTTTGGGTACTCAGCAACTATACTATATCAAATCCATGGCACGTGCCTCTGAAGGGTGGAAATTCATTGTGATTGGGGTTGAAATAGTGAGCAATTTGAGTAATGCTTGCCCTACACATACAGCATCAGAAGTTGCTTTAATCCTGTGGCAGAATGAAACAAATTCTTTGCTATGCAGCTGTGGTGGGTTGACCCCGGCTGGACACCAGATGCCCACCAAAACAACTCTATCACTCCCCTCCTCAGCTGGACAGGAGATAAAAATTATAATGAAAGGCTTATGCGTTGAGATAAGCCTTTGAGGAAGAGATCACTCAGCAATTACAGTCAAGGGCAAAACAGATAATTTGGGGTAAATTAATTTAATTTACTGCCAATCAAATTGGACTAAGGTAATAAGAAGTAAAAACTAAAAATGCCTCCTAAAACGCCTAATGTCACTAAAACCCCATGGACAGCTTAACAGAGTGAACTTCATACCAGTGCTGGTGGGATACTGGCCTACAATTTGGACTGAATGGGTCCCTTAGGGCCAACATGGGACACAGTGTACTCTCAGATTGAGGAACTGTAAGCTTAAATCACCAAATATGAAATGGCTATTATTTGTCAAAAACAGATGACCACTGCTATCAAACACGATACTGGCTAGATTGTCAGAATTGCAACAGAAATAGAACAAACTGCTGAACATCATTGGTATGGGGTTTTTATGAGATATGCGCCATCTGCAAATACCGTATTGCATATTATGTTACATTCTACGATTGTTGGACTATTTTGTTTTTATTATTTTATTATTTTATTTTTATTATTTTATTATTAACATAATAATATCTTTTTATGCCTATGTTTATTACAGATCTTGCTGTGTTAAAGCATGTGTCACCAGTTGTTATCTGATTTGGGCTTAAGTGAGTGCTCAAATCTTCCTGCTGCCCTCATGTCTGGTGAGGCAAGAGGACTAACAGTACCATGCCTTGCCTAGGCAGCAGCTTTGCTCAGAGTTTGGTCTATGGCAAGGGGCAAGAGTGACTGTTCACTCAGCTCTGGTTTTGCCCAGCACACAGCTGGTGCCACATCCTGATGTGTGCTGGAGCAGCCATGGGGGCACAAGGAGAGCAATGTGCAGGCAGGGGACAGGGAGAGGAAGAGATAAGGGTGACTCTGCAGCCTGCTGTCTCCCTGCAGCTCCCATCTCCAGCAGAGGAACTGACTGTTGGTTTCTTCAGAATCTACTAACCCATGAAAATGTATAGACTAACCTTCCAAGGTGGATGGTAAAAATACTCCAGCTTACCCAAAAAGCCTCCTGAGTGGCTCTGTCAGCAGCCAGAGTGGCACAGGGATGCCTGCAATGCAAGGGAGGCAGAAGGGTGAGCACACTCCTCACTGGCCAGCAGCTGCTTTGTCCATAGGTGTGTGAGCTAGAGAGTTTGTGAGCTGGAGAATTTATGAATTAATGAAGTGATGAATTAGAGAATTCATGTGTTACACTAGTCTGAACAAAGAGCATTGAGTCCCATTTGATTTTTTTTTTAACCTTTATGAAGTCCTGATATAAAGTTTAATTGTTGAGTATATCATCACGTAAATGAGATACCTAAACAGTCCGTGACATTTTGGTGTGGGGTGCAAGCAAAAAACTGTCAGAGGAAGAGAAAATCAACCTTTTCTTTCCTTCAAGTGATGACTCTCTCTGATTACTAAAGACTATTCAGTTTAGATGTGAGATCAATACGCCATGCATAGTATTCGATACCTGTAAATCACTGGGGATTTAGACATTTCTTAGTGAACAATTCTATTTATTTTTATAGCAAGAGAGCTCAGTTCTGGCCTTTGAGGATGAGAAAAATCTTTGCCATTACCTAAGCCAGAAAAGTATTAAAGTTTGTCTGTCACTATTTCTGTAGGTGTTAGGAGATCTGCCTTGAGACATGCCTTGATCCAGAAAGACTGGAGGTGAAATAAGGTTGTTTGCATCTGTGCTTAAGAGGGTTTAAACATTTACTCTTTCTCTTGTTTTAGCTTATGAAAATTATTCCTATCCGTAAAAGACTCTAATTCAAAGCTTTTAGCTTTTTATGAGGACTTCTGCTGCTGTAAGATTTTTCAGTCCATTCCTCCTTCCCTTTCCTACCGTTGTCCTTATCTAGGGAATTTTTGTCTGCAAAGGAGACTACAAAGCTTACAGCATGCCACACATATCTTACATGCTGTCCCGGGAGTCAGCTGCAGAGTCACCATTTCTGTCTGTTGTCCAGTCAATGAAAATAGATTCTCAGTCCTACAATTACGAGTCACAGCATGAGTCCTGGCTGCCTTGCCAGAATTTTCTTGCTTTATATGAGCAAAAGGGAAGATGGAAGGGGCTGGGTTTTCAAAGAAAAAGGCTAATATGCTAATTCTAAAGCCATTCAGTGAGTTTCAGTGGAAAACTTCCTTTCTTTTCTTAAAAGGAAATTCCACAATAATTCGGTGTTTGGTAGGAAGGCAGACTGTCTGAAAGTATTCTGCAAAAGCTGCTTCCCAGCAATCTTACATCCAGTGTTTGGGCATTAGTAGGAGTCACTGACTAGCAATGACTCCACCGCAGTCCATCAAACACTGTCAGTCAGCGGCTTTGATTGCTGGGGATTTCTCAAAGAAGTGACAAATGTTTCCCTTCACCTGATGCGGCTGATAAAACCAGCAATTACCGAAACATTACATCTTGCTGTGTCTCTTGTCTTCCGTGTGTGAGGCCAAGTGACACTGAGAAAAAGGGCAGTTCACTTTGCTATGTCGGGATGTACAGGCATTTGCGTTCTAGTGTTGCAACTGTGTTTCCATCAGGACTGCCGCAGCAACGGGTTAAAGTGTGATGTGAAGGGGAATTCAGGGAGCCAAAACTGCAAAAGGGATTAGTAACCTTATTACTCCAGACTGGAGGTTTAATTCGAAGGCATGTTGAGCCTACACTTCTTTCATGTCTGACACCCTTATCTTGATCTTAATAGCATCACTGGTGAGGGCATGTGAATGTGGAATTCACCTGCATTTCCCTGTTACATTTTATTGCATGTTCCTTTAGAAATTCAGTAATTGTTTGGCAGAGAGCCTGGTAGCAAAACCAGACTATATAGTGAAAGGCTGGCTACTATATATGGGTTTTTTGCACGAGTAAACAGCATATAAAACAAACAGCAATACATAGTCCAGTAAGAAAATGACAATTTTAATAGCAAACAAGTAGATAATGAAGGGAAAGCAATTCCGCAGGGAGGTGGCAAAGGTATAGAAACAAAACTTGCTGTGGGGTGCTCTTAAAGGTCTGTCTATTCGAGACCTGATAGCCCTGCAGAAGCTGAAGCACATCTCTTTTGCTGACTCTGCCATGGGACGGTTATCTCTGACAGAGCAAGCCACTGAGGTCAGAAATCCTGGAATGGCTCAGGGAGACTTGTCAGGTTTCATTAGCCAATGTCCTTGCATTTCTATTGCATGAATCCACCATGCAGGTCCATGGGAAGTGGCTAATGAAGGTCTTTAAGTTTCAATTAGCAGCCTGAACACAGAAAAGTGATCCATGGATACAGCAGTTCTCAGCTGCTTGCAAAAAAAGAAATAGGGAAGTACTCCTTGTGGTCCCAGCAAGGTGTGGGGAAGATCTGTTCTGACATCTGATTTGTGTTGCTGCAAGCCATCCCTGCACAACCTTCCCTCTGGGCTGTGGTGACCTGAGGGTGTTCAGAGCTGTGGCTGTGTTTTTTCACAGCTTTAAGTGACAGTTCTTTGAGGTTTTGTGTTTTGTCCTGTTGCTAGTGTCACAAATAGTTTACATAATGGTCATCAGTGAGCAAGTAGGAAGTACAAAAGTGCAATTCATTATCCTCAGGAGAGACAGGATCATTTTGAGGCACCTTCCCAGGGCTCAGGAGAAGATTCAATTTCCTTGGTCTGTCCAGAGCCCCTGTAAGAATAACTGCACCTGGGCTGTTTTACACACAGAAATCCTAGGAAAGTTATTGAGTATTTTTTCATGTCTTCCACGTCATTCCTACCAAAGCACCTCAAAGGGTTTATTTGTTTTGCTTGCTTGGGTTTGTTGTTGCTTTTGGTTTTGTTTGTTTGTTGGTTGATTTGGATTATTTTTTTCCCCCAAATAGGCAAATTTGAATGGTCTTACAGGAATATGACAGTCTAGGGCTAGAAAAATACAAAAGTACTGATGCAGAACTGTGCAGATCTGTTACGTCAAAAGGGTATCTCCTTCTGGACTTCAGCAGGGCAGAGAGTACTTGGTTTGCTTCTCCATTGCTTTTCTTTCCAGGCCTAGAGGGGCCCCAGAGAAAGTGGTAAGGGTTTGTGTGTCTCTACCCTCTTAATACAGACATACCCAAAGTGATTTGTCTAAAATTTCCATGGCACTGCAGTGGAGTGACCCCAAAGTACCCCACTTGCACCCTCAACATTTTCTGCCTAGGCAAGAAGAAAAACATGGGTGATGACAGTGCATTCAGTTTCAAGTCCTGTGTTGGGGCCCTGGGGTCAGAAACGGGATACTGCTCTGCTCGTGGTAAGGGAGCACCTAGTAGAAAGCTGAAATAGTTTTTTTTCTTCAGCCTTCTCAGGTAGGAATGTGAGCTTGGATCTTGCACTCAATCCCTTCTTCTCCATCCAGGCAGCTTCACAGTGGTATTTGTCACGCCTCAGGGTAACAGAGCGGCTTGTTTATCTGCTGCAATGAGCTCTGCTGAGTCTTCAGAGGAGTGGAATTACATTCTGGATGGTGGCTTGGGCTGCAGCCATGTTACCGAACAGTGGCTAAAATTTCCCCTGGCTGTTGCCCTCACTTTATCCTGCATCAGTGGGATCAATGTTAGGAGCAGTAACACAGACAAATCTGCAGAATATGTTGGCATTTTATCCACTGTGTCATCTTGCTGTCTTCAGCTGGATGACATGGGGCTGCAAATATTGTAAGCCTGTGCTTGTGTTGCTATCCCTGTTGGTTCTCCTGGCAAAGTTTGGGTTCATTTTTCTTGTAATGGTGGGTAGGACAACAAACCCTTCTACTCCCATCCAGCAGCAGACCAGCAGCCTTTTATTCAAAATTAATCTTAAAAAAGAGATCAAACACTGTGTCTAGATTCCTCAGGGTTTTCAGGGCTTGGCTTTGAAAGCCAATAAGGGAGATTGTCATGTTTCTGGTTTAATAGTAGCTGCAGCTTTTGCTGGCACAGCTCTGAGCAGGGTAGCTCAGCCTGAGGGCATGTGGGGTGAGGAACAGCTATAGAGACAGAGAGGGGCTGCCAACCTGCAGATAAGGATGTGGTGGATTTTAAGCCTTGTTTTCATAATGCAAGTTTGAAATCTTTTGTTTAGCCAGTTTTAGGGACAGGAAGTTGGGTTCACTGTCTGTAAATGTAATAACAACCTTGCGTGTGTGCTCTATGCTGTCCCTACGGTCTTTGGGAGGTTACAGTCTGATGTCCTGCCATTCATACCATGTGTAATTTGTGTCATCAGGGGAATCATTTGGACAGAGAAAGAGATTTTAATTGGGAGAATAGAATTCCTTCAGGATATAAATGGCTATATATTGTCCCTTCTCAAAACTACAAAGAAGAGGATGTGGATTAAATATTTAATGTGAAATAAGAGATATTATTTAGATAAACAAAAATAGATACATTTCTGTTGGTACATTGAAGTCAGTTCCTTTCCTAGAATTTGCAAATCCACACGTCTCTAACTCACACATGCACAAAACCCACCCCCTTGCTTTCAGTGAGTCCTCACAAGCCCCGAGACTTGCAAGAACGAGTCCTGGAAGTGGGAACACTGGGTGAGGACAGTTCCTTTCAGTCACTAGCCTACTGTAGAACAACTGCTGTGGACGCTAACTAAACTTTGTCCATTGCACTGTGGCCGTGAATTTTTAAAGGAGGTGCTAAAAAAAGACAGTAGGATGAAATATGATCCTGTATGCCTTGGAGATGGCAAGAGGGACTCAGGGGAACTAAAGCATAAATAGAGCTTCTTTGCAGTTTAACTGGTCACAGTTAATGTGTCCGTACGATAAAAGGAGGTTGAAAAAGGGGAAGGAGGTATGCAAAGCTGATACGGATGGAAACCCTGTTACTTAGGCAATGTTATTCAAGAACAATTTATCTGTGAGAAAATATGACACTTGTAATGTAGCCAAGTCCTTTGCAAGCTGTAGAGGCAGCTGCACAGGCTTGCTTGAGGCACTGAGTATGCCATCTGAGCAAGTTACAAGGAAATCTCTATTTAAATGAAAAGGAAAAAAAAAGTTGTTCATGAATATTAGGCACTCTGTGTCCTGCCAGAATGTTCTCTTTTCATATCAAGGGTCTGATTTTTCAGAAGAAGTACTTTCTTGTCCTCTTTCAAACTGCTGACCAATGCAGTGGAGAGAAGCAAAAATCACCTCTGAAACAGAGCTTTCTGGATTGTCCTGTATTTGAAAGACTCTTTCATGGGTACATGGTGTGTGATTCAGCAACCAGCAGAATGAGATTCCTCTTGTCAAACTGCAGACATCTGCAATATCTTCATCTGAACTGCCTGTCAACCCAACCTACAATAATCAATGGAGAGAAATAAGCAGCTATGTGAAACCGCTACTTCTGAAGGGTTGTGGATATTAATGTAATAGAAGGTGATTTGTGCCTGAAGAGCGCCTCCTTCTTTTTCCTGACAGTAGAGCTGTCTTTAGATGTCTACTATAAAGTTAGGGGAAATGAATCTCAGCATGAAAGTATGCATGATTTTAAAAAGGTTAGCTCAGGTTGTCTGAACAGCCCCAAGGCATCCAAATCCTGCCTCCTCAGCTTTTCTCTTTACATTGTCTCTGACAGATTCTTAGTTTTCTATTCAAATTCCTCCTTTTCACCGTAGCCTCTCTTCGCAGCAGGGGTGCTCCACCCCTCTGATCATCTTTGTGGCCCTCCTCTGGACTTGCTCCAACAGATCCACATCCTTGTTATGTTGACAACCCCAGAGCTGGATGCAGTACTCCAGGTGTGATCTTATGAGGGCAGAGTAGAGGGGCAGAATCACCTCCCTCAACCTGCTGGCCGTGATTTTTTTGATGCAGCCCAGAACACAGTTGGCTTTCTGGGTGCCACAAGTGCACTTGCACATTGCTGGGTCATGCTGAACTTATCAACCAACACCCCCAAGTCCTTCTTCTCTGGGCTGCTCTCAATCCATTCCCCACCCAGGCTTGTGCTTGGGATTGCCCCGATCCAGGTGCAGGACCTTGTATGTAAGCATTGTATTTCCCCAAGCAATCCAGATGCTGTGAATTGCCTTTGGTGAAATACTGTAACAGTGCAAGATTTAAAGCTGTTAGGGATTTTTTTGTAAACATGCTAGTGACCTTATTTTGACTGTTAGGTATCCAATAGCCACTTCAGTTAGCATTCAGTGCTATAATTAGCTATAAAGAGTTTTGACAGGATCAATAATTCACCATTGATCTTTTACATTCATTATTTTGCATCTAAAGGGTGCCTAAGCATTAACCGGAAAATTATTTAATGAGATGATGTTGTATGAAACCACTGTCTGCCTCCTAAAAGGTGAGGGAAGGAAATGTTGCACAGATTTTAGATCAGTTACTGGTTAGCTCTTGTCTGTGGTCGTCAGGACACAGTGGCAGGGAGATGCATGCTACCCTCCCCACCATTGATTGCAGCCGGCACTGTGCTCGCTTTAGGCACCTGCTGATCTGTATAAATCTCCAGGGCTGACCCACACAGTTCTCTGCTTAAAGGCTTTTGGCAAGATCCCACATATCTTTCTGAGAGCTTTGTTTGTGGGACAGTGTGGGAGAGCTGGGGATGCAGGGAAACAGCGTCTGTCGCCTCAAGTGCGTAACTGGTCCATATGAAGGATGAAAGGCAGGTGGCAAATTAGGACATGAACTTTTGTCTGTGGGACTAGCAGCCAGTTCCCTGGGCATCCAAATGACACAGCTAATCATTGGGAATTTGTACCCTTCCCATCTCTCCTTGGCTAGCACTCACCTGGAGTGGATGGAGTGATCTGCTGCAGTTTTGCGAGGCATTCACACTGTTTCTACTAGTCTGATCTCTGGCATAGTCAGTACCACTGAGTATAAAAATGTCTGAATATAAGAGACCTGAGAAGAAGAGAGACAAACAGTAAAGCAGCCATGGATGCAGCAGGGTCTGTGGCCTCCTGCCACTGGTATTATGCAGGCTGATCCCAGCCCAGGGATGGCAGCTGCTGCCAGCAATCCCAGAGCCAGCCTGTCTGAGGGCACCTACGCCAATCTAAATTTTATCTACTTTGCTACATGCTTAATTAAGGAAAACAGCTTCCACACTAGTACCTCTGTGTCAGTTCACACCATACAGTTATTTTCATCATCCAGGGAAAATGGTTGTGTTCGTCTGCATGAACCTTCAGTCACCAGGAAAACCCCTGTTTCCCCAGGCCCCCTCCTTCTCCAAGCTCAAACAAGTTATTGTTGAGCTAGTTATTAAAAAAAAAATCAGTATGAACCTAGGAAATATGTTATGGAAAAGGCCAAATAGCTGAACAGCAGCTAAACTCCAACTGTAGCATGTCTGTCATTCTTGTCCTGCTTTCCTTCCAAAGACCTTTGGAAACATGCCTGCTTCATGCAAGCTGGATTTCTGTTTCAGGGAATGCATGCGTACTACTACTCTGCTATAAATAAATGTCTGCTGTACCAGGTCCACTGGCTAAGTACATCCAACTTCTCCTAACCCTCCCACCTATGCTTTTTGCCTTTGGATTTGCACTGCCCAACCCGAGCAGAGAGTCCACCCAGAGCAAAACTTACCTGTCCTGTCTCTCAGAGACAGCAGGATTGAGGTCTTGAAATATTTTTGCTGTTTAAATAATGATGTAATCTTGCACCAATTAAAATAGGAAGAGTTGTCTGTGGGTTTTAAGAGTGACTTACATCACTTCAGGTCGAGTCAGTAATTAATTTGGAACATGATTGCAGACATGCAAGTTGTTGGCTTAAGTATATCAGTTTCAGTAAAGCTAATGTGACTTCTGCATGTAGACACGGCCTAAGGCTCTGAGAAAAGGTAAGAGGGAATGGATTGTAGAGACAAGAGCTGACAATACTGTGTCACAGCTCCTCTCTCTTCCTCCTTCTCTTTCTAGTTTCACACTGCAGATTAACAGAATAAACATCTGATGTGTGGCATCCTGCACCTATGACTAGCAAAGCTGCTCTGATTATGCTTCCTCAGGAGTCAAATGTCATTCTGGAGTTGATGGTGAAAATCTCTTTTTAGGATAGATCACAGCTAACTTTGGAAAAAATCCTCCTGGTTTTATTGCAAGGACAAAGTCTGTTTTATTACTGCAAAAATTTTATTGCCATTTTTTAAACTCAAATTTAAATGAAGATTAAAGGGAGTAGCTCAAGTAATCTTCATGGAGACTTTTTTGTATTTTTTAAAAGCATTTCTGTTTTCTAGTTTGTGTTCCCTTTTGTGCTCCCTCATCTTGAATATTGTTGTAATATTCTGGTACATTTTTTGTATTTGAAAGCAGAAATATTCACTCAGGCAGGAATTCTTGAATTGTCAATAAAAAAATCCTCAAACTACAGCACAAACTGACTACTCTACAGTATGGAGACTGGATTCGATAATCACAGGAACCTGGGTTAGAAACTTAATTCTTGGGCCGTATAAAGCTGCTTCAGATGTCTTCTCTCCAAAGCTGCAGCTTTAGGAAGACATTGTACTGAAACTTGGCTGAAGGTGAGGACAGATTCAGGGATGAATGTGCTCCGTTACCATTTGTACAGTCTGATTATACGGCAAGGCAAAAAGAAGATTTGCATTAAATTTAAGCTACATATATTTTGATCCACCACTCATACCTTTTTTAACTTCCTTGGTGATATTAGACAGCAATTATTTCTGTAATTCTACAGAGATGGAGAAGTTCAGATTCATTAATTTAAATTTCTCTGAACTGTGAGAGACTTAAATTTTGTATCTGAATTATATGCTTTGGACCGGTTTCTGCTCCATGAGTAATTCCCAGGGAGCACAATGCCAGTGTAACAGGTTCTTGTATTACCATTTCCACAATCTCAGAGCAGGGTGTGTACGAAGAGGTCACTGAGAGGCAACTGTTCTGAGTGCCCTTCCCTGGCAGATGGGCTTTTGGTAACATTACTTGTTCAGATATTCTGAATCAGCTCCCCTGCAGCTGTAGAGTTTTCCTGAGCAAAGAGTACAGGAGCTCTGAGTACTTCCTTGTCTTTATTCAGGGGATAACTTTATTCAGGGGAAATAACATGAGATATTTAGCTGAGGCAAAGCTCTCCTGCAGTTCTTCTATTGCACTAGAAGAAATAGTCTGAGTGGCTTTTTTTAGAAATCAGAATATTTCGCCCTTTTCCAAAACAATCTACTAGCTCTGCTGTCACAATGGACAGAGAGCAGAGCTGTGTATTAGCCTTCTGCTTTCCTCTTTGTCCTTTTAAGAGCAGAAATTATGGATTATTACACCTAAAATTCTGAATCCTGAGCTATTTCAAGTCATTAGTTCTAGGGTCCAGAGATATTTCATCTCCATATTATATTTTGGATCATGAATAAGATGATTTGCAATTTGATAAGAATACTTGTTCTCTTCAAAGATGGTTTTGGGGGTGTTAATGCTTGGAGAGGCAGAAAAATCAAATCGCTGAAGTCAACTTGTAATTACACTAAGCTTTGGGAAACAATGGGGCTTATTTCCTGGCTGTTTTCATTGTGGAGCTGCAACACAGCAGAAAATGTGGAGGTTAACAGCTTGTGCTGCTCTCTGTGCATTAAGTCTTCCAGTTTTGAGAAGAAAATCAAATTTAGCTGTTCTCCAGACAAATAACCTTTCAAAGTTGTGTTTATGGTGCAATATGAATAAAAATTAAGAGTAATTTAGTCATATGCTTGTATTTTCTGCAAAAGCAAAATTGTATGGGAAGTTGTATCATGTCGGTTTTTGAGACAAAGTTTAGATATTTAGCCTGTAAAATCCTCAAGATAAGAAGATTTCAAGATTTTCCTTCAAATTTTGTTTAAGTAGTTTATTTCAGATTGTTCCCTCTAAGTATTTACAACACAAGAACTGCAGCATAGGTTTGCTGCCTGACAACAGAACTGATTGAAGTACAAATGAAACTGTCACTATTCAAGTTGAGTGAAACATAAAAAGGAAGCAAATTACATGAATGATGAAAACCAGCTTAGCCTTTAAAGAGGTTCCATTATTACTAATGTAAGAGGGTGTTAATGCAGGCAGTTTACAGCACCTTGCATTCTCCATCTTTCTGTACATATTTCATGTTTCTTCCCTTTAGAATCCTTGAGTTTGCATTTATGTAGCACCCCAAGCATGGCTGCTCTTAAACTTACTTTGGGTTACTGCTGTTGGGAGTAGTGATGGTGACAATAGCAACAACTCCAGTGTTTTCCTTGATGATACACCAGAGGAGGCATTCAGCTCTTTAGGCAGTGCTTGCAGCTTGATATACTATGGCAGTCGTCACACATGCATTAACCACAATTTGATAAGGCTCAGCACTTTAATTTTGGGACTAACATACCAATCTAAGTGAGGGGAGATGAAAGACTAGAGAAGGGATGTGAGAAGTAGTTGTTATAGTCCTGGGAGCAGTTGAGGCACACAGAAAAAGTCTGGGTAACCTCAGAGCTGCTACTCTGACTGTAGTGTATATTAGGAGCTGTGTAAAATGACAGCAGATAGAGGCTTTTGGGAATTATGATTAAAAGCTTTAACTTCCAACCTATGAACCAGAGTACACATTACCAGCAATGACACGGCTTCGTTTTTATGAAATATCAACGTTATTCACCAATATGACTTTGATCTAACAAAAGGGAATGCCATTTCTGTGTTTATTTTCAGTGAGCAACAAGGACATGACAGAGAAACAATTTTTGCTGAACTAACAAACCTTGATGTCAGCTTGGGAAAGGAACTCGAAGACTTAAGCATGGAGGAGACTTGGAATTCCATTACAACAGCAATGGTCTTGAGAAAGAGCTTCGAGAGGACTTGTGTCGTGGTAGCTCTTCTGCAGGGCAGGCAGAAAGAAGTGTCTTTTCCAGTCACAGTGCACTTGAGATGGTAGTTGCAGCCATGAGGCTGGTTTGATAAGTCTGTCCAGGCAGTTTTTCTATCAAGTCACTGGAAAACAGCTAAAGGTTTCACTTTTGGTAAGAGATCTCTTTGAATATGGGCTGCAAAGGGGCTGCAACCCTGCTCCAGCAGGAACTCCTCACTTTGTCTTTCCTAAATCTCTCCTAGATTACTGTGAGTATGCTACTCTTACTATGAGTATGCATACTGAAGTATGGACTTCAGGGTATGAAAGGATTTAAAAGACATTTTTAAGGAATTCTTTAAATAAAGGGAGGAAAGCAAATTCTAGAAGGTTGAAATTCAGTGTGAGAGAGATGGAGCAACTTAGCCACCTATCTGCCTTTGATAACTTTGGCTAGATAGGGCAGTAAGCAGCCCCTATTGCCTGCACTGACACCTTTGGTACAGGACCACAGGAGAATTTGTTTGAGCTGGAGAAAAGGGCTGAAGGACCAGCTACAGGGAGATAACTGTGGGTTGTGCTGGAAGGGTCCCTGTCAGACTGGTAAGAGGTCTTGATTGTAGCTCTGGCTCCAGTCCTGTTTTATGTGTTCGTTAATGACCTTGTCACAGAGAGTACTTGTTTGCTAATGGAATTTGCTGACAATGTGGTTTTAGGACAGAGAGATTCCTACAAGAAAAAAAGAAGGATGACCATGATAAATAAATAATAGAAGTAGGATTAGATTTAGCACTACAAAGTACAAGTTCATGTATTTAGAGAAGAATAACAGCAGTTTCTTGCAATAGGACAGAAGTTCATCTGTTGAAAATTACAGAGAAAAAAAAGTCAGAAAAATCTATAGTAATAATAGAGAAAAAAAGATCACTTAGGACACCGAAATACATGAAATATTTAACTCCCATCAGAGATTTACATAGGGATTAGCTTCACAGGGGTGCATTCCACTATATACACCCCTCTTCTAGGCACTGGTGAGATGTCTCCTGCGGACTAGGTGTTGTCATGGTCACATATAATCAAGTACTATGAACTCACATTATAATACTTGCAGAAAACAGTATTACCATGACATAGGTGATGCATTAGAACATACTAAGAATATGTTACTTTGCCCAGCAAAATGAAATGCTCTCTAGGAACGCCTCAAGGGTACAAAGGCCAAGGAGGGAAGGAACTACTTAAACTAAAAAGCAATGTTGTCATTGCAACAAATGTATATGTAGAACAGAAAGAAGTTCCTAACAGAGAAATGAGGATTTGGATCTTCTAGTCAGAGTAGTAGGGCCCCAATTCCTGCTCCTTCCCCCTCAATAGCAGTGTTTGACAGATGTGGGCAAAGAGCTGGAATGATTGAAAGATGCATAGAATAAAGATTTAGCAATGAAATGCCAAACATTATCTCATTATGGTTCTATTGCAGTGGCTGCCCTGATGGTTCATGGATGGTTTTGTCAATGAAATACCACCCAGATGGGAAGTCTCAGAGAGGTCTAAGAAGAGTGCTCCTCTCAATACTGTGATCTACTGGAATTTCATGGTGAGAACAGGGACAGGAATGACATTAATGGGCCAATAACTTGATTGTAGTGCTCAGTTACATCAACAAGTGATGTAAAGGAACACATCTCCAATGAGCTGATGAGGCTATATCTACTTAAACCATCTAGTAACTTCTGTTAGCTCCTAACAGTATAATGTCCAGGACATGGATCATACTGGGTGTGATTCTGCCCAGTAAAGGGCAATGGTGGAAATACACAGCACACCTAGCCCCACAAGTGTTGTCAGTAGCATCCCACTGAAAACTGAGGCATGAGCTATTAGCCATTAGCCATCTTCAAGGTTGCAACAGGACATAGTTTTTTTTTAATCTAGCCAACTCGTCTCCTCTTCACTAAGAAAAGAAGCAGAAAGGGTCTCTTCACAATGTCCAAGGCCTGACCCCTCCAGACATCCTGTCTTTCTTAAAATAACTCTTGTTGTACCCTGATTGAGGAAGTTTATCTTCTCCAGATCCTGTTGCACATGGTGCTGGTGTAACCCGAAGCACAAACATGTCTTATTCTTTATTTTTGTGTATGCACCTGAGTGTGAGAGTGTGTGTGTGTACTGACCTTTTCAACAATTTTGTTTGATTTAAAAAGTATTTACTAGTAATTAATTACATGAATACTATGTCAGTAGATGAATTCAGCCAAACAAGCAGGCTTAAGACATCAATGGAAAAGTAAGAAGGCCATACACTCAGATGTCTTTTGGCTCAAAGGCTTCACTGAATGCCCCATTTCTGCCTAACAAGCATATTAATCTACCTGTTAAAGACACAGACTTCGCTTCCAAACAGGGGCTATTAAGGAACAGTACAGACAAATACCTGTTCCAATACTGCTCAGTTTTCCTGAGGTCAGATGTAATGTTATCAGTGTGGCTGAAAGAGTACATGCACACTATGTGGTCATGTGTGGAAGGAAAAGGGAAGCTATTGTGGTGTAGAAATTGCTCTATTTTGGATTGTTTTGAGGTTTGATTGGCGTGACTTGACGTACTTCTTACAAGTAGTCTTGTCAATATATTCTTATTATTTTTTTATTCTGATAGAAAAAGTTTAAGCAACTTTACCTTCATGAAGAATGTCGCCTGCGAGAAGTAATGAAAATACTTTTAATTTTGGATATTATAAGTAACTAACAGGTACATAGATAATTTAACAGTTTAGGATGAATAATTATTATTCAGATAATTATTGATATTAAAGAGAACTTGTACAAGATAAAGCCAGGTTAGACGGGGCTTTGAGCAACCTGGTCTAGCGGAAATTGTCCCTGCTTATGGCAGAGGGGTTGGAACTAGATGACCTTTAAAGTGCCTCCCAACCCAAACCATTCTAGTATTGTAAGACAGATGGCATTATTAATTACTAGATCAAAGACTTTGGGAAAGATTCATTTATGTAGCCCATTGGCAAAGATTTACTGGATGAGTCTTGAAGTCTTAAGAACTCTGTGTTAGTGTTGCAGCTTATGAAGCTTTTATATGTAGGGAGATGTCTTATGGACACTGCATATGGACACTGCAAGACAGAGTTTACAAGGCATTGTGTACATTTTTTTTAACAGAGAAGTTGTTCTAGAAGTGGAAAGCAAAATACAATTGTAAGCTCTTTGAAATTACAGGATTTCTTTTAAGGCTTGTTCCATTGCTTTTTTTTTTTTTCTTTTCTTTTACTTGTTTCTTCTTTTATATTTTAGAGTTAAAAAAAAGTTTAAAAACTTGAATAGAGTGAAAGAGAAGATATATATTCAATTTCAGTTCAATTATTATACTTTTTTTGCAGGACCAAAGGGTAAAATTTTGTACTGGGAAATGTCATATTTGCTAAAATTATTCACTCTAAAGTATTTATTTTCCTCAGTTGTCAACCGTGATTAGTGGCAGGGTGACTGTGTAAATACAGTTTACTCCATCTACCACTGTGTAATAACACTCAATATGTTTCACAGTGCTTAGCTAAGAAGCCAGTTAATAAAAACCTGCAGCTGCCTCAAATTTCAATATTTCCAAATAGAAAATTTATCCCTCAGAGTTTTTCCAAGCAAACACAAGGCACATCTATTCTAATGGAATGATCAACTTAATATGAACTCATTTGAAAATGTTTTACATGTGAATGGCTGTGTTTGCCATTTTCAGTGAGTCAAGGGGAATAAAACCTCTTTCACAAGAGTTGTGATGCTGCGTGCTGGTAACTCACTGTCTGCTACCACTGTGCTGCCTGAGAATGGGAGCAGAATTCTCCTCGGCTTATACTCTATACATCACTTGCTTATGTAGCCTAAAGCACCCTTTCTTCCCATCTGTGAGGCTGCATATGTTTAAGGTCAGCTAAGGGAATTCTTTTCCTTATTAATGAAAGCTGTTTTAAAATAAACCCACCATGCAGAAAAAAAAAGAGAGTTAAGCAAGGCTATAAAATCTCAAAATAGGTATTTATTATTTTTTCCTCCCTAAAGTAAAAAAAAGTTTTGTAAAGAGGGTATTTTCTTCCTGGGACTTTGTTGCTCACATCACAAAGCCCAAATTAAGATTGCACTTTGGTGTATAGGTGAAAAGCTGTATCTTCAAATGACGCAGATTATGGAGCAACTCAGCACTGTCCACATTTAATTCTGACAGGCAGGAGCAGGTGAAGGCCATCCAGCATAACCTTGGAAAGATGACCCTACATGACTATTAATTTACATTTGATAGTTGTAAGATAAAGTAAGGGTTAATTAAGGAACGCCTAGAAAGGGCACGGGATGTTCAGGTGAAAGGTGGAGCAAGGATTATGTGCTGACCCAGGAATAGGCCAGCTGATTTATGCTATTATTTAATTTTTTCCTAAGACCTTTAAGTGATTGTAAAGCTCTACAGGGAAATGTGCTTTATGATAACCTGAGTATTATTTCAAATGCCCGAGTGGCTGAGGCTCTGGTTTACCACAGCCTGCTGTGAGAGCATTGGAGGCTAAGACAGTGCCATGTAGACAGAGTGCAAAGCAGGCACACTTCTGTGTGTGTGATGAAGCTTTGAAAAATATGCTTTTCACCCCAGGCAAACTTGAAAAAATGTGCAGGACCCAAAAAGCCTTTAATAACACTTTTCTTCTATTCCTTCTCTGACATTTTTGTTCTGCTAGGGATCACCCGCATTCCTCAGCACCAGGATAAAACAGAATGAACGTTCTTGCTCTTAGTAAGAATCCTGCTGTTGCAGCTTGTCTCTCATTCATCATATCTGCTCACTAATTTTGCTGTTAGCAGTAATACCATGTGCAGATGAGCTATTACATCACCAGAGAGATCTCTATATTGGGAAAGAAAGAGTTTGCTTTGCTTTGATTGATTCCATCTTTCTTTTGTCCTGAGGAATTTATTGAGTTAGTCAGAATGCAAAAAAATCAGTAAGCCCTGATGCAGAAGAGACATTTCTCTTTGCAATATTTTGTGGCTATGTTGTTTTATTTGCTCTGTTAAGAATCCAGAATAACTGCATCTTCCCAGGAAGTGGAAAAGACTGTTCTCATTAGCCAGAGAGTTGAACGGCTCTTTTACCAAGAATAAGCCTTGGATCTCCTAGGCTGTGGTTTCCTCCTTCCTGATAAATATCTCCTTCCCTTTCTCATTTGTTCTCAGGCATTGCAGCCCTCCACATTGCACCATCTGGGCTGCACATGCTGATTCAGTCGTTGGAAGTAAGAGACACTCTTGCTGTTACAAGGAGAACTACATTTTATAGCTGTTTTGGTCATCTCTCAGATGACACCTCTGCTCCTCTGTTCCACCTCTCTGGTGAAGTTCATATTCTATCCAGTAAGAGTGACTTACTGGTTGGCTCCATCGTGATTTTCTAATCATGGTATTGTAACAGGCAGAATGCAGCTTCACACTTGAAAATCTTCTTTCTCTGTGGACTTTTGAAGGTGCTGGGAGTGGCTCAGACCTGAATCACCATCAAAGGGAAACTTATAATTACACTTCCTCTCATTTAAACCTACATCTTTCAATACAGGATTTATTAAGAAAACCAGACCTGTTACCCCAGTCCGTGGGTCAGAGGCAACATTCTGCTGCTTTTCTTCCTTCCTTCCTCTTTCTCCTCCAGCGGGATCACTAGTTGCCACTGTATTTACTCCCTGTCTGGCCACTGTTCACCTGTCTTGGTCACTCACACGTGTCTTCAAATATATTTGCAATAATTAATGAAAGACAGTGATGCTTATGAGATAGGGAATGTATTTTATCTTTTCCCGTCCCCTTACTCTCCCTTTGTCAGTCTTGATTTTATGTTGCTAAAGTCTGATGCCAAAACTAAATTCAAGTATTTATGTGTATGTTTTCTGTATCTCCATGTCACTCACGCTCTGGTAGTGAGGTAGGCTGATGGGTACTCTGAGTACCCAGACACCCAGGCCGAACACCCCATGCCTCTGAGGTATTTGAGGGAGCCAGAACATTAGCACATCCTCTGTTTCCAGGTTATCTGGATTTTCTTCCTCCCTGGGACTCAAAGGGCAGTGGCATTCACCTCACTTATGCTGAGTACCCAATGAAAAACATTGCACCAACCATAGACTGACGAACTTTTCTGTCTGTCCATGTCCTCCACAGCAAATGGTGCTTAGTACTGAAACACTGCGGATCTCCAACAATTCATGTATGAAACATCTGATGTGTATTGGACTTTTTCAGCCCTTTGGTACCTTCACATTTGCTGTTATAAAGGAACTAACTGGGGAACTTCACAGCAATGAAAATGTGTCACGTAAGTGACCGACTTCCCCATAGTCTTTATATAGGACCAAAATTTCCTAGCATTCTTTTATCATCCTTAATTCATGAATGACAAACACCTTTGCTACAAAGTGACACAGTTCAGTAAAGTTCCTCAATGACAGGTCTGTCTTCCTACACACAAACAGTTCCCACAGTACCAGACATATATTCAGGCTTGTTTGTTAATGCAGGCCTGGGTCTAGGGGATGCCTTGTACCAGCTACTGGTACAAGGGCTATGTTTTTATGTTGTGTTTGGCACATATTTGGATACGTTTTTATGTTATGTTGTTTTGGCATTGTTCAAAGATTTAAAGATAGCTCCCTTCATCTTTCTTTTATAAATAATAAATTTTAAAAAACAGTATTCTGAGACTGTAGGCTTGAAACTAGATGAATTCTTGTCATGTTAAGAGTAAGGCAAATTTTTCTGTTGCATTAAGAGGAAGGAGATTTGGCAGAAAATAAACCTCCTTGCATTCCAGCTGGTCCTCAGATATCAGAGGGGCCGGGGGTGGCTGGGCTTAGATTCTGAGCACTAGGCAACAGAAATGCAGAGCCAAATGGTGCTATAAGTCCTGTTGCATTCACTAAGAACTACCATGATTACTGATTCACAAATCGTGCAATACAGTGTGAGTCTGGTCATGCCAAATGAACTCTCACACCTGGATTAGAAGTCTGGTCATGTTCAATAACTCTCATGGCCAGGTGCAAAATAGTGTAATCTATTAAGCAACAGAAATACAGGTCATAAATACACTGTCTGCAGAAACACATGTGAATATACGAAATATGAGTAATAATCCACCAACAAATACACTAAATTGAGAGATGACTATATAGTGCTAAAAGTATGATCACCAAGCCTGCTTTCTGAATTTCCCAAGGAAGCATTTGGTATAGCTAAATGTTTGAGTATTACCAATGGATGTTCTTATGGGGGAGGAGATGGGTACAGCCACAGCTGACCATCCCAGGATACGAAGGTGTAATCTCCTCTGACCTCCCCCCCCACTTAAGCTATATTTATATTGTTTTCTTTGAGGGAGGGGAAAATGTAAAATTACAGTTGATGTTATTTTATGTTTAGGTGGAGTTTGAGTGACTTTAGTCATACATGTAAAGCATGTATGGGTTTTACTTCATTAGTATATGCCGGGGCATGAGAAGAAATATGCATTTTTGAGTTAATGAAACGAAGGTCAACTTTCAGTCACCATTTGGGTTGTTCCTTTGGCTTAGTTCCTGTTGGCTGCATTGTTCAAACAGGGCATGACTGCAACACCTCTGTGCCACTCCGTCCTTTTTTCCATGTCTGTCTCAGGGCAGTACACCCAGCTCCCTCAATGTTCCTTCTCCCAAGGTGTGCAGACAGTTTGTTTCTGGTGAACTATAACCAGTGTCTGCACTCTTTCTTGCGGAACTTTTTTTTCAGCATTTTCCCCACACCCCTATATGCTGGAGAAATGGGATTCTGTAATAGTTATCCAAACAGTTTAAGGACTGAAATATGAATGCTAGCAGGGTGTTCCCTCAGCTGATGAAAGGGATTATGTGATGTGGTTGCCTGTTATATCCTGGGACTGAACAGATCCTTTCTACTATTATGTTTAGCAAACAGGAAAAGGAAAAATGCCTTTAGTTGTGGTTAACTATCATATATAGACACTTTTGACAGGAGTGTATTTTATACAGGAATATGTGGTGATAGATTTTATGATGTCACTCCAAAAAATCCTAGGTTCATATAACACAACCAAAGCAGGAGAGCTTGGTCAAGTCAAAGAGAATCACTGTGTAGAAGTGAAGGAAACATGAGACCACTTGTTTGGCTTGAGCAACCTCTTAACATCCAGGTGAGCGAAAGTTCGGAGGCTGGTTGTGTCCAGGCTTGAGGGCAAAATTAAGCGCTCTGCAGTCACTGGCCCTCTCTCTGTGCTTCAGCTGTAGGCTGTTCCTGAGGGCAGAAGAAGAGGTTTTGTGGGTGGGTAGCAAGTCCTGTAGTATGCTCATGTGAGATGCTCAGGCTTAAGTCCTCACCTTCCTGGGCAGAATCCCAAGAGGTCTCTGTGCCTTCTGCCAGGCTAGGAGGGGATTTTCCTGATATGGGTGTTTTTGAACAGAACGCTTTTCCTCATCTCTGTACCATGACTTACCCTTTGGCATGAAATCCAAGCAAGCTTCAGGAGTGAAATGTAAGCCTTTCCCAGACCCCGTGGAGAGAAGAGTAGCACTGGGACTGCAATTGCCATCTGTCCTTGCATCAGTATTGTACAAATGAGCATTTGCGTGGTGTATTTTTATCCAGTATTGAAAAGTCTCAGAACTTTTGATACCATATGGAGTCAGTGATTGCCTCCAACTCTAGAGAAATAAATGATCTTTTCTGGTCTTTGAAATTATTGTATTTTTTCTTATTTCTTAGTGATTTTGTTTTGTTTGTTTGTTTGGGTTTTTTAAACACACTTAGTGTCTTTAATCTTCAGGTCCTTAATCCTTTATTAGTAGGATTATTAAACCTGATAAACAGCTCAACCAGAGAAGTAAATCCAATGATAAAGCAGAATTTGACCTAATACTCTGAGAATGTAAGTCCACAAAGTAATTGGCCTGCAGATAACTTAAAATACTGCTCTCTGGGTATATGACCATCTTGCAGTGGATGAATTGCAATAAATCCAACAGAAAAGATAGAGGCAATATTAAAATCTTTCCAGCAATATGTTTAAAGATGAATTCTCGCTGTATAAAGAAAGCAATGTATTTGAAAAACAAGAAAAGATATCACCACTGTATCTTTTAACTTTAAAAAGATTTTTTTAATTAACAGGTGTTAAATTTGATTCTGTATATTGGAAGCAATTTAGATTGGCAGTTAAATTATCAATGCTTTTCAGTACTTTAGAGTTAGTCTTATAATTCCTAAAATTCCAATAATAGTTAAGAATCTTTTAAAACACAAAACAAATTGTAATTGGGTAATAAAATATTTGAAATATCTCCAAATTCCTGCAAAGATGGGGAAAAAATGTAACATGATTATTTAGGAAGAGACTGTTCTTAGTCTTCATAACCCAGACAAGACATAGAAAACTCCTCCCTTTTGATCTCAAGTTAACAAAGAATTTAACCATATATGAAAAGGATTAAGCTGAGTATAAAATGAGCACGTGAATATGCACATAAATATATTTGTATAAATACGATATTATAAATATATGAATATAGCTCTATTCACTGGAAAAAAATCTGAGAGTGAAAATATTATTTCAATAAGGATAAAACCTATACTGGCCTGAACATGCAGGGAAACATCCAAAGGAAAAAAAGAACTTAATAAAGTCTATAAATATCTTTCTAAATCATTGTCTTGACCCTAGGAAAAAAGTAAGAATGCTTAAGTATTATATTTATCAAACTGTTCCATCGATAGAATCAAGGTACTTAGAGTTAGATTTTTGCTTGAAAAATATCTCCGAAGTGTATAGAAGAATAAGGACTTACAAGTTCAAGTTACAAGTGAATTATGAAAGCCTTGACATACTGTTTGAGGAATATCAATAGTATAAGCTAGAAGTGGATAAACAGTCCAGTAGCAAAAAGTGATTCAAGGCAGATAGGATGTTTACCTCTGATGGGGAAAAAAAAAGAGACTTTGAAGCAGAGCAGAGAAAGGAGAGCTTTTAAAAGCCTTCCTGGAAAGCATATTCACTCTTCCATTTTCTCTGTAACTTTGTCAGGTGTGTGAGAGGCCTGATACCTGGAGAGAGTGAATGTCCTACTCCCTCTGATGCTGCTTAGCTCAGGGAATTTGGTGGCCTCTTGTGTATCCCTTAATATCAGATGAAGGTAATTAAAGCAATGCAGATTTATGTGGTCAGAGAAAGTAATGGAATCAGCAATACATGCTACTGCATCAGGAATGGATTCCTGCAAAGCAGCTTGGGAGAAGCCAGAGCAAGCTGGTGCCAGTGGTTATTGATTTGGGGATAGGATATCTCAAGGGCAGGGCTTATTGTGTGGGAACTGCAGTGGGATAGCAAAATGCACAGTCCAGCACTAACAAAAGGAGTTTAGCTACAGGGGCTGGCATACCTAAATGAGTTTTTGCCACTTGATATGACTCTCTGTTGGTGCTACCTCTTGTGGTCCTTTAATTGTGTGTGATACTCATTTTCCTTTCTAAAATATGCAATGGTCTTCCTGGGATGCCTTCTCTAGCTGAGCAGGCCATCTGTTGCCCAAGGACTGACATCTCAGCCTGTCCACACTGACAGATCCACAGACTCACCTGGATCACAGGGAGTCACACAAGATTTATGTGAGAAGCTACACAGTGGAATCAGTGGAAAACAGCTTTCACAATCTTTCAGTATTTTGCATGTACAGTTTTTTGAAATGCAGTTATTATCAATGACTAGGAGAAGCCAAACTGCAGTGAGTGGTACTTTGTGAATGAAAGAGAAGCAGAGCTAGGCTGGATGCTAGCAGGCTGCCAGAGCCCCTTTTTGAGGATGTGTGGAGAAGCCAGAATAGAGTGCCCCCTGTACCTCAGGTGCTCCATGGGCTTTGATGTGCCCTGCAGGCTGGCTTTGCTGTGGGGAGGTGGGTGCATGGGCTTTGTCGCAGGGGGTCTCAGAGTCAGACACTGCACTAAAGGAAAATTTGATGAAAGTGCTCAAGAGACTCTCAGATTCCAAAGTTCTCTTCGTTGCAGTTTGTCCTGCTTAGCTGAGTGAAAATTTTCACTCCTAGAAAATGAGCTGTTTAGGTACCTGGTGTCTTAATGTAAAGCCATTTCTCTAAGGTCCAGACATTTCAGGTGGCTAACAGGAGTTAAAAATGGATCTGATAACCACCTGAAAGGCCTGGACCTTAGTTAGAGAAATGGCTTTGCAAGGAAGGCAGGCAGTTGTTTTTATATTGACTTGTTAGACCAACAGCAGATCATTTGCAGCATTGCCACTGGGCTACAGATAGAGAAAGTTTCATGTTGAAGAACTGAGCAATATGATTTAGTGAGGTCTTCTTAGGCTTCCAGATTCATAGACTTGAGCAAGGCATGGGGAAAAAAAAAAGCCCAATTTTGGCTGCTTGTCCAATTTTCTTGTAACAGAGCTGCTGGTAATGACTTGGCAGCTTGGGGAGATGGTGGAAAAGAGTGTTCATGAGGAGTGCAGCAAATTCATCCCCCTTGGCTTTACAGAGGGGATAAAGTATCAGTAAGACAAGCTTTCGAAGTGCAAGCTCACAGTTTTTCACACAGTCAGTATTATGATACTCCAAGTCCCTAGAGCATGTGGAGGTTTGGGTGAGGTGTTTCAAAAGCAAGGCTGGGTATCGCCCACAGTGCAAGAGGCACAAGGGTCCTGCTGCAAGAGAGAGGTTCTAGATGAACATGTCAAGGTTTTCTGGCTACCCCTCTGCAGGTAGCTGCTTTGTTTGCTTACAGATATTCAAAAGAAGGTGTTTCTATACAAAGTAAATAGGACTGTATTTCTTGACGTGCTGTGAGGACAAGTGTATTGGTTTTGTTATTGACCAGGAGCTGCAGCTCTGGGGCAGGACCAGGCTGTGCTGAGAGCTGTACACCTGCTGGGAGGGGACTTCCCGCCCTTTACAGAGGATGAGAAAATAAGTGACTTCAGGTGGAGGAGGACAAGGAAGCAGCAGACAAGTTCACACATTGTGGTCTGACCATATCAGTGATTTTCCTTACACCATATTCTTACACTCCTCATCCAGGGAAAAGAAAGGGAGGGTTTGGATGATATTTAAGCCAGCAGTTAAACCCTCACATAAGAACAGCCTGTATTTCCTCAGGAGGTGTCAGTGTAGTGCTCTGATTCATTTAATTTATCATCCTCTAAATGTAAATGAAGGTAATACAGCAAGCATAATGTAACACGACAGAAGTAGGAAATAGGGCAAAATATATAATACTAAGCTCTTGTGATCCTTCTGCACCATGCATTATATGGACAGTAATGGTTCACTAATTGTGAGGAGAGAGATGGTTAACAGACACATTGTTGCCCTGGAATTCTCTTTGTTTGAAAAAGAAGTTGTGGGAATATATATGATTACTGGGTAAAATCACGGTTATCTAGAAATGTCAGTGCTATAGGAATTGACATATTTTTCCACTAAAATCAATGCAGGAAATATGCCCATTTGCATGGTAGTGATGAGTGATTTAGCAACATTATGTGTGAATTAATGTGGTTTTGCTAATCCTTGATGGATGTCTCAGCTGCCCATCCTACCCTTCTCTGTGCCTGGAGACATAGCCTACAGCAGGCAGTCTCAGCCTGTGGTCTGTGAATCATCTTCCTCAAAGAGGTCAGCCAAAGGCAACTGCTGGAAGTGAGGCTATTGTGGGGAGGTTTAAGTCTCTGAGACTGGAAACCATAACCAAACCACTGGGGACACAGTAGCATCTTGCAAATCAAAAAGCTTGATCACTGCTGCTGCAAGTCTAAACAACTGCTCAGGTAGGCACAGGGACGAGGGGTAAGCACATGTCAGTGGTGATTTGATGCTGCCAAGGCTCTGCTTCTCAGATTTTTCCTTCCTGTGCTATCTGTACATGGGCCTCACTTGAGCCTGAAGCTGCAAATGTCTTGAAGCAGAGCTTACACCAGCAGGCTGTTTTTTAATGTACTTCCTCCTCCCTTTTCTCTGCCTTTTGCTCAGTGCTTTTTCTGAACTTGGTAATTCTTAGGCAGTTCCTTCAATTTCTATATGGAGGTAATTACTTTAGAAATATGTACTTTATAAAGGATACATATAAAAATAGATGCTTTATACGTATATATTTCAGGGTGATTGTGTAGCAACCTTCCATCACTGAAAAGGGGCCTACAGGAAATATGGGGAGGTACTCTTTATCAGCAACAGGACAAGGGGGAATGGCTTTAAAATGGTAGGTAGGTTTAGCTTAGACAGTAGGAGAAAATTTTTTACTGTGACGTTGGTGAGGCTCTGGAGCAGGTTGCCCAGAGAAGCTGCGGAGGCCCCATCCCTGGAAGTGTTCAAGGACAGGTTGGATGGTCTAGTGAAAGGTGTCCCCACCCATGACAGGAAGGTTGGAACTAGATAATCTTTAAGATTCCTTTCCAATCGACCCATTCTGTGATTCTACACAACAGAAATTACTATGAATTTGGAGGGGTTTACCCCTCCTTTTTTCCCCCATCTCTTTGCCCATGCTATTATGGGCTCTCTGATGTGTTTTTTTCTGTTTCTTATGTTTTTCTGGCTATCATTAACTTAGTTGTCCAGGCTTCTTTTATCCATGGCAAGATGTAAACCTGTTAAAATGTCAGTGCTTTGAATCAATATCAGAATACACTATGTAAGGATACTAAGGTATTTCCTCTTACACATATACACAAATATATACGTTTTGGAGTTGATGAAGTAATCATCTCCCAGAATAGACTGAAACACCACTACTGTCTTGGAAAAAGAGACATCATCTTCCTAGATCTCATTATTTGGTTAAAAAAAAATCACACCACAAACAAACATCACATTCTGTCTTTGTCGTCACTCTGTACTTATTCTGAAACCACTCTCAGGAACATGTTTTAATATTTACTGGTTAGGATAAGTGATATAAATCCTCATTTATAAAATAGCACTGTTTTCTTTATCTTAAATTTGAATACAGTTAAGAACAAATGTTAGTGTCTGGCCTAAGTCAGAATTTACAGGAATGGGTGTTAACTAACACCTGGTAAAACGTGACCAGCCTTCTCAGTGTGACCATACCCACCACAGCAAAAAGGTTGTGTACTTGGAAATAACAGGCTTTGAAATAAACTAAATAGAAAGCACAGGCCTGAGCAAGGTGGGGAAAGGTGATGCACTCAGGAAACAGCTACAGAAGTTCTGTGCTCTGGGAACCTCACAAAATAGTCCAGCTGAGTGCTTTTAAACATATAAGCAGCAAAACTTACTTTTGGAAAAGGCACCACTTAGAAAATATGTACGGATCTTGTCATTACTACTATTTCCCTTTCTCTCTCTCTTTTTTTTTTTTTTTCAAAAGAAAAAAAGAAGAAAACCTTCAATTTTTTAAACTCTCAGTTTTAAAGTATAAGGCACAAAGTTTAAGCTGTACTCCCTGCAGACTCCTAAGAAATAGCTTTCAAGGTCAGGAAATTTGAAAAAGCCCTCCACTTCTCATAATCAAGCCTTTATGCTTGCCTTTCAGATTTAGAAACTGCCCTCCATGTGTCTGGAATCTGTAGGCTAGAGCTTGATGGCTGCTGTTCCAGAGGACAAAAAACCTCAAACCGTATGGAATATGGTGCTGCCTGTCAGTCACCTGTAATTTCCTTTGTTGGCACCCTAAAAGATAAGAGCAAAGCAGCCTCAGCCCAGCAACTGTTCCCAAGCAAAGGATGGGAGGAGGTTTGTTGTGACTAATGCAAACTGATAGTCCTTGCAAGGGGATGGCAGCGCCCGGGGGCCCTTCGCCTCCTGTTGTTTCATGGGAGCCTGTGGAAAGCAGCCTGGGTCAGGAGGAGCACTTAATATTCCCTCTCTGGAACCGCAAATGTGTGCTGGCATTAATGAGCGTGGAAAAATTCTGTGATAGTGTCCCTGTGTATTTCAAAGGGGTAAATTAGGGTTGAAAGTAATTTTTGCTTTTTTTTTTTTCCTCCTTTCTTTTTGAATTTAAAGTAGTTAAATAAATATGCAAAGAGAAGAGCTTTTGTATTAGGGTGTACAGGGGGCTTTCAGTGACACTTCTTGCTAGAAAGGGGCTGAAATAGGGGAAACTTCCCTCCTGGTGCATATGTTGTATTTTGTAACATGGTTGTTTATTTATCACCATCTGCCTTATTTCCCCAGCTTTTCCTCTGACTGGTCCTTGATGTCCCTTCTGACACAATTTTTTTTCTCTCTTTATGTTGTTTCTCAAAAAGAACCTACAATGGCATAAATAGACCATTAGCAAATGTATTACCTTCTTCTGAATTAACAACCTCTTCATCAGATGCTGCCCACAATTTCCATGCGCTTTGTCCTGCTTTGTTTTGAATGCCATCCTGAGATTCCCAGCCAGGAAGAGAAGACTGAGCTTCCCCTTTGCTTTCTCCGCTGCCCACTCCTCCTTCTCTGGTTGTCAAATGTCAGATGTGATTGTGTAATCCTAAGGAGGGAAATCCTTGCTCTGGCACCATGAGAAACCACGTAACTGGTGTGGGGGTGATGGGAAGCAGCATTGGCTGGGCTTGGGCACAACTGATAATGTAGCCTGGTTTTACGTGCCCAAAGCCCTGGCCAGGCTCACCATTTAAACTGGGAATGATGGTGGTAAGAGAAAGATAATAATAATAAGACATCGCTGTGGGTGATGCTGTTCCTGCTGTGAGTGTCCAGGAAGCTGGCGGCACTTCTTGAAGGCTGGGGTGACCTCAGGTGCCCTTCTGCATTGGGATGCTTTGATGGCAATGCAAAACTGCCCCTTTGTGAGCCTGCTGACACAATTTAGACAAAAGGAGGGTGTGTGAGGTTAAGGAAGGAGAGGAGGAAGCAGCAGAGAATGCTTTATCCTCCTTTTAATGAAGCTTTGCTGGCATAATTATGAATAAGAACAACTAAAAAAACATGGCACATAGTGTGGGTTTTCAGCAGAGTGGAGAAACTATAGGGTATTGAAATATATCTGTTGCATTTCTATAATAAATTGGTAATAAACCAATCCAGGTACATGCGAAAGAAAACTTTTTTGGAGCCCTGATGGGAAATCCACCTCCAATTAAAGTCTCAGCATGAGGGACATCAAGTCCTTGTGCAAAAAGGGGAATCATTGTTCCAACACTTTTTCCAGTCATGCAGAAAGCAGCTGGATGGGGAAAGGTAAGTGGGTACAGCAGGTCATTGCCAGGTCAGATTTAGTGGTTAGGTAGGAAATACAGTGTCCTGGCCACAGCTGGGGAATCTGACACTGCCCGGGGCTCAGCAGCAATTGGAAGCACCCTATGAAGCTCCTATGAAAAGGAGCACTGGAGACGGGGGAGAGATGAGACCCTGTGTCCTTCTGCCACTATTCTGCAAGGGTACTTGTGTTGCTGCTGGTTTTGCATTTGCTACTGCTATTTCTGTTCAAGAACACCAGCATCTGTCAATAAAGGGGTCTGGGAGTTCAGGCCATGCTGAAATGGCTGAAATGGCTCTTAAATTGAGGAGTTTGAATTTAGTCATCCAAATGTGTATATTTAAATGCAGATAAGAAGCCAATATAAATTAAATCTGCAGCCAAAATGTTGGCTGTTTGGAAAATGTTATATAAAACCAGCATCAACTCTCCAATAAATCAAACCAGCATCTTTTCATACCTGCAATTCCTTCAAAAAATAGTCTAGTTTTTAAAGTTTCCTCATGAATATTGGTAAAATTGGTGAAAGTGGGAGGTACTTGGTGCTTTTGAAAACAAATCTGTATGGATATAGCAAAACATAAGTTCAGTGAGTAATGATCATTTACATCCTCTGTCATCTTCCTGACTACCTTTGCTGTTTGGAAGTCTCTGTTGTTTTGCTTGAAGTGAGCAACCCCAAGCCCCATAGGCCTTCATCTCTGCAAGAGAAGCTGAGTTGATGATTTGGAAACCCTGAAGTGACAGACCAATAGAATAATAATATGTGATTACGGGATAGCTAGTCTAGGAGACAAATGTACAGATGGAATAGCCTAAGTTAGAATGATTTAAGTATGTAAAAAGACAACTTCTTTAGACATCTTAGAAAAATTATTAATCAATTACAGTTACTGGGTACGCCTAGCTAATTCTTGGGTTTGTTTTAAATTAATTTACTTAATGAGTGACTACACTGAAAGCAGGACTTTATAACTTACTGGCAAAAAAGATTGTAGATTAAAGGATTTGGGCTAGAGAACTAGTTCAGTGTTTAAAACACATGAACAGTGGTACCCCTTTTATATGTGTCTTTAAATCTTTATTTGGTAAATGACTGCAGAGACAAGCTGTGCTATTCAGAAATGTCTCTGGAAAAGTTAGTGGCTTAGAGAAAAAAATAAAAGAGAGATATCCTAAAATTTAGAGGTTCAGATAAAGAGAAGATCTGGCAACACTGTCATGATACTACGGTCATGGCAGATCCATCATTTCTGTGATGAATCACTGGTTTCCTTTTTTTTTTTTGAGAAAATTTTTGCCACATATTTTTGAATCACATATACTGATTTTTTTTTTTTTTTTACGATACATAATTTGGTATTTTGGTAAAGAAGTACTTAGCAGGTATGTATCAAAAGTGTTTTTGGTAAGATTGAATACATTAAAAATGATACAAATAAAAGTAATTCAAGTTGATCAAATCATAGAATTATTGTTACCATACTGTAAATGTCATTGTGACAGAGTAACAAATTTCAAAATACTGAGCCAGAGACATCTGTTAGTTTCTGAAATGCTACCATTACTTTGCTGCAGTGAATATGATTCTCATTTTTCTGTACTACTTTTAGATTGTTTTTGTGCCATATGGGTATCTTTTGATATTTGGGAAAAACTTAAAATAGAGTCACTTTGAGGCACAAAACTTGATATTGAAGAGATTCTTTGTTCTCCCTTTATTTCTAATTTGCATGGAGTATGATCCATGCATGCAGAGGGAGGGCAGAAACTGGGCTTTTCTATATAAGTCTCTGGTTTCTGTTTCACCCTTGTGGAATTGTATAACATCTCCCTCCAATTGTCTGCAAACTGTCAATACAATTGCCTTCATATGTGATATTGTACTTTAGTGCCAGGTCATGATCCCTGCCCACTGCTCCTTCAACACATGACAGAGAAGAAATTCCATCAAACAGTCAAGAATCTCTGCCACCCTAGCAGTAGGGTGAGCAGGACTTTCTTCAAGCAGTACTGCTCTGAAGAGCACTCCTGCTATTGGCACCTCCAGCACCTAGCAGCACACCAGCACTGGTTTAAATAATGTTACTTCTCCTTGTGCCATGAAGTGATGAGTACAAAAAGCTCCTTCTTTCCTGACTGAGAGAAAATGTTAAGACAAGATGCTCTGAGCCAGATCCTGGGCTGGTATTAGTCAACACATCAGCTGAGCTCTTCCTTCTCGTCCTCAGCAATTAGCTCTCATTGTGGAAATATCCTACCATCAAGACTGGCCGGTTTATTCTCTGCTGAGAGAATCAGTAGACGTTGTGTGGGAGATGAAGAAGAGAAGTGTCTTGACCCCCAAGGTGTTTTCTGTGCACCCACTCAGTCTGGTGTCAGCCCATGTGAACAAGGGACATCAAATTTTGGGGACCCGTCTTCTTTGAAGAGGTCAAGCCAGTGGCCTGGTGAACTCGTATGCCAGGCCGTGGTCCTGCCAGAGCTGGAGGGCAGGGTAGGACTCATGCACACAGTGGTGCCCAAAACCTGCTCTGGCCTCTCATCCGCAGGTGTCACCTTTTCTCCCACACTGCGCTCTTGCCCCATGTGGTGCAGGTCAGGCTCATGGCTGGACTGCTGTGATCAGTGGGGCAAGAGCCACACAATCTAATAACTGCTAAATTACAATGTTTACTCTGTAAAATAGTGGTGACATTCAGAGGTGACTGAAAGGTCAATTTGTCTGTTCTTCTAAAGGCTCAACACATCTAGTTACATCTATTTTTTTCTCAAATTTATGGTGTTAACTTCTCAGGAAGATATTTTCTCCTATATTCTAAACCAAACTAGAGAGCATTGGCTTATTTTTTCACACAGAAATGTGTTTATTACAATGCTAATTTAATACAGTCAGTTCATCAATGATTTCCAGTTCTCTGACTCATATGATGAAATCAAATTCCACTGGATTAAGTGAACTGCAAAGCATAGCCTTCTTCCTACAACATGTATCTCCAGGCATTGGAAACAAAAATAAGTGTAAGCCCCCATTGCGAACGGGGGAGAAGCCAAGCATGTTTTTGCTTAACTGACAAGCTTGGGAAGCCAGGAGACAACTTAATTGAACAATTGATTCATAGACTGGATGAAGTCTTAAATTACATGACTGACAAAACTATCAATTATTTTTGTAAAAATACATGGTATTTCTTGTGGCAGTGGCAGCATGTAGTAATTAGGGGTTGGCTTTCTTGCTTTCACAGCTAAAGAGAAGGACTAAACTCCAATTCCAATTGAAGCAGCATAAATTAATTGTACTTTCTTATAAGGTAGCTTTCAAAATCCTTTGCATCTTACATGTCACTCTATATTTCTCATGGATTATAAAGAACAGTTTCCAAAGAATAGCTGTCTTACTCTAGACCAAAAAAAATTATTTTAGTCGTCCTCTCCATCCCCCCTCTCCTCTTTAAAGTTATTTTTCTTCTTTGCTTGGTTTTCTCTGTGGCTGACAGGCAGGATGCTGGTGAACAGACCAGGTACAGCAGAGGTATCAGGCAGCAACTGAAGCTCAGCAACGGGTTGTTCCAAGAGTGATGCCACCTGGGTTCCTGTGTGCGGTCTTGAAAAATAGGAAAACGCAGGAAATGAAGGATTTGGAAAGTACTGAAAGAGAGACTAGGAGTGTGATGTCTCCTCTCATCTCTGCCATTCTGCAAGTTACCACAAAGCTCTATCCCTCATGTGGGTTTACTTGTTCTTGTTGCTGCCTCTGACAGTTCAAGCAGTGCAGTGCCAGAGCTGAATCTTAAGTAAAATGAGAACTTCTCTTCCATTCCACAGGTTCCTCCTTATCTACATAAACTTATCTGCTCATTGCTACCTCTAGTTATTTCTAAGGGTGAATAGAAATCCTAGGCCTTTATTCTACCTGTCTTCTGATTTATGCTGTATATAAGGGCCTCTAAATAAGTCTATAGTATTTATATCCCCTTGAAATTTCCCAGTGTTAGGTCAGACTCATAGAGTAAACACTACTGAAGATAATTCTTTCAGACCATTTGGCAACAGTCTTTGAGCTCCCTGGGGACAGCAAGTTAAAAAACCCAATTATATTCGGTGAGCCCCTAGGCTTGTTAATGTTATGAGCCCCATGGTAAAGGAAATTCCAATATTTTTCTCTTTAAATCTTTCTATAAATACAGGCAGAGCTGTTTCATGTCTCTCTGAGAACTCTGGATTCTGGTGATAATATCTAAACAGAAGCATTTGCAAGTTTGTGCATATAAATGAGACAGAGCAGAAAAATATTTTTTTGTGAACAGGAAAAATCCTGACATTTACAGCAACACCAGGCTTCTTGTCCTTAAATTCTTCTCAGTTTCAAAACTTCACCAGTTGCAAGGTGCCTACCAAAGCTGCCCTATCACCCCACTTCTCAGCCGGACAGGGGAGAGAAAAATAACAAAAGGCCCATGGATTGAAATAAGGACAGGGAGAGATCACTCACCAATTACCGTCATGGGCAAAACACTTGACTTGGGGAAATTAGTTTAATTTATTACCAATCAAATCAGAGTAGAAAACTAAGAAATAAACCAAAATCTTACAACACCTTCCCTCCATCCCTTCCTTCTTCACAGGCTTTACTTACAAAATCTCTACCTCCTACCCTCAGTGTTGCAGGGGGATAGGGAAGGGGGTTTACAGTCACAGTTCATAGCACATTATCTCTGCCAGTCCTTCCTCCTCAGGGGAGGACTCCTCACACTCTTCCTCTGTTCCACTGTGGGATTCCTACCAGAGGAGACAGTCCTCCACCAATTTTTCCAGCGTGAGTCCTTCCCACGGGGTCACAAGTCCTGCCAGCAAACTGTTTCAGGGTGGACTCCTCCCTTCATGGGGCCATGGGCGCTGCCAGGAGCCCACTCCAGTTTGGGCTTCCCACAGAGTCACAGCCTGTTTCAGACACCCACCTGCTCCAGTGTGGGGTCCTCCAGGGGCTGCAGGTGGATCTCTGCTCCACCATGGACCTCCATGGGCCGCAAGGGCACAGCTGCTTCACCATGGTCTGCACCACGGGCTGCAGGGGAATCTCTGCTCCAGTGCCTGGAGCACCTCTTCCCCCTTCTTCTCTACTGACCTTGGTATCTGCAGAATTGTTTCTCTCACATATTATTTCTCCTTTCTTCTCTGGCTGCAATTGCTTCTGTGCAATAGCTTTTTCCTCATCCTAAATCTGTTACGCCAGCAGTGCTACCACAGTCACTGATGGGCTCAAGCTTGGTAGTTACCATGGATTTGGGAAATGGGCAGATCAACAGACCAAAGAGAGCACCACAACTTCAGTAGTTTACTTGTAAGGAACTTGTTACTCTCTTTTGGGTTAATTATAAAAGAAAAAATAAATCAACTGGGATGCAGAGATTATGCACATGATCAGCTTATACAGTGGAGGCAACTAGCTGGTGGAACATCAGTAGGATCTCAATATATTCTTATATTTACAAGCAAATGGAGAGAATAACAGTGACAATGATAGCAAAAGATACAAAATTATCCAGAATATTCTAACACAATTTATTATGAAGAGCTACAGTCAGATCTCACAGTAGCAAGTCAAAAAAGGCAGATGAGACTGAGTGCTGATAAGGGCAAAACATTCACAAGTTCATCTACATCCCATGTGTCAAACTTGCATAATCTACCACAAAGAGATTTAGGGGGAGCTGCTGTGATCTTGCAAAGTGTCAGCTCACAGGACTCAGTGGTGATGCAACAGATACACAGATTATCAGAGGTCTTGGAAGCACTATCAAGAGACCAGATTGTTTTCATTATTTTCATTACTAAGTTGCAGAACTCTGTTTTATAGTGCTGGGGATGCAAATAAAGTTCAGGACATTTGTGTATTCTTGGGAGCTCTGCAAGGAGAAAACCAAAGTAAGTCCTTTGAAATGTTATTAGAAACCTGACTTTTTAAACATATTGACTTTGAAATCTCCAGATTAAGTATCAATTTCTTTCAATGCTTGGGGAAACTATAATATAGAAAAAAATGTCTCTTTTTGGAAAAAAAGAAGTAGCAGCTTTTAGTGTTTGAAGTGGATCATAATCTTTCTCAAAAAATATTACAGTCTTCTTTAAAAGAAAAAAAAAAGAAAAGGGGAAATTTAAGCACTTGAGCCCAGTTGTGAAACCACTTTGGTTTTTGCTGGTCTTACTGACGTCTGTGGGAGTTCTACTTCAGCCTTATAAACAATAAGACACTAGGATTAAGCAATAAATACAGTATTTGGCATTTTAAGTACTGGTAAGAAGTTATGAGACATGAATAAAGAATAATGAATAAAGAACCAGAAGGTGAATTCAGGGTGTACTCCTTGTTTATGTCAGAGTTGGTCTGTCAGCAAAATATGAACTGAGACACTGTTTCCACATTTTTTAAAGAAACATATTAAGTGTTCTTTAAGCTGATTAAATTGGTTTTCTTTCAGCTGTACAGCCTCTAAGCTAAAAGTTTGTATTTATATTACAGAACCGCCAGCCCTGGACATTCAAAATGCATGAATCAGAACATCAAAATAATGATTTTTTTTTTCTTCCTGGATTTTCAGCTTGAAAATGCCATATTTTCTGTCTTTTCTTCGTAACCACAAGAGATCAACACTTTCTTTTTTTTTTTAAATGCAATTCAGCGGCTTCAGGAGTTGAGTCTCACTGTCTGGTGCCTGGTGCTACCAGATATGAATGAAAGAGCTGTGAATATGAAATATCCCAAGACTTACAATAGGAAAATGTGAGCTCACAGCTGGATGGTTGACATATAGGTAGTGTATAAAGAAGGCAGGAGCTTTTTTTTAAGAGCTGGACTTCTCCAGCCATCTCCAGGCAAGGCTCAGGGTATGAGCTCCTAAACACATGGTGCCGATTGCTCCATTAGTGGCTATTAGCCCACCATGCTGCCTAGCTATTCTCCTTCAAACTTCTCCTAAAAGTTCATATTTAACTCTAGAAAATTGTTCCTACAATAGTAAACGAGGATGAGGATTTATATCCTCAAGTACAGATCTCTTCACTCTTGTGACCAGTGACAGGACTCATGGAAACAGCATGAAGCTGAGTTGGGGGAGGTTGGGGAGGTTGGATATCAGGAAAAAGTTTTTCACCCAGAGTGTGGTTGAGCACTAAAATAGGCTCCCCAGGGGAGTGGGGACAGCACCAACCTCTCCGAGTTCAAGATGTGTTTGGACAAAGCTGTCAAGCACATGGTGTGATTCTTGGAGTGTTCTGTGCAGGACTTGAAGATCCCGAAGGGTTCCTTCCAACTCAGTGCATTCTATGATTTCGTGATCCTAAATGCTGGTTTTTTTCAATGTACGCAGTCAGGAGAAAGCCATGGTTTATATTTCACCGTAGATGGACATTTCCAGAGAGATTAGCTGCATTTAAGTACAAACTAATGCTAGAGATGCAGCCAGAGAGTGTTTCACCACATCCAGAGAAAGGTGTTTTGAATTCTTTGAATGAGATCCCTAATGGAGAATCCTCTCTCTTCTCCTTCATGTCTACGGAAGTAATACTGGCACCTCACTTGGCCTTGACTGCTTGGGCTGTGGTGTCCAGGTTGTGACTGGACCTGGAAAGGTTAGGTACTGCTTTCCCCCCTAAATTTTCATACTCTTCCCCAAGCCTAGAATAAAGCTGGTCCCGCTCTTCTCTAGGTTTTGGGATTCAAAGATGAACACTGATTTTGCTGTCTCTGGGAGACTGTGCCTTTTGGAATTAGTTTGAGAAAAAGCTCTCATTTCTGTTGAATTATTCCTGTTATCTTCCAGAAAGCCAGTAATGTAGAATTCAGTAGAAAGCTGGAAGTGTGCACTGGGAAATCAATCTGACATTGATTTACTGTCCCAAACAATGTTCATTCTCTATTAATTTTTGTTTGTGGGCACGAAAAAAGATATGAAAATCCCATTATATGATCCTGTCAGACCCCACACATGAGCCAATGATCAAGTCCCAGAGCATTGAACCGACCTGCAGGTCTGATCACAGTGCTATAAAGCAGCAGCATGTTTATGTGTTGTCCCACTCAGACTGTTAATGTGGCTCAGCAACACAACTTCCAAAGTGACTACGGGAAGGGCTGTGGTAAACTGAGTTATTTAATGGTTGTGTTCACAGTCATATGTCCAGGGCGTGTTACAATTTCTCTAGGATGACTGTCTAGTAGATGTGACTTTTGTAGAAGTTTCTTTTGTAGACATAAATAGAGATAAATTTAAATTTCTAATATTATTTGTGAAGGAGACTAGAAATAAATAGCTTTGAGAGGATGCACTGTATCTTACTAAATAAACTGTACTACCAAAGACAGGCCTAGAAAAAGGCCTAGAAAAAGGTTCAGTATAAATACTCACTCTGCCAAAGAGGACAGTTTGCTGATGCCAGTTAGCAATGCTGACTTCATTTCTCTGGTGGTATTTTGAACATGAAAGCACCAGCCTGGCAATATTGAGATTTTGATTCCTTGTGGATGTTTAGTGATCAACTGCTTGTGCTGCTGAACAAGGAGTGCACATTTTATTGTAGGCCAGTTGTGAAGAGACTGTGCTGGGTTTGGCTGAGGTAGAGTTAATTTTCTTCACAGTAGCTGGTTTGGGGCTGTGTTATGGATTTTCACTGGAAACAGTGTCGAGATGATAACACAGAGATGATTTCCCTATTTCTGACTGGGGCTTACAGAGTGCCAAGGCCTTTTCTGCTTCTCACAGCACTCCACTGGTAAACAGGCTGGGGGTGAACAAGGAGTTTGGAGGAGACACAGCTGACCCAATCTGACCAAAGGGATATTCCATGGCATCACACTCAGCATATAGAGATGGGAAGAAGGAAGGGAAGATCTTGTGGGTGATGGTGTTTGTCTTCCCGAGTCACCATTAAGTGTGATGGAGTCCCGTTTTCCTAGAGGTGGTTGAACACCTGCCTCATGATGGGAAGAAGTGAATTAATTCCTTGTTTTGCTTTACCTATTAAATTGTCTTTATCTCAACCCACAAGATTTTTTCTACTTTTACTCTTCTGATTCTCTCCCTGATCCTGCTGATGGGGGTGTGAGCAAGTGGCTGTGTCGGGCTTAGCTCCTGGCTGGGGTTAAACATAACAGTAACAACGTGCCACATTTTGTGGGAAGAGCATGTCTGTGATTTTGAGTGTACATAAAGACTTTCCACTGGGCATGCAGTGCTGCTCAGTTATGAGACTGATTTATTCAGATTTTTGCCTCTGTCTATACCTTACACTTATCACTTAAATATACTCACTTCCAGAATGAAATGTATCAACAGATTGAGAGCTCAGAGCAGCCTACATAACAATCTCTGTCAGAAAGCACCAAATATCACATCAAGTGAAAACTGCTGCAAGAATAACATTAATGCTATGTACAGAAAAATTTTGGTTAACATATTTACTCTCTATTTTTGGGAGTAGCATCATGAGATCTATATTGATGGCAACTGCCAGTCTTCAGGTGGGATTGATTGAGATTTTCTATCTTCAGTATCTGTTACCCTTTCTTCATATGCAGTATTTTCATTCAGAATAAGACATGAAGATCTGAAGTATTTTATTAAGGAGCTCTCTTTTTGCATTATATAGAATAACTGGAGGAATAAGAAGGAAAATGTTCAGAAGTTGAACCCCTTAGGGGAAAGTAAATTTCTCAAATCACAAGCCCAGAACAAGTCTTGATCAACAGTTTGCAAGATTTCTTTATCACGGGCTCTGTCACAAGGTACAGAAGAGATAATAGAAGCGACCTTTTGACAAGAACCTCCTGCTCACTGCACTATGTGACCTGCTAAAAAGCATCATCATAAGACAGGGCTTTTCAAACCCATCTTGTAAGCACAGGTCTGCTTACAGGATGCATTTAAACCATCTTTCATGTTGCACTGGTCGAATTTTCTGAGACTTACTCTGCTTGAGTGCTCGTTCCACTGATTTAAAGTAATCTCATCTGAAATGTGTGAACATTCATGCATTTAGACATTACAAACATTTTTTCCCAAATAGGACTTTCTGAACAGGCTGCCTAATGAGGTAGGGGAATTTGTGACCCTGGGGAGGTTTGGTGAGCAGATGCATTGGAAGCAGTGTAGGTGCTGCTGGTACAGTGTTTTTGTAGCTGCAAGGTAGGGGCATGAACCTCCTGAGCTTACCCCTCAAGATCCTTTGCAAACTGTTTTTTTTCTGTGTGATGGCATCACTTTGATCAGCTAAGAGACAGTAGCTTTCAGCAGAGCCTGTCTTGGGTTCTCCATGTTTGCAAGGGGGAGCTGAGTGTAAAGGCACCTGTGCTGGCTGCAAGTCTAATTACTTTCCATCCTAGATTGATTTGCAGGACCATTCAAACTACAAAACTCATAATTCTTTGTGACAATGCCATCTGCCATGGATGAACCACATAATCAGGGATAGTTCACCTAGGACCCAATCATTTCTGTGGCTAGAATAAAAATTTGCTATTTTATTCATGTAGCATCTTTTATTTACTTCAGGCCAATACATATGACTTCTAAAATAATTAATGTGTAGAGATTGTAGTTTTTAAGCTGATACTGAAGAACTTTCTAAATTATGTTCAGGTTGATTAGCTGTCATTTAGGAAGAGAACAAATAGATATTAACTTAAATATGTTTGATGAAATGGTCAAAATAATGAGTTTTACATTCCTCTGATCTTGGATGTCATTTGCTGGTAATACAATCAAGAGGAATGATTTTTTTAAGTCTTGAAGGGATTGAAAATTTATTTACCCACTACAGAGTGGTTCTTAGCAATTTTTGCTTTCATGGCATAATTTGCTAAATATTGTATTTAAAATGCACTGATATCCTTTCTCTCTTCTGCTAGCAGCATGAGCTGAGTTACATGCTTCTTTCTTGCTGAATACATATGTGACATGGTTCATTCACATCTCAGTTTAAATTATGCCGGTATGTCAGAACCATATAACACAGAGACACCAGAGAATAGCCCATACTTCAAACACTTTGGTAGGAACTCAAATCTATTCAGGTATATTTAAAAATCCAGAATGCAGAATATACTATTTGGTCTTAGAATTATGAACTTGGCCATTTTTTTTTGCATGATAAGCTTAGTCCAAGTACTTACAGTATCATTATAGACTCTAAAGCTTTTATTGTTAATTTCCAAGCTGGTCTTTGCATATCTCTTAGGATTCGTTTTCTACAGACTTGCTACGAGAAGAAGGACCATGTCCAATCACATCAACCAGATCAGCTGATGATCCAATTTCTCATCTCAGTAATGGGGATGCAACTTCTCTGAAGTCCTTAATAGACTTGAGATGAAAAATTGGCTTCACAGAGCTGCCTATGGTTTGTTTGTTTTCCTGAACAGTGCTACACTGTGCCTGACCCTCAGGATGCCTTGAAGTTAACAAGGGGTATCAATGAAGCAATGATAATTGAAATAGTGATTTAAATTCACTAATTATTCCCAGTATTAGACAGCTATTTTGCTGAATGCAAACCAGAATGCAACCAGTGCCAATTATTTTTTCCTTCCTACTAGAACTGTGTTGATGTTGATGTAACTCTGAGCAATGATGACTCTGAACAAGTATAGTCCAAACATATAATCAGTGAACTTACAACTCTGGTATGGATATCCTGTCATCTTGTAGGGCCTCAGGCAGAAGATATTCTTCATGCTCCTACCATTCCTGCAGAAGAACTGAATTCAAATCAAACAGATCTTCAAATGGGACCAGAGTCTGTTTCTGAGTTGGATATTCAATGTACAGCACCCTCGTAGGGGAACCTGAGAAACTGCAGACAGGGGATCTGCCAGGACACATCTCTGCCCCCAGATGGAAACTCATATAAGGCCTTTTGGGTATACTAAGTATATTTTTTCAGACAGATAAATCTAGTGGCAAAAACATCCTTGCAACTTCCATTATTTCTAAGAAGGGAAGTTGTGCTTCCAGATCCCTCAATGGGACCCCTGAGTGCAGCAATTTCAGGACACCAAAGAGCTTGAATGCTAATTTCAATCTGTAATCTTTCCGGTAGAAGAGCTTCTTGGGCTTGGAAACAATGGTACCCGTTTGCTTAGCTCACCAGCTTTACACCCTTCCCTCTCACCGTCTCATGGCTCCATCTGTTTCCCCAATTTCCTGCTTGCGTGCTCTTCTGGGCTGGTCATTAGATCTGCCCCAACTATCCCCACTGGGGAGAGCTGCTTCAGATGTGTTTGCTTTAGCTCAGCCTTGCTTTGCAGAAGAAGAGGGTTTGGATCTGTTTCCTGACAGCTTCCCATCCTTCTTGATCTTGAGGTGTTTTTAAAAGTAGAGTGGACTGGCAAAATCTGCTAACAAAAATATGAATTCTTTGTTTGTCAATTGGAAAGGGATAAAGTAAAATTACACTGGAAAGGAAAAACTGCCTCTCCAAATAGGTGCTAAATGATGACAACAGAGAAGTGGATATTATTTACTTGTGAGCTCTACAAGCGCAGTATGCGCTGTACAAAATAAAAGTATTAAGTCAGTCCCATCTCATCACATCCCAAAGAACTTGTCTCCACTACTTCTCTGCATATCTGGCTGCCTAGCGTGGCCTCCAGTTTCAAAATTTCAGTAAGGTCTCCACATTGTCATGTATAAAAACTTAGCACTTTGCACCTGAAAAATCTATTCTGCATGTGCCAGCCTAGCAAGCACCTGGCTTTTGTTGCTCATTTTTAATATTTTTTTTCTAATTGTAGTGCTAGCTGTGAGCATGTAACCTGTCATATTTCACAGGGAACTGCATTGTTTTATATTGTTACGTGTTTTCTAGCAATTGTTAATTTGCATATGCATTTCTCTTGTTCAAATAAAAGTAACTACACTCCAAACACATCAAAGGGAGTTAAAGTACAAATCAATGTGACTTTCTATCTTTTGGTATTCATCCTTCTCTTCTTAAAATTTATTTTAGGGCACAAGGAGAAAAAATTACTGTTGTTTAGTTGGTTAGTAACAGCTGGTGATACATTATTTCAGTTGTCCTATCATTATTAACACAGCAGATAGTCACCATAATAGCATTCATCAAAATAAATTCATGAAATGTTCCAATCCTATATGCTTCAACGGGAACTTCATTGTAATTTAGCACAACTGACGTTCATTTGAGACAAAGTACTGTTAATGCCTGAGTTAAACAAAACAATTCTCTTTATGCCTGAGCTCTGGGATATTATTTGCACTGGTTGCTTTAAAGTTGCATGGTCCTGAACTAAATATCCAAAAATGCTGAAGAACTTCAAAGGGTCATAATGCCCAAGTAATCCAACAAGTATTAACAGTCTCTCCTCCCTTAAAAGAATCATTACACAACTAATTAATTTGCCATAGTAAATAAACCACTGACATTTACAATAAACACCCCTATTGGAGGTTGAAGTAAATATTAAGTTGCACATAAAACTATAAATAGTAAGAATTTTGATGCCAGGTAGTTTCAAAATACTATGGGAAATAGATGAGCGCTGGCTATGTGAAATAAATTTGAAGGTCTCAGCAACATGACCATGCAAAGAGCGCAGCTATCTGTGAAAGTAACCATGGAGCAGACCTGTTCAGTGCCCTCCTGTCATGCTGGCAGGGGGCATTGGTCAGGATGGCCTGTGCCTAACTAAAGTGAAGTGTCTGAAGTTTGGTTTTGATAGCTTTAGCTCATCTCAGCTGGAAGGAGCCTCAGCATGAAGTCTTCATTTAAAGGCTGAAGCACAGTTGTGTGTGTGATGGGGTATTCCTTCCACTACCATGGATGGCATTGACAACCCCTTGTAGGATGGAGGCATAGTTGTGGTATGAGACCTTCTAGGCAGCAGTTTTATGCAGTTTTGGTTGCTGTCACAGCTGCTGATTTTAGCTGGCTTCTGAAGTTGATGGCCAAAGCTGCCCATTGTGCCCCCTTCCCTCCACAGAGGTTATGGACCCCTTTGACTGGTTCCTTTGCACAGATGGTCTTGTTCTGTTACTGTGCTCTGGGTGCTGGATACAGGAGTTTCTTGGCTCAGCTTCAGTGCAAGTGGCAGGGCTCACAAAGTGATCTAAAGTGCTAAGTATGGAAGCTGCAAGCAGAGAGGGCTCCTGAGCATGGGATATGCCACGCAACTCCAGTGCTTTGAGGTTCTGTAGTAGTATCGTGCCTTGACCACCAATTACTGCAGGTCTGACCAGCCCATGCTGATGTGCCTCCTGACTTGTGTGGCTTGCACTTCCAAAATACAGGCATGTGAGCCCTAACTTTCTGTAGCCCCAGGAATGAGCACCACAGCCTGTGTCACACAAGAAAGCCCCTGGTTGCTCTTCCACCTAACATCCTAACATGCAATGACAATATGTGCTGCCTCAATCTCTGGCTTCCACCATAAGCCTATTTTTGTTTCTGGCATAAGATGGAGACTAGGCAGGCCCAAGGCCTGACTTCCACAAACCACTTCCTGAGCTGCGTGGACCTACCTGATGGTCTGCAACAAGTGATCCACATCAGCCAAATGTCAGCTTGTCATCCTTTCACAAAAAAGAGAGCATTTTTGTAAGTCTTGTTGCCTGTTATTTTCTTGAGGTTCATAACTGTACATATATATTAGTTCTGCATATATACAGATGTGAGAAAGAGCATTATTGTCCTTATTTTTCTCACAGACTTTTTGATGAAATTTCTATTCTTGGAAAACCAGACGAAGATCAATATCAAGATGTTTAAGTGGACGGACACTGGTCCCACAGAGGTTTGAAGATGGAGTCTTGTGGCCCTGCAGCTCAAAATGGTTTAATCGATCCAGAATGGTTTAATTGACTCAAAATGCTGTCAATTCACAGCTAAAAAGGGGAAATCCAGGAGTCAGAGGTTGCAGTTAACTCAGTGAAATGTATCTGGAGGAGGCTTTGGGGACACAGGGAGCTGAGCACGTGTGTAGTGAGCAGCACATGTGAAAGGCACATTTCTGATGAGAAATGAAAGCTGGTGTGGAGGATGACATTAGAGTAAGTCAGATCGCTGGGAGGTGTAACACAGGTCAAAAAGGAGAATGGTCTTCAACAGGAAAGGGATAGAGAATGGTCTTGATCATACTGATGGTTAATATAACCTGGTCAGCGGTGATAATACTAAATAAAAATGGATACCGTAGAAGCAAGGGAGCTGAAGACAGATGAAAAGACTTGGAGGTATGGAATATCATATGAATATCAAACTTAAGCAATAAGACAATTCAGTACAATAAGCCAAAGAGTACGACAGAAACGTACTCATCTATTTAAGAGACTAGAGGAAGTTAATTATCCCTCTAATTTACTTTTTCACTTAATCAAAGAGCAAGCAGACACATCTGATGCCTAAGATATTGGCAGTTTTAAACAAAACGGCACTAAGTGAAAATCAGAATTTGTACAATGGCTTATAAATTAGACCCAGATCCATTTAAATGTGATAGGCATACTTGTAGGTATAGCCTGGACTGATCCCTGCGTTTGTTATCCTGGTATCTTTGACTAGTTGCTACTTTCAAGCATTTTTGTCCATTCCATTGTAGTGGTTTTGTAGGTGAAGGGGATGTGGCCATTGCAAGACAGTGGTTTGAGAACTGAGATCTGTTGACTTGATAATCTGTTAATAATTTAGTGAAATCTCTGTCCCATCAAAAAAATTATCTGATATTTTAGGCAACTCCACTGCTTTGGGTAGCGAGTCATTAGATTTAGATGGGCAAATGGCTGGAATGCTCACCACATCTTGGGCTGGAGGAGAGAGGTCTGACTCTCACTGGCAGCATCGGTCTGAGCTCTCTGTCTCTCTATGATGTCCTGCATATGTCCCTTCCTCCCCAAAAGACAGCATTCCTGCATTTAGATGAATGGTTGTTTATTTGCTTGTTGCAGTAACAGTATAATTTAGCAGATGTTAATTACATTCTTAATGCAATTGAATTAACGTAATAAATGATCACCTATCTTTTTATTAGATTCCAAGTGATTATTTATACCCTAATGATACTCTGATTTTATTTACACGGTATAAAAGCTTAAATTTCCTACTCCTTGTGGTTGAAAACTGTAAATTTGTCAGTGAGAAAATGTAAGTAACCTAATATTTTGATCTACATGAACTTTTCAAGTGGATAGTACTCATTTTGAAGTCATAAAATCCCGACAAGAATCGTGTCTCTGAAGTCAATGAGAAACAATACTCAGCATCCCTCTGTCCTTAAACAAACTGTACATTTCAGAAAATATCAGAGATTTATTGGTGAGCCAGAGGGCAATTAAGGAAAGGCTAAGGTTAAGACTATAATTTGTAACTTTCAAATCACTAATTTGAAAGTACGATGAAAATGTAGACCTTGGAAGTCTCCCAGGCTGAACGGTGTGAATGTTTACTATCAAACCGTTCTGCCGCCTCTCTTTGGAGCTGTGACAGCACAGCACATTTTACACCCATGTCCTGAGTGAATTTGTCTCTGAGTAAGAAAAATGAAAATCAGCATAGAGTGGAGCCTCTTATATATTCAGCAATAAAATGTTAAAATTTGCATTGCTGATTCACCTTTGTTTTTAAGACCAGGAGCCAAATCGTGTGAATCTCTGAAGAACATGGAAAAACTCAGGTGAGACAGGTAGACCTGAACATGTCAGGAGGAAATAGGTAGCTCATGTTTCTTGCTTGGCTTTTCTACTTACATCATTCATCCAAAGCCACTAGTCAACATTCTTTCAAGATCAAGTAAAGAAAGCAAATCAGCTTGTAAGAGCTCCTCTCCAGCTACACAGCAGATCTGTTTAACGCAATTGAATTTTCTACTGTTTATAAAAGATATGGCTTAACCACCATATCCACTGTATTAATATATTAACTTTCTACCTTATATGATTTGAGTAATACAACAATGGCAGGTTAAAACAGTGTCTCTCTGTGTCTTTCTGTGTAGATGTGCCACAAGCAGCACCTGTAGCTTCCAGGAACAAAGCCAGTGTCTTCTTTAAAAGACATAGATTGCTAAGGATTTAAAGGTCATTCTGGAGCAACATGTGACAGACTGTTGTATTAGATCTGATCTTATGCTTGACTTCGATTACTTCTGCTGTGGTGAGTATTAAGGTTAGAAATATTGGATGGCATTTAAAAAAACCACAAACAAGAACAGTTAAGGATGGAGGAGAGCAGGGCTTTAATGTTCCTACTTAAAGATGGTCTCTAAACAACAGCAGTAGCTCAGGTCTGCAAAATTCATTCACCCGTTTCATAAATTCTGGAAATAATAGTTACCTCAAATGGATTCCTCCTATGAAACGTGACACGCATTTTATTTGTTAGGCTCTTGCAGTAAGAGAAATATAGAAGTATGAATCACATAATCATAGAATCATTTAGGTTGGACAGGACCTCTAAGAACATAGAGTCCAAATGTTAGCCTGGCTCAGCCACCATGGACAACAGAATGCCACTCTTCACATTTTCTTACCTTGACTTTTCCCAGATTTTCCCACTGTCTCCAAAGCGTATGTTTCAGATCCATTTCAGGTCTCCACTGCTATTATTATTTGGGATAATATTCCATACACAATTCTACTCTAGTTAACTATGTTAATAAAATTAATATACTGTAAATACATCTATAACTATACCCTCGGAATACTTGATGTGCTCTGTAACAGGCTTCTGTTTAGTCCCCTGATACAATGGGAAGTCTAGAAGAATAGGAAATAATAACACTGCAAGCTCATGTCATGCCAGCTATTTCATGCCAAAAGTTGTTCCCAAGCACCTGGCAAGCACAATACATTCATTTTCCAAATGTCAGTGGCCAGCCAGCTCCTCAGGACATTCCCTCCCAACACAGGGATACTTGATAGGGACAATCAGGCAGTTTTGGCCACCAGCCTTGTTCCCAAGCCACGTGCACAAACTGTAAGGACGGAAGCGCCTCTTGTTTCTGTTTTTGTCTTGCAAGTGGCAACTTTTTCTGCTCTCCTTCCTGTTTATTTTACTCTGCCATCAGTATTTCCAAGTATTTTGACAGGGATTTTATAGAAGCATTTTTGGAATACTGGTAGGTATTCCATAGGTGTCCAGATGCATCAATTGCTTCCTGGTGTAATATGCAAACTATTAATGGCACGCTATAAGTACCTGGCTTTGAGGGGCTGGCACAGCCGTGGGAGCCAGGCATGTGCGCAGGTCTTTTTGTAGGTGCCATTATTCACCACTGCCCTCTCCAGGATACACGGAGTGCTCCAGACCCAGTGCTGGTGGGGCAAGTGTAGATGTCAGGAGGCTTTTGTCTGCTGGCAGCCGACCCCAGGGTGCTGCTCCACCACCTCCTGCTTTCCAGCTGTAGGTCACATCTACCCTAAAGCTCATACCTACAGCCGGCTGGCAGCTGTAACACCATCTGGATAGTGAACTGAAAGAAGCCTTGTCTCCACACAGAGGCTGACCTCTGTAGGGTATTTGTGCACAGCCTGTCTAGCCGGCATTTGAGACCTAGGCTTGGCTTCAGTGTACATAATACAACTGTATACAAATAGTCTTTGAGGTTCTCTGACTCATAATCAAAAAGCACTTTTCATTTCCATTCAAAATAAATTCAAATGATGCCTGAAAATTCCTTTACCTGAAAATACATTTTCTTCAGTTTCTCTCATTTACTATGAAGAATGGTGAACACAGGGTTTTGAAATGTCAGCCAATTAGCTAGTAGTCATAAGGTGAATTGAAAATATTGAAAATATTGAAAATATTTTTCCTTCTTTTTCTTCATGAGATGACATCTCACCTGTCTGAACATTTAGCAGTATGTATCTCTGGCAGCCAAAGCCAGTGACTGACATTTTTTATGTCAACCACTACAGAACTGCAATTTAAACAACCATAAAAGACACCCCGATGCTTAAAATAAAATTAAAAAAAAGTTTGTAAAAGTGGCCAGAAGCACTAACGACAGACTTTACAGCTGGCTATATGATCTATGCATCCAGTGTTTTTACACATCTGGCAGCAACAGGCTACAGAAGTGCTCAGTCTCCTGGGCAAAGTATGAAGTTCACATGTCCATGCTGAGTGTCTGAAACATCTCTGCTGCCTTCAGGCTGATTGATTCAGAGAAATGGCCAGTTACTTGCAGGAAATAGTAAAACTGCTGTTTCTTGTTGCTTGAGAAGAAAGGACACTGGACAACAATGTGTGCCCACACGTGTGTGTGCATGTGTGTGTGAAAACCAACAAACCCCAACTCCCCCCCACCCCGCTGCCCACCCCCACCTTCCATCAAAGAAGTAGGGCTTGGATGAAGCCCTAAACCCTCCAAGGCGTGCAGCTGCCTTTTGAGGACCTGACATAAACCAATTAGCACTCAGGTAAATCAGATGAGATTGAGTAGTCTGGCTTACTGGAAGGGGTCCATGGCTAAAGGTTGGCCTTGATCCTGCATTTTTTCATCTTTAGAGAAAAGCCCATCTTTCCTCTCAGTATGGTCAGGAAGAAGACAAGCCAAAAGCTGCATGGCCAAGAGGGAACACTGATTCTTTGGAGAACTGACATTTGTTTGGAAGAAGGGTTGCATTATGAATTGTGCCTTTTATTGATTATGTTTTGTAGCCATTCACTCTGTTCATGGTAACATTTGCACTAGTATGTAGTATGGAATATTACTCTGGATGCAATTAAAAACCGATGCAACAGAGCTTTGTCAAGGCTGAGGGGATGGCAGCACCTGATTACCAGCACATATGGCCATTGGTGTCAATGGAGCACTAGAGTTTACTCTCCAGCTGAGTCATCTCCCCCGAGGAAGTTGCATGAAAATAGCATTTAACAAGGGTGATAAAGACTGTAGAGATAAAAGAGAGTGAAGAATCTGTTAGCAGTATTTCTGCAGCAAAGGGATGACTGAATGTATTTCCAAATGTTACGTAATTCTTGCGTGACTCACACCACCACAGTCCATAGAGCATATGCAACATTTGGTACAGCAGCAGATCAGTGTAAATACCAACAACATTTTTGTAGTCTGAGATGCTCACAGAGACTGTAAACCTGCAAATTTGCATTAATGTTCATTTCAAATGGGGACCTTGTATGATTATATAGTGATTTAATTTTTTTGCTTGGTTTATTAACAGCAGGAAAATCCCATTGCATAAAGTACTTTTCTTGGAGCAACTTTACACAAGGAGTTCATAAAATGTATTGCTACCATGTCTGCAATACTGACTCTTTGCGGTGGATCTCAAGGCAGCCTGCTGTAACAGTAAGCTGTTGTTTTCTGCAGGTTTTGGGCACAGATGTTTCCTTGAACATTTAATAAAAGGAGACCTCCTGATAACTTCAATTATTCCCACAATTTAAAAATTGTATGAAAGTCCACCAATATCTTCAGCTGAGAAAATGAAGGAGATGGACACCTGTGGTGTAGCTGAAGACCTGATGCTTCCTTGGCACGTGGGTGTTCGGACTCCTAAGCCATCTTTGCTGTGCTTCAATGTGGTGTTCTTGCAGGACTGCCTAAGGCTTCCCAGCCCATTTCTTGCACTTGTACTCCTTCCTGCACTGCAACCCTGCAGTGCAGGCCAATTATCCCCTTCGCTCATGTGTGGCTTCTGTCAAAATCCTGACTCTCTTCTTGACTCTCTACTGCTCACATTTTCTTGTTCCTACCATCTGTCTTGTACAAACATCCTCCTACTTTATTCTTGCAGTACACTCTCTTTTAAGTTTCTTTTATAAGTAAAGAAGGGCTCCTTCCCCTGTCCCCCAGTTTCTTCCCCCCACACCTGTCTAATGTTCACATTCCATAATAATTACCATATAATAATAATAATTACCATAGAATCACAGAAAATAGGCCATTAAGGGACACTCAGCAATCTTTCAATCTGAAATCTTGTCCAGAGTAAAAATATTAAATCTCCTAATTTCTGTGGTAATCTAATTCATAGATATTATTCTTACAACTAGAGAATTTTTCTTTATGTCTAACTTGGATCTCAATTTTCATACAATTTAAATCTGTCTGTTTTTTTTCTTAATTCCCAGGGGCCTGGAAAGCAGCTTTCTAGAGCAGTTGTTTGTGTACTGAGGACAGTTACTTCTCAGTCTTCTATCCCACTCATATTCCTATCTAACCAATGTTACTTTTTTCTGTGTACAATATAGTTTATTTTCTTCGTATTTTTCTCCTATAAACAGTCCTTTTTCCTCTCTTTAACATATACAGGTTCCCAAGGCTTCTCCTTTCCCCTCACTTTCTTCCTCTCCCCCCTACTTTCTGCTTCTTCTAGTTTTGATTTCAACATGTCTGTACCTCCTTTTTTCTGAAGATTCATTTCCAATTTTTCTGACAATGCCTGTTCTGCATGTGGAGGCTTGTAGCAAATGTAGGAACGTGTTGCCTTGGTATGGTAGGAATGCATGAAAGCCATCTGATGTGATGTAAATGTCTTTCAATTACCTTCTCTTTGCAGAATGTCTTTTTTAGTCCCAGCCCCTGTGAAAGGCTGCTGGTGCACTTCTGCCTTCACTGTTTCCATGGTAGCTGATCCCATCCTTTGTGACTTTCTCATCAGTGGCCTAAACAAAATCTAGAACTGTCATAACTAAATGGAAGACAGTTTACAGTATTTTTGAAGTCTGGGTGGTATTACATGATAAAAGTACTTTGCAGCTAAAATTGGATAAGTAATTAAGCACCATCACCTTAAACTATGATACTTTCAGAAGTACTCTGTGGAACATGTCCTGAATACAGTAAAATTGCAATGTTAAATAAAGTTAATGACACTGTTCCAGAAGTACAGAATGTAATGGTTTAATTAACCCAGAGTTACAGCAGCCTGATTTTAACTAACTCTCTCTCCCCCCAGCCCCTTTCTTAAAAGCATTCGTGGTTCAAGCACTTCACCTGTATGCCTTGGGAATCAGATCTGGATTTGGATTCTGACTGCAATCCCAAAATCAGAGCCTGTAGCTCCAACAGCTGACTCAAAACCCAGATCAAAATATTTTCAACCTCTGGCATATTTGTAGGCCAAATTTAACATTTTTGCAGACTTCAGTTTTCAGTGTAATATCTGACCTCTCCCCTTTCCCTCCCCAAAATTGTCTTTGAATAGTAACCATGAGGTGTTCAGGAGCCGGGATGTTTTTAAACTTGGGTCATTAAGTGTAGACTAAGAAATTTAAGTACAGGCAGCCATTTTCAAAACTCTTGGTGAAGATTTGTCTTTTGTGGTCTACTGCAGTGTCTCTGTCAAGCTGCTATTCAGTGAATCACAGTCTGGAAAGTCAAGAAAGATATATATCTCTCTCAAATTAATGCATTGATCTCAAAGGAATTCAGGTACTGTAGTGGATTAACACACATATTACTATTGTGAAAGATAACACCTGAAATTCTACTCTTTGACTATACTCTGTATTTTCTTCCAATTTCTATAAATCAACATTAAAAAAAAAAAAAGAGTTCAAAATCTATGGTTTAAAGCCTATGATTCACCTATAATTTATTTTTCTTTACTTAATTAGTATTGAAAGCACTTATAAACATAAAATCTAGTCCTTGTCTAAATGTATGTGCCCAAATTTTCACAGAGCTCTCTGATTAATCAGTATAACGCACGAAGGAAGACATAAGAAAGGTCAGGCAGGTGACCAATCCTAGATCTTCAACAGAGAATGTTTTCATTCTGTCCAACAATCCACATGCAGCTGTATCAAGTCCAGAACTCCTCATACCGTAAATCACAAACCTCAAGAGGACTCCTTCATCTTCTGACTTGAGAATCAGCTTCAGTTGTATGGCCAGTCTTTTTCACAATCTTAATGTGGACATTTGTAGTAGAGTTCCTAATCCAGTTGATACCAGACTTTTTCTCAATGATGTCAGCATTACCTTGGTTTCTATGAATTGCAAAGAGCCATTAGCCCTGTGTACAGCATCACTTTCAGTAATTTTCTTCTCAGTTCCCACATACTGTATTTATATCACTGTCCTGACACTCGAGACAGTGAGAATAGATTTGAAATTATAATACAGTTGCATAAGCCAGCATTAATAGTATGCAGAAAACGGACCAAATGAAAACTGTCATATATGACACCTGCAACTTGGTGTAGGGCAAACTGCAGGGGAGAGGGCTTCCACAGCCAGAGAGACCTAAACTTGCTGCTTAAACAAGTGCCCCACAGAAAACACGAGAGTTCTTGGAGTGAGTTGCTGAAGTGCTGGGGCAATGACCATGTGTGGGGAAAGGTGATTACGCTGAATTTGCCAGAGCTGGGGGGTGGGTGGGCACTAAAGGATAGAAGATAATTAGAAAAATAGTAGAAGCACAGAAAAACTACAACCAAAACCATTTCACAGGTGATAGCAAAAATCCTAGTTTTTTCCATTACTGAGAAAAAAAATCAACATTCAATATACTGCCAGTTTGCACCTAAAACCTCCTAGATAACCAGTCCCAAGTGACTCTGAAAAACATTGGATGAAGGAAGGACATATTGACATGATGAAATTTAGATTATCAGGTTAAAAAAAGCTGTCTGTTCCCTGTTCCCCCCCGTCTCCTCTTTTTAGCAACTGGAAGGAAGAAACATGAGAGATTTTAACAAATTCTGTTACCAACTTCATTTTTGCTATTGGTTTTATTAGGGTGAGGGATTTGTTCAGCTGCTACAGTAATGGTCACAACATAAACTGTTTAGATAGATGAAGTGTTTTTTTTTCTCCTAGTTTAAAGCCATTGACATTATAGGCAGCTTTTCTTAAAAATGTTATTACAGAAATTATATTTGCCTCCTACAGTGGGAGGCAGTGTAATGTCTCTTAAAGTTTCTGTGTCCAGTAGAAAAAAAATGGAGATGGATACTGTAGATGGCTTAGCTACAGCATGTGTGCATTCATGGCTTCTTGCTCAGACTTGACATGATTTCTATTTTTTCCTGTTTCTGTGAATATTAAATGAGAGAAAACCACTTCATTTGAAAGGCTTATTTAATCTCCCTTCTCTTAATTTGCTTTGTTTACTGAATTCCATTTCCATAGGAGAATGGTCTATAGAACTGTCTCCCCTGACTAAACGGTTCAAATGAACTATGAGTAAAACCATTTAGATACAATTCACAACCATGTTTTATTAATAACAACTGAGAATGCTACTGTAGCTCAGTACGCAGTGAATTTCTGCAGGCTTTTATCGTTGCATCTGCATTATTGTCAGAATCTTTTAACATTGTGTAACTGTATCTCAACAGAGCTTTTAATAGATATGTAATCACATAACACGCCATTAAAAATTATGTAAATAACTATTTCAAGATTTTTAATTAAGCACCCATAAAGAGGTGTTTACATCTTTTAAAGTCAGCACTAGGTTGTATTAATGATTTTTTTTAACATACATCTGTATCTGAAAGGCAAGTTGTAGCCGTATGTCACAAAATTTCTGCCTTCAAAGCAAACCTCTCCTTTTAGAAAGCAAACGCAAACGATTCCTTGCTCTTTGTGTTGCTTATTGCTTTTCTGATGGGAAGGCAAAGTAATATATACTAAGATTTTATATATATCTATAAACATATATATATATGCACTAAAGAAAGAACTAGATAGAGTAAAAAGCTATGATGACAGACAATTCTTTTTTTCTTCAGCCTTTGGCACCTCACCATCGTTCACTTGCTGTTTTTCTGTGTACATTATATATATGGTTTAACCACATAAATGGAGTTGTCCAAGAAACCAGATGTCAAATTCAAAGGTGAGAGCTCACTGTTTACTGGCATCTGTGGGCAAACACACAACTATGCCAGGAGAAACTACTTTGCCTAAGAAAAACTTTCCTTGCATTTGAAGTGGGGTAAAGTTTTCCATGCTAGATCAAATCCTGAAGCATTAAGTTGCATTGTGTGTCCATCTTTTGGGGCCTTTTTTCCCCTTAGGCATAGCAGAAGCATTCCTACATAACCCCATTTGTAAGTTTACAAGTGATATAAATAACTGGTAAAAACATCTCAGATGCAAAATGACCATCTGCTAATTATGAAAACTTTTTTTCCCTTTTATTTCCGCACAAATCCTTTGCTTGTTGCGGTTAAAAATTTTCTGCTTTGTAGCTACTTCTGTTTATTTTTCTTGAAAATATATTTTTCTCTACTTGAAGAGCCAAAAATTTTCTTTAGGGAGCAGGCTATTTTGTAGAAAATAAAAATTCAGAAAATAAAGCTTCATGCTGGTAGAATTATTTTAAAGAACAAGACAGTAATAACTAATCCTTAAAAATATGTTTCCATTATATAGGAACTACAAATAAAACTTGCTGTCCTCTTCAACTAAACATTAGGATTTCAGTACAGTTGGCTAGTAATCTGAACTAGGACAGAAAATAAAATTTTCAGCTGATTGAGTAGTTCAGTAAATGTGGTGGCTTTAAGACAGTTGTAATGGCAATTTTTCTCTGTGTAACACTGGCTCACAGACTTCATGTTAATTTTGAACCTATGAAGACCCCAAGGAGGAGTGAAGTTTAAAAAAGTTAATTCACTTACAAGAACAGCTGTTAATGGACTCACTGATTAAAACAAAATTGATTAAACAGTCTTGTAGTGAAAGTGTAATTCAAGATACTAAATTTATAAAGCTACGAAAATGCTGTATCAGAAGATAAAAGAAGACACAAAAGGAAGCTTGACTTTTTTTTAAAATTATTTATTTTTAATTGTTTCCCAGAATCACTTTTGTTGAAAACAGTAACTTACAATGATTTCAAAGGGACCAGGACTTCACCCATTTTCCTGCTTCACTCCTCGTTTATTGAATTTGTTAGAAAAATTGCTTCCAGAGAGTGAACAAAGTAATTCATAAACAGGAAAAAGTAGTCTGAAACTCTATTAATAACCAACTTATTTTTATTAGAGCAAATACAGTTGTGAAAACTGTACATTGTACATTTTGGGTCAAGGATTTATTATAAATAGAGAAACCCATAGATAAAGAGTTCATTCTTCGACAGCAAGAAACTTTAAATAGACAAAATGACATTATTAAGTACATTGGCAGGCTTCATTGTGCTGTCCAAAATGTAGTGTACAGTATAACAACCAATTATAAATAGCCTTTCATGTAAAATACAACTGTGCACATTTTAGAAAAATACCAACGATTTGTCTGAGCTTTGTTTTAAAAAAGCTTATAAATCATACATATTTATAAATGGTACTAACATGCTTACTTAAATTTATAAACATTTTTCATAAGCTTTGTTACCCATTATTTCCAGAGCATAAAGTATTTTAAATAAACATTTAATAGGAATTAAATATGTCAGTTACAAAATTACCTCCTCATGTCAGGAGACACGGGGTGATTTAACTGCGGGATGGAACACTTCATCCATTAAGTCAAGGCTTACACAGTAACTTTTAAAATTTTGTTCTTATTTAAAAATTACTTTCCTAAATTTAAAACACAATTTAAACTTTTTTTAAAAAATAAATATACAAGTTTTATTTTCATTTGCTCTCTTTCTGCTTTCTTCTTTATCCACACTGGTCAAAACACAGGATTCTCAACATACTTCTGTAAAAAACACCACGGTGTTACTGCCCTGCTCAGAGCTGCTTCGCTGCACAATATTCGGTCCATACCTATGGTACTTTAATATGCTGAATCAAAAAATAGCTAATGTATTTTGTAAGAATGTTGCCCATTAAACCATGCAAAAACTTAGAAAGTTTACAAACAGGTTCAAAAACTATACCGTATGAAAGATTTTCTAATAGAGCTAAAATAAAACATAATACAAGCCCTTTGCTTTTTGCAGCTTTAAATTAAAATATTTACTTGCCAAATGATCACACCACATATTCAGTAAATAAGCATGCATTTGATTAATATAGGGTACAATAATTACAGTATAATGGCACATAAAAAGAAACATGATCACATCGTTTGAACAAAGGGCTATGAAACTACTTAAGACAAACCTTCCAAATGAAAAATTTTGAGGCTTTTTTAATGCTGAGGTAAAATTATATATGGATTTTAAAGACACTGAAGGCATCAAATCGATAAACAATCATTTAACATTTTTAAACGCTCTACCTGAATGTATTCAACACAAATCTAGTATTTTAAAATTATGATGATTTAATATGAGCATTAGCTAGCTTAACTGTCATTGGCGTTAATGTGCACCCAGACAAGACTTTATTTTAACCGCTGGCAAAATACCTCAGTGTTGATACATAATAATTGAAATCACCAATTACCACAGCACCAGAATTAAGAAAAAGAAAAAAGAAAAAAAAGTTAGCATGCAAACCCTATAGCTCATCTTTCTTGGCTTACTCTGATATTCCACCTCCTGTTTAGAATGTGCTGATACCAGCATAAGATTTTTATTCTTTTATTATGAAAAATTTTGCTTGCTTTGGAAGCATTTTGGAAGCATTTTTAGGAAGATATCAACATCTTTAAATTTTACAGCAATGGTATATTACTTCCTAAACCTTAAAGCAAAATTACTCTTCAGGTTTAGGAAAATGAATTTAAGAATTTTATCTTTGGACTAGGAAAAGATATTTGATTTTCTGCTTCTGCTGCTAGGCAGAACTGGTAGCTTTCTCCAGGCTGGACCAAACACTATGTTATGGCTATACATCAAATTTCATAAACAACAAATGAACAGAATCATGCAAAGGCAAATGAAATTCGATCTCCCAGAACACTGCAGGAGATGTTAAAAGCAGCAGGTAATGGAATAAGACTGGTGACTGATGCTGCTAACTATTTCTTCTAATGAGATAGGAGTGAACGCTGGAATCACTTCCACAGCAACAGAATCCTCTGACCACATTCCTCTGGCAGTCGTTTTCCCATCTCCCCACTAAAAACATCAGACGGTAAAATAGTAAGGCAGCTGTTAGCTTCCATCAACAAAAAGTGCAGCTCCGTACATTTCCAGTTTAGTCACACTCTGCTGGAACAGATGGAGAAGCCAACGCACTTCAGTGGCGGGGCTGCTTCAGCAGATTATTTTGTTTGTTTTCCAACATGGCTGCTTGCTTCAGCTTTCAGAAGACCCCAAAGCCACGAGCCATCAGCAGAGAAACTGATTTGAGCCCCTGGCTGAATTTTCCAAGTTTCATCTCTCTTGCGTCCCATCCTAATTCCAAGCCTCCTTCCCTGTGTCTGAGTATGACAGGTGCCATTTAAAAGGCTGATGACACAACTGCAGAGAACTGTGGGCTAACACCACTAGTTGTCATGACTTCACTGAAGGGTCAAAACAGTTACAATATTAAATAACTATGTTGAATCACATTCAGGCATAGCTATAATTAAAGTGGGGAACATTAAAAGTATGCAAAGAAATTAAATCTTTATCATTTGAGGTGGGGTGGATATGGTGATTTTATACGAAAACAAGACCTTTCTTACCTTTCCTAATTCCAATCAAGTTAGAAAATGGACAAAAAGAATGGCTAAACCAATATTCAACAGCATTACCAGCGCGATCATGACTGAGTTAGGGCCCTGAAAATAAAATAAAGATATGAGAATTAATGCAGCCTTCCACACATGCACAGCAATGATCATGACCCGATTTTACAATTTCTGTTGGTTTTGACCTTGATCTGAAGGATACAGACCCTGCTCCTGAAAAATAGCTACTACCCTTGATATTCAGTTGAGCTAAGTATTATCTTTGTGAAAATGAGCTTCATAAATACAAGTGAGAGTATATTATCACGCTGCTCTTAATCATACTGAGATTAAACCACCTGACAAATATGACCATATAAACAAATGAAAACAAACCTATCAAAACAAAAGCAATGTCAGCTTAAAACAGAGCAAAACAAAGAATGAGAACTACTTTATGGAAGCCGGAGTGCTCGTCATCTTTACAGCGTGTTCCTTCTTCAATTTCGACTCATTTCAAAACAGACAAAACAAACGTGTTTTATGAAAAGAATACCTTTTTTTGACAACCAAAGTGGGAGAAAATGTTACTTACTTAACTGGGAAGCTATTGAGTAGTACTTGTGTCATTATTATATCACATGCTCTCCTTCTGAAACAGTCTCATTAAACGCTTTCCACCAGGACACACCCTTACACAGTACATCAGATGGCAGGCCAGATGTGGACTGCTAAGTTCTTGAGTAAGTCACAAAATATGTTATGTCAAGTACTGCTTAAATCTCTGGCGAGTCTAAACCAAATTAGCAGGTCTATCCATTTGTAACAATTCAGAGGTATTTTTTCACATGTTGAGGAACTAGGTGTTCAAGTTCAAACAATGATTAAGATTACCAGGATGCCAGTTAAATTTTGCCAGAGGGGTAACAGTACTGGCAGCAGTATTCACATTTTGCTTAATGTCTAAAATATCGACTAGGAAACTGAAAACAGGATTTAATGATACCTTAGTCAAAATAATTTTGAGTAACAAGTTCCCACTTACCAGTAGTATGCCTTAACCATCAGGTCACAGAACAGAAGTGGAACCGTGTTCCTTCCTCCTTAGTGCAAGTGACTCACCATGTGCCAAAGAATATGAGACACTTGGTGACAGAGAATAGGCATAAAAGCAAAGCACAGCTCCAGATATGGTTACATTTCTGAGCACAGCACCGTAAGGAGCCTCGCTGTGTAACTCAAGGTTAACATCTTCTTTCACTTCCTGGCACAGTCATAATTACATTAGGTTGGGTACTTCTGTGCTTTTCTACTGTGAAGGAAATCCAAGTTCCCATCAGGATTCCCACCAAATGCATTTGGCAATTGTGAGATTTATGCAGGAAAGCCATACTGGAAGACTTGGAGCAATAAGACATGTTTGACTTGAAACAAAAGCTACTTTGAGAATATCTCAGTTTTGCTGTATTGGAATGTTAGTATAAACACCCTTAGGAGTGAACCTTCCACTTAATGACTGCTTCTTTTGCAAAAAAATTCCCAGAATCTCATGACAAACATACTAATATTACAAAGTCCTCTACAGGAAGTGTGATTTGATTACACTATTAATTTCCACTAAGATGTGGATTCAGCATCATCTTTCTTTCTGCTGTTGAGAGACTGGAACAGGCTGCCCAGAGAAGTTGTGGATGCCCCATCACTGGAAGTAATCAAAGTCAGGTTGGATGCGGGTTTGAGTAAACTGGTCTAATGGAAGTTGTCCCTATCCATGGCAAGGGAGTTGGAACTAGGTGATCTTTAAATGCCCCTTCCAACCCAAACCATTTTACGGTTCCATGATCCTATGATTCAAACGGGGACTCCCCATGTGATCAAAATAGTTCCCTTAGGTTGGTCAATAGCTCCCTTATGGGTTGGAATCTCAACTAAAGATTTTACAGTTATACTGCACAAGGAATTGCAAGCAAATGTGAAGGAGATCCTTGCCAAATACCATTAAAATTCACTGGGATTTGGCCACCTAGGACTCTGCATACTTGAAAATAACATCTGTGGAAATCACATTGATCTATTATGACTTAAAAAAAAATTTGAACCTATGGGGACTTAACAGGAGCCAGGAACTCATTCATTACCTGAAATATATTGTGGAAAAGCATCCTGGTAGCTGCAAGACAGATTCTGGCTGATTGACAAACAGGGACTGCAGCTCCAACAACAGCTCAGTATCATAAGTGCACAGTCTCACAAAATTAAGCTTGTTGGAGGGGGAGGGGACTTCTCTTTTGATGCATCTGTCAGTCAGGTTAGGTATAACAATCTCATCAGAATAATATTAGATAAATTAGGCTAAAAACCCTAGGGGCTACAGCCTGAATCAAGAAATCTCATCTACAAAGACAGAAGCAAGTGACAGCTTGAGAACTGGGCTGTTGTAAAACCATGTTGATTTTACATGATGATCATAGAAAAATGTGTCTTTATGATAATGAGTCTGTGCCTTATACGAAGACATAAATCTCATCTACTTTGGTCTGCTATGTGCACTTTGTTTCCTCTTCTGATAACTACGCCCTTCAGCCCCAAGCAGGATTTCCTGATACACTAAAAAATGATCAAACAATATTTGTGCAGCACACGGTTCTTATGCAATGAACTACCACCTTTTTGTAGACACCTATGAAACAAGCATTTAATGCTTTAAGACAAATACCACAAATAAGACTTTAGTGTCCTGCGAGGGCTTAAAATAGCAAAAGCCACAATTAGTTTGAACAGTCTAAGAGTGATCAGAACAGGTGCACTAAAGAAGCTGCAGTAAAAAATCTTCAGTCCTGCTTAAAAATTGCCCTTTCAGCTTCTCATAAGTCAGACACTTATGTAGTTAAAAATATAACCATACAATTAGTTTTCATCTGGGGAGGAAAGTTAGATATTTTCCTAAAATGTAATGCCAGGAAGTATTAAGACTAGTCTTGTAACTCCACTGCATTAGGAATGTCCATTAAATTTAGCATAAAGTTCCTGCTCGGAGGTTTTATTTAGGATCAGGCAAATACTGATCTATTTTTTTAATATCACGGTAGTTATAGCCCTTACTAAATGGATGTTAAGTTAACAAAGACATGAGAGTTGAACAAAAAGATGGGAGTAGAAGCACACTGGGTAACGTTCAGCAAAACATAGCTTTTAGATACAGGTAAAAACCAGGCTAAACAGTCTGTGTGGTTTAAAAATCCTTACCTGCAAGACGAAAAAAATTACAATGCAGTAAAACACTTGTGCCTGGCCTGGATCTGTCCTAGGGCAGCACATGGGCACGCATGGGCAAACAAAATGTGTATTCATGAATGTACACTACAATGGTGTTTTGTGAAATTCAATCCTATTTTTCACCCAAATCCAAGACAATCTCAAATTAGCTCATATTCAAGGTGGGATAGCAGCATGCAAACTGAAACTGGAGCCAGAGGCTGCTAACGAGCAGTTAGAAACAACAGTACTGGTTTATGGTCAAGTGTCTCTGTCCAACCTTCACACTGTGGTAAATACAATTTACCTAATTATACAATTGGACTAGTTCTCAGTGAAACAAGGATGATTTATCTCTCATAAATGACAGGTAATTCCTACAAACAGACAGCTGTTTTTGAGCAACTGATGAACAGTAACTTTGTCATTGTGCTTTATCCATGATTTTACCTTGATAAAACTGACTCTTTCTTATGAATTCCAAAATTATTTTAAACTTTGATTTTTGAACATCACAGAGTAAGTACATAGAGAAACACACTTAAATGTGTGGCATAAGAAGTATATGCTGATATTTTTCAAGTATAATCACAGAAAAGGGGATATCTAGAGAATCAGTACTGTTCTATGACTACTTATTACACAGATGATACTCAATGACATTCTTCAGGATGTAACAGACTAACAGAAAATATAAAACATGAATTTGATTACTAAAACAGCTGCTGCAAGCTTTGCTGCAAATAAAGTTGTTTAACGATCTTAATCCAAATTAAAGTTGACGTTTCATTCAGAAGTGAGATATAGCTTTGATTTAGATACATGGAAGGAAGAATTGAAAATCTTCCCTTCTGTATCTATGTTCTTAATGCATTATTGCCGGAAACTTGGAAAAAGCACAGCACAATTTGACACAGTACTTTCAGATAACCTAATGAAAGTGCTCAATAAATGTTATAGATTCATTTTTGGATTCCAAAAACATGTTTTACCATTCCCTTTTCATGAGAGTGAGGGTTCTTTTCACTTTATATTCCTTAAAAAATACATTTCAAAGCATAACGAAATCATTTGTCAGGATGACTAAAAAGCAATTGCAATTTCTTACTAAAATAAAATAATTCCCCAATGAAAGTCTAGAGTTCTAAGTCTCTCAACATTCAGAAGTGTTTGAGAAAAAGAGAAGTACATTAAGCAGGACAAGGGGGAATGGATTCAAACTGACAGGACAAGGGGGAATGGATTCAAACTAAAAGAAAGTAGGTTTAGACTAGGTATTAGGAAAAAATTCTTTACTGTGAGGTGGTGAGGCACCGGAACAGGTTGTCCAGAAAAGCCGTGGAAGCCTCATCCCTGGAAGTGTTCAAGGCCAGGCTGGAGGGAGCTCTGAGCAACCTGGTCTAGTGGAAGGTGTCCTTGCCCACAGCAGTGGGGCTGGAACGAGATGATCCTTAAGGTCCCTTTCAACCCAAACTATTCCATGATTCTATGAATCTGGCTTCTCCTCAGTAACTGTGCACTCTTAGGTTAGTCACTGCATAATTCCAGCACACTACTGAGCTCAGTCCAGGAGCACTGCAGAACAGGCTAGTGTTTTTTGAAGCTGAAAGGTAATACTAAAAATTAGAAGTCTCCAGGCAATTTTAACAGTCATTCTGTACTGTTTCTCCCTCAAACTGCTAGGCCAGTAGGCTACTCTTTTCCGCTTTAATCGTTTTAGCATTTTTACTCATTTCAGCAATTTAAAGAAATAAGTGTGTAGGAAATTTATTCTATAAGAATAAATTTATAGACACATATGGAAGACATCTTTGAAATCACCCACATACATCTACATATATCTTAGAATACTTTTACATTAAAAATGAATTCCTAAAATCTACCTCCCTTCCTTACTGACATGCTGGTAACAGGAATAGTGCAATTAGGGTGCTCCAAATGAAATAGAGGGACAGATGAACTGTAATATCAGTAAACAAACAGTAGCTAATGCACAATATCTCATTACTTTTACACCTTTCTTGATAACAGGCTGTAGGTTCATGGTCCTTATCCTGATTATTCTAGAAGGTCAATAAACTGCTGTTCAGGTGCCCTACTTGTTAAGACGAGGACTCGCTTAGCTCCAAAACATTATTTGAAATGCAGGAAAAATAAGCACTATTTCTACTCACTTATTTTTACCAGAGCTGAACAAACAATTCCAATTCAGGCTAAAATTCTGTACATGCTTGCTTAACATTTACAAGCCCAACAGCTTTGTGTTACCCTACATAAGAGTCATATCTGTGAGATTTGAAAGGTTAAAGGGCTGATATCAGCTGTAATACAGATTTGCAGATTACAAAACCTCTGTGAACATCTACTTTGATCCGCACAAAACAGAATACAAGCTTCCTGCAGAACTAGAGAATATCATCTTGGCAAAATGCTCATTATTGAAATATTCAGCGATGGGTCCAAAACCTCAGCATCGGAAAACTAATGTCACATTTAATTAATATCATAAAAAGCAACCTAAACCAAGACTTTTATCTGAATCTATCAAGCTGCTGAATCTTCTTACACATTTGCTTGTTAGCCTGGAAAACCATTTTATAAAGCGTACTTAGAGGAAATGATTTAATATGCCAGGGTTTTTTTACCTTGAATCTTTCATTGTAAGACATGTTTTAATCATTCTTGCAGTTCTTTGTGGGACTTCCCCTTAAGGTTTTTTTCATTTTAAATCCCCGATTTATGGACAAAGTATTTTACTCCAGAAGTGGTTGCACCTGTGCCAAAAGCAGATAGAGCAGACTCCCATGTACTCTTGCTTAATCTCTTCTGCTGATAAATCTAAGGATTATATTAACATCTCTGAACAACAGCAGCAGACTGGGAGCTCATGTTCAGTTGCCTCTCTTGCTCCTGATCCACCAACCTTTTCCAGTTCTGATCCTGCATGGTCAGGCTCTATTAATTGTTTTTCAAACATAACACTATATTTTGCTGTGCTACCCATGGATAATTATACTTGCACCCTTCTTAACAGTTGATTTGGATCAGCTTGTATTGGTCTTCATTATTTACCAGTTTCCTGGTCTCTGTGTCTTCTATGAACTTCCCAAGCAATACTCTTACATCTTCTTGCATGTCATTAATAAGAATGTGAATAAAATAAGAATAGCAGGATTAATGTAAGAATGACCTCACCAGAATAATACCAAATAACTGATGCTTTTCTAATTACTTTGAGAATCATCAGTCAGTTTTAAAGGTTAGCTTTAGGTTCTACAACTAATGGTTTTCTGAGTTTCTCTTGGCCCAGAAATCATAGAATCATAATCAGAGATTCTGAATTTCATAACCTGGTTTCTCCTTCTAACATGGAATAGAAATGCTACTAGCAATCATTCCTTTTCTGCATAGCTATTGATAATTTTATTATTTTTAAATAAGAATGAAATTAAGATTCACACTGATCTGGATGCATAATTTTAAAACTCCCTCTCCATTTCCTGACGAAAAGTAAAATTTTTCATGTCACTGTAAAACGGAAGAATTGTTGCAAAGTATGCATTTGAAAACAGTATATATTTTGGTCCAAATTTCCTGTTTTTAGAACTCAAAATCAACATGGAGCAGAAGATGAAAATGGGAGATTGTCTGGACTGGGCCAGACCACAGGCCAGCATCCTGTCTCCAACAGCAGTCAAAAGCAGACCTTTGGGGAAAAGTGTGTGTCTAACTTCCAGTACTGTACAAATATCCACAGAAGTACAATTAACATTGTGAGACTTCTTTTCTGGGGAGGAATATATATATCTATATCTATATATAAAAAATGTGTATCTGTGACTATGTATCTACACACATGCAAATCACACCTATATGTATATACACACACACAGCAACACACTTTTGTGTTCATGGATGCAATGGGATCTCACGGTTCAGAAGTCTGTCAGTATCTGGCTATCAACTATCCCTTCCCAGTTTACAGAAAAGATAACATAAAGGACTGGAATATTTGTTCCTCACTCCAGTCTGGTGCAGTGGGTTTTAGCTAGCAGAATGTATCCAGATGAAGATTTGACAGAAGTGAGCTTTGCCTTTCTTCAGGTTGCAAAGCTAAGCACTGAGAGGCAAATGGGCAGTGAAAGTGAAAATGTTTCTTGTAGTACTTACCGAGCTGTTTCCTACTTCTTTTTCCACTGCTGAATGTGACTCATTATTAGCTGGATTCTTTGGTGCAGCAAATTCCGTTTTCTTCATTTTTGTGTCAGGTTTGTTTTCTTTGGCATCTGGCTTACCCCCAGATCTAGCAGGACTTGGCTTCTGAGAGGCTGGTATTCGTGCAAGTGTTGATGGCGATGGGTTGGCATATTCATCTTCTTTCCTGAGCTCCTGTGGAAGCACTGGTGCATTCATTTTTACATAATAGCCGTGGTAGTGACCATGCAGCTCCCCATTCTCTGTGCTGATGGGATTGTGCTGGGCTGAAAACTTTGGCTGGTGTTTCACACCTACTTCTTCCTTCACTGGTGCTTTTGAATATAAAGGCTTGTTAGTTGTGGGTGTTATATTCTCAGTGGCTAAAAGCTTTTTTTCTTGATTGAGTCTTGCCCCAGAATTGGAGCTTTGCCTTTTCAGTTGTTTTGAAGGAGAAGTGTCAGAAGAAAGAAGAGGACTATGCCTTGGACTTGCTTCTGGGGTTTGAGGGGGTGTAGTACCTTTTCGATAAAAGTGAGGTGACTCTTTTGGGGTAGGTGGTTTTTCCTGATCTTTTTCTTCTGATTTTTCTTTCGCATCCATTCCTTCTTGAAATTTTTGTTTGATATAATCAGGGCCTGAAAAATAGTGTAATAAAAATATTAAGATTAAAACAAAAATAAGACTTCACAGTAAAACTATTGCATTGGGATGTCAGACTGGACTGCCTTGCTAAAATGCTGACAGGAGTATATGTTACCAACAGTTCATTGACATCCATAGTGTTTTACTCTAAATTGCTAAGTTGTTGAAGATAGTGTACTTTTTCTGGTAATTATTGGGACTACTTATTAACTTGGCTCAGTCACTTTATGTCTTCAGCTTTGCAATGGGTCACAAGATGTAAACTGTCTCTGAGTGAAGTCTGAGTGAATGACAACTGACTAACCCTACCTGTCTATCATTCTTTTTCTGAGAGGCATGTTTTGAGGTATGTTTTGCTTAATTACCCTAATCGATTTAACTTCTACCCTCATGATCATAGTATCTGTTTGATATGGAAGTAATTAACCATCAGAATGAAACGTCTCTTATATGCTACAGGAAATAGGGCTTGAACCACTTTTTTTTTCTCTTTCTGTGAATGTCAGCTTGTCTTATGTACATGTGCCTTGAACTCTCACACACTGGCTTTGTCTTCCTCACCACACAGAGACCCAGGTTAACCTCTCTAGTTGGTAACACAATGCCTGCTTAGGATGTAGGAAGACAAGTTCTCTCATATTCACTAGGGAAATACTTACAGATCAGCCAGTGTGAAGAACATCCTCTATTCAAATCCTACCTAAACACCCACGTGCACATTCACTGCTAGGACTCACTTACAAGGTGCATTTCTATACAGCTGTTAACATAAACACAAGTTGGCTGAGATGCTGTGATCAAGGTTTTGGTTGTCTGATTTAATTGTTTAATGGTACGATGTGAGCAAACATTGTTTAAGAAACAAAATTGCTGTAAATCTGTATGTATTGTGGGCAGCATTTTCTGTTTTACTTCCTAGAGGTCACATCCCAGACTCCAGGATCAGTTTCCCAAAGAAGTCACAAATTGAGGAGCTCTGTGAATAAAGAACTGCAACAATCTTTCTGTATGTTCAAAAATGGCTTCTGACAAATGCATTGCAACTGTTTCTCCACTTCTATCCCTACTAGCACTACTTTCCTTTAATTTTTTTTCTGTGAGGCTTATCTGTGCTTTATGTCATAGAGAAATCCTGTGCCCAGAGAAGAACGTCTGCACACATTTTTCTGCTTTTGAGTTTAAAGGAAGCTCTAGCTGTGTTAGGCAGATACAGTGTTTTTACAGACACCAGAAGCATATGCATCACTACGCAGTGCGAAGATGAGAGGAAGGAAGAGCAGCATGAAGCTTTTGGAAGTTACTGAGTCATCCAGTAAGTAAGCATTGCTGAGAAGAAGAATTACTCGGCATGCAAGGTCTTTTCAGCAGGAAAATCACAACATTTTTGGCATCTCTGAAAACCAGAGGTGGAAATAGGGAGCTGTTAAGAAAGAAGCTAGATGTGGACAAGCCAGGATTTGTTCTCAAGTGACATTTGAGGAGGAAGTTTTGAAGAGTTAAGCCTGTACCGAGGGAGAGAACTAGAGGCTTGATTCTTACGGCTTTTTATAATCTTCCTGGTAAAAGGGAAAGGCAGCACAACATAAATTAAAAGTTTCCATTTATAAAGTTACAGGTATGATCACCATTCAAAAAATTCTCTGGCATGTAGGGAATTTCCTTCCATCTTTGCAGAGACATATAAGGTAATGCTGAGGATTTAACATACATGAACTTTGGTTTCCTTATCTTTTCACATTAGATATAATTAGGGGCATAAAGAGAAAAGGATAGCCAAAAGAGTTCTGACTAATCTTTAAGCCACGGAACTGTTAAATTGCAATAATTATTTATTATGGGAAGATCTATATTCACATCAGCTTGCTCTTTGACTGCTGTGGCCAAGCATCCAATTGGAATAATATATCTTCAGTCTTACAATGATGCTTAAATGGCATCTGATCAGTTCCTGAAAATTCACATCCTGTGACAGCTCTGCACCGCCCCATATATGTAAAGATTTTACTTTTACTAATATTTGACAGCATTTGATGAACTGAAGACACTTTCATAAGGAAACATCTGGACCTCACAGATGTCATCCCTCTCCACCCGCTTCCTACGAACATCTGAGGGTGTCTGACCAGACATTCTTCAACTGCTGTAACAGAGCACAGCAGCCCTCCCTCCCACCCCCCAGTACATCACATATGGATATTAGAGATACATCCCTTGCCTCCAATCTTGCCAGACAGGTCTTTCCAACACTGAAATTCTTGGCTCAATGAGAAGTTAGCTTTGGAGATTGTCCAAATACTTTTAAAACGTCTGTTCACTGTATCCAATACAATCGGATTATGCACCTGCCTGAGCCACTGACTCCAAGAACTCAGTTCTCTCTTCTGAGAACTAAGAATTGTCAGAACTTATCTTTTCCCCTTCATTAAAGGCATTATCTAACACTACAGACATGGGTAAGGGGGTCCTTTTCTTTAGCATAAGAGCAATCTACAGCACAAGCTTAAAGGAACGGGGGCCAAGGAAATTTGGAAAGAGAGTCACTGTAAGATTTCTCAGCCGGTTGATCTTAATGAGAAAGAGAACAGAATTTGAGAGTGGGAAGAAGGTAAAGTGGAATTATTTGTCTAGGAAATAAACACAGAGCTCTGGTTCTTCGCAGTTCAAGCAACAAGTAGATATAGTCCTAGACATGACACATCTCAGTGTCTAAGGAGAACCTGGTCTGGAAAGCAGAACCAAGAAATGTTATCTAACCAAGTAAAGATAAGCTTTCTTTGTGGATGACCCTGTGTGTTTTCTTACAGTGACATGCTGGCTGTGCTGCCATGAGAACAAAATCGATGCACCTTTGCAGGTTAAAGCCATGGGGTGGGTTTGGTGCACACAGCTGTCGTGACGCCAGAAACTTGATGGCACTATTAAAGTGTGAGTTAGCCAGTATTCAGGGGGAATAGCCTCTGAAAGCCAAAGGATTGTGCAGATGTGTGCAATGTATGCACATGGAATCTCATACAGTCTGATGCTCTGCTTGAACAGCATTTCATTGATGGCTGTGAGGGAAGTTTTGGGTTGGTTGAAGACACTCATTGTTGTTCTAAATCTAGAATTTCTTGTGAAGCTCTTGTGTACTATGTCCTTCCTCCTGGAAGGGCTCCAGTAAGTGATGTGACAGCATGGCCAGCCCTGTAAATGCGAAGAGAAGGATGCCCTGGTTCTGCCACAGCATTCTAAAGAGGTGACAGCCACATGCTTTTCCCCATGGTCTAGTGAGGCAGCATAGGTCTGTTGTAGGATTGTGGCTCAAGGAGTGTCTGAAAATGTCATCTTGCAAGACACTGTAAACGCAGACACTGTTTCCCAAGAAGGCTGAGACCTTGTGCCTCATCAGATCAAAATAAATCTGAAGCTTGAAAGGGATTGCAGAATACACCTAAGATAGTGAAGAAAAACACATATATGCAACTTTATAATTTTATATACATCTTATAATTTCTTCACGATACTTCTTCCACTCTTTTGTCCCCAGTCTTACCATTCTTACAATTCAGGAAAAACAAGCATTCTGTATTACCATTTTATTAGTCTACGGAAAGCAAAAAAAGACAGTAATGCCATTAATTCAGGCTCTAGAATATAATCTCTAAAGCAGGTAATATTTAAAGTACTGTTGATGCTGAAATGATGTGATTCAACTTCAAGGTATATTAGAAGTACTTATTAGGTAAGCATGCACTTATTTCTGCTTTTTAAACTACAGTACACATTATGTGATGTAACCTAACTACCTTTAGTGCTGCATAAAGAGTTAACAAATAGATAGGGCTTGTTATGGTTTGAAGCTGGCTATAAAGAATAACCCAAGTAAGAAATGACATTATAATTTCATGATTATAAGAAAATTTATGTTGCACTTCTAGATAAATTCCACCCATGAAGCAGATACTTCCTAATTTTGTTTATATGTATGAACTATTAGTGGAAAGTCACTCCACCTTCACTGTAAGGTTTAATGATTGTCTCTGGGGTAATGGTGACGCAGTCAAAGTTATTTCCTCATCCAGAACTCTGCAGTCTATACGCAAACCTTCCAAGATCAGAGGCCCCCTTTACTACACTACTGAACACTTCCATAACAAAAAGAGAGATTTCCTGATTGAAAGGTTCAGAATCAGTAAGTACAATAGGAAAGGTTATACCAATAGCGCATTTTACTGATAGGGAAGCTAAACCAAAGGGAAATCATGACCCAAAGCATGTGCTTCATCTGAATAACCCTTCTCAGTTCAGTGATCATCTGTCAACAAAGTATCAATATGCTCAAAGCTTTGCAAAATCTTTGGCAAGCCTAAAGATGCACAGGCAGCCTTTGTCAAAACCAGGAATGGAGTTTAAGCCTCTTGAGTAATCAAAAGCTGACGCAGCACCTTGGCCATAAGTTTGTGACCTATTGTCAGAAATGTCATCTTCCTGAAAAAGCTGAGAACTGTCCACTGAATCCAAATCCAAAGATCAAGAGAAGGAAATAGTAAATGATGAGTAAGTTTCTTACTCCACGTTGTTTCATAATACAAATCCAGTGCATGATATGGATGAAGCAAAAGCTGAAGTCTTTTGTATTTAAATGAACTGTACTAAAAAAGGAAAATATATAGTTTGATGTGGGTGCTGCAGGTTGATATATACTGTTCATGAAATAAGCCAGTGAAAACCACCTGGTTCGTTGTCTTCTGATCTTTTCGATGCTTTTCTAATGTATCACTGTTGGCAATAATATTTATGCTCTCACAGTAAGATTTATTTGCTACACTGATGAACTTAATAAAACCTGGCAAAGCCAGGTGATTGACTGGAGGATCAATTAATATAGGATCTTTTTTCCTTATATTAGGATTTTTCGGTATAGAACATCCATTTTAGAAGAATTCCTCAGCATTCAGCATGGTAACTCTAGATGAAGGAAATAAAAATGATCATCCATCAGTCTCCTAAAAGAAGTGATTTGATGAATAATTATGAAAGTGCAAATTATTCAGCAAATTTTAGAAAGACGGGATTTATCATTATTTCTTCATTGGGGAGATGTGAAGGGAGGGTAGAAAACTATAATATCATTAATACTTCCTATGTTTTATTCTTATTTTTCTGAAGGTTATAGTGGTAACAGTGAACCAAAAAAAATCTCTGAACTGCTAGACTGCTGGCTTGAATTCAGACCAACTGAATGCAGGGCTGTGCAATGCCATGTGTAAAATGTGTTGATGAACTCAGCAGAGCAGAGATATAGTTATGGTTTTAGTAATCTTTGGCAGACTGCATTGGGACAGAGTAGGGCTGTAAATTAAGGGTAAGGATTATTGCCATAAAGAAATTGATGGATATAAGGCAAGGTGCTTAAAGAGCCACAGGGCTCTGAGAGTAGACTTCTTCCTGACTTAGATATGAACAGAATATTGCAGTTGAAAGGGACCAACAACGGTCACCTCCTTCAACTGCCTGACTAATTCAGGGCTGAGTAAAAGTTAAAGCCTGTTATTAAGGTCATTGTCCAAATGCCGCTTGAACACTGATTGGCTTGGGGCACTGATCACCTCTCTATAAAACCTTGTTCCAGTGTTTGACCACTCTCCTGGTGGAGAAAGAATTCCTAATGGTATTTTAAGAGGTTATCATTCCAGACGTTTGCAGGACCCTTTTGGTCGATACAGTGACCCAGCAACAGGGCATGGAATGGTGTAGGTCCTTCAAGGTTCAGTCAATGTGCAGAAAGGCAAGAAATGTCTTACTCCTAGTGATGCATATCTATGTTACTTAATAACTCCTTAATTCAAAATCACATATGTAGGCCCTGCTGCTCTGCTTCAGCTGCATGTAAAGTTGGTTTTGTCAGCTGGAATAATGGCTCTCTTTAACTGCACTTCAGAATGCTTTGGAGAATAAAAAACAACATTTGGCAAATTTTAAAAACAAAGCATGACACAAAAGAGAAAGAAGAAATGAAACAGAAGGGATTGTTGACATTATCTGGGGAGATGTAGAAGAAACCCAAATCTGAATGGCTAATCTAACTTTTATCCTCTGATGGCAACTGCATTTTGGTGAGGTATGGTCAATATTTTAAATGCTAGTAAGCAATTTCCCTAGCTAGGGGCAAATAAAAAGTCTTGCCCAGATCAATTTTAAAATTCCACTTGGTTGCCTTACAATACTTTTTTTTTTCCCTAGACCTAATATCACCAGTATGGAAGTACCACGGCTGCCTAGAAGAGCAAATTACAATGTAAACAAGGCGAAGAAGAGTTCTTTTTTTCCTGCATAATCCAAAAAATACTCTAAAATATAATGTTTACTATTTGGACTCCTTCTTAATTCACTCTTACTCACAACTCCTCATTTCCTCTTCCTCCCTCCTTGAAAATACCTTCCCTTTGCTGAAGTTTTTTCCAGCTTGCACTTCTAGGGCTTCTCAATCTCCTGTTAGCACTGCTGCTCCCTTAAGCAGTACTACTGCTAGTCTTCCTTCTCCTGCTGCACCGGCAGCAACACTGAAACTAGCATGTGCCAACAGCTACTCACTCACTAAATCCAAGAACGTCATGGAGAATGATGCCTACACTTTATTTTATTAAATAAGGTGGGGTTTTTGTTTATTTTATTTTATGGAACTGTTGTGATTTGATCTGGCAGCCTGCTGTCCTTCAGACCATGTACTACCAACATGACCAAAAAATATGACACAGAGATGGCATACAATGTGATATTATACTATTACCACAACCTGACAAAGCCACATCATCATTCAGTGATGTAAAAGTTAAAATACACAAATCTGCTATCTAGGACTAACTTTGGGAGGTAGCATCACTGAATACAAGCAGGTTTCAAAGCAGCTTTAAAGGCAACCTTTCCTTCTTGCTAAGTAAAGACCTACAATAAGTATCCACCGGTAGAAATCAAGTGTCTTGTCTGGAAGAACCCCAAACACACAAATTCTTGCGTATCTTTATACCTGCTCAGGAAACAGGTATAACTGCACAGTTTCATGCAGTATCATAACCACCTTCTCTGTAGTTTTGATAGAATACATATCTACCATCTTTAAAATATCTGTCAGTGCTTTACTTTCCTGAATTTGACATCGATGAAAGCAAGGGGGCCTTCTCAAAACTCACATCAAATGCTTCCAGTCACAGACTAGACTAAGATCAAAAGTCCTCGAGTTACTTATTTACTAGCCACACATACAGAGACACACATATACTTTGGCCAAACCCAAAGCTAGTTCTTACGCTTCTGCGTTTGCTCTGATATTTACACAGCACAAGACAGCTCTTGGTGTGACCTGTGAACTGACTACCACAGTAGTCTCTCTGCATTTCACACAGGTCTTTTTTGAAAAGTATATGACACTCACGTATGTAAGTATATAAAAAAAGTTATCGCACAATGCTTCTTGAATATATCATAATGTATGCTCAAGAACACGAACTTGAGTTGTTAGTGACAGTAATGACAACAGAAAATGGACTTCCACCAAACAATTCATATCACAAGCAACATCACAAACTTGTAAGCCTAGCAGTAGGATGATGAAACAGAGATGCTAATGCAATTTCGATCTGTACGAAAGCCAGACTGCCTCTTCTGTCCCTGTCACTTCCTCTAAATCTGAAATTCATTTCAGTTGTCCTGCCATTAACACACCCGCACACAGAACCTAAACAGTACTCTTGCAATTTGCATTTTTGTATTATCCAATAACTCCAGAATAATTAAGGATAAAGGAATCCCTTAAAGTAAGATCTTCTTCCTCAAAAGGTTTTTAAATACATCAGTATAGAGCAGACATATACACACTGAAAGATCTGAAGTCAGGAAAGACTATACTAATGAATCTCAAAAACTGCCTAGAGGCAGCACCAAGAACAATAAATTTATTCTGACTATAAATTCAATCTCTGCTCCACTTCTATTACTGCTTTAGTAGGTGACTGAAGTAGCTGTGGTATTTCCAAAATAGGGCAAAATTTCTAATTGTATCTGCATAGCAGGTTACAGTGTGTAGGCCCTTATACTTCTGGGTTCAGTACCATCAGAAAAATGTAACAAGTTTATCCTACCTGATAGATGGCACTATGAGTGCTGCACAGTTATCTCTAACACCTCAGTGGGACATCAGCTTATGGACACAGAGATTGCTTATGACCAGCAATCTTAGTTATGGCTTGCTTTACTTACCCTACCTCTCTGTTAATGAATACTGACAGAACTTCAAAAAAATATCTGTCAAGATTACCTGGTGATGCATATGACTCCTGAATCTAGGAAAGGCCTCATTTTTCCAGGCTAGATAATATACACAAATTGTATTTAATGTGAATGATCCTGGCTAAATAACACATATAATAATAAGCTACTTGAATGCTCCTGAGCCGACAGGCTGTTTCATAGGTGATAACTGAGAAAGTAAGGTTTTAGCTTTTTCACAAAAAACCTAGAGACCTCTTCATTTGAGCTGCACTGGGGCAGCTGTTAACTGCTGCAGTTCTTTAAGCTCCTAAAGGACGGGCAGAAGTGAAAGGCTGTAATCCTATTCTCATCACAACTGCATATTCTCTGAAAAGGTGAATTTTAAATATATAGAGAGACTGTTAATGTGGCATAATAGCGGTCTTTACTCAGTAGAATTTAAATTTCTTTACACTTCTTCTGATATGTCCACATCTTTCTGATATGATGATTCCCAAAGTTATACACTCAGTGTCCCTGGGATACTGCAGATAAGAGACCACTACCCTTCTTCTCCATGACGTGCTTCTGAATATACAGCCTGAAAGGGTATTGGCTATTACTCTTACCATATCACGTTTCAAGTGCGTGGCTATCACCCTGCTCAGTGGGAGTTTGGCAACTCAACAGGAGCAGGTTCACATCTCCTCTCAACTGGCCAAGTCTGTCACCCCTTCTGAAGACCTTCTCATAGCACTTTTGAGGAGCCAGTCACTGTCTTCAGCTTAAATACTATGCCTGCAAACTAGCTTGTATTTGGTCAGTAAGTAGTGCTGCAAATGGTAGCACCCACTTTGAGCTCTATGTGGAATGTTACTGACAACTTTATTTTTCATAGAATCTCAGAATCATTCAGATCGGAAAACATCATCGACTCCAACTGTTAACCCAGCACTGCCAAGTCCACCACTAATCCATGTCCCTGAGTGCC